>NC_044317.1:7394544-7720294 GCF_007474595.2 Lynx canadensis | reverse complement strand
CTTCAGAGAGAGCAGAGACCTGCCGACATCTTGATTTTGGACTCTGGCCTCCAGAACTGTGAGACAACAAATCTCTGTTGTCGTAAGCCATGAAATGCGTGGTGATTTTTTTTTTTTTTTGTGGCAGCCCCAGGAAATGAATATTCCCAACTTAGACTCCTTCCATGGCTTCCCTTCCCATTTGGAACAGATTCCAACCTCCTTGCCTGACCCCTGACAGCAGCCTCAGCTTCAATGTATGCCTCACTACCACCCACCCGCTTGCCACCACTCATGACTCTGGCCTTCTTTCTCTCTGTGGAACACAGCCAGCTCCTGCCTCGGGGCATTTGCACATGACGTCCCCCAGCCCAGAGCACGAACGGCATCAACAACCCTCTTCCCTGAACTCCTCCTTCAGGCTTCAGCTCGTATGCCCCTCCAGCAAGGAGGAGCACCTTACCTTGGGGGTTATCCTGAGATAGACAGACAGATAGATTGATCGATCGATCCAATGATAGATAATCTCCTCCTGGTATTGTTTCTCTGGAGGAACCCACTCCAGAGACACTGTCAAGACTTAATGAGACAATTCCCATGGACTGGACGTTCGCAGGGAGGCAAAGGGGCCCCGCTTCCTCTCTCTTTTCTATTTCTGCTTCTTCAGGGATGGTGTATGGGACGAAGGATGTATCGACATGTTCTCCATCCATAACTGAAAGCCCTCTGGGAACAAATACCTGTCTGAGGGGTGTGAAAAGGGCCCCCGTTTGTTTCCAGACGTGAGTGTTTCTCTGCTCCAGTGAGAGCTACTAAGGAGAGCTGATGGAAACAGGGGCGACAGGGCTGACACAGGTGAGAGCGGGCGCGGGGGCTGGCGGTAATGGGAACTACCTCCTGGAGAGTAGAGGTTGGGCAGGACCTCTTCCTGACCGGGAGTATCCCGCTCCAGAGTGGTGGGGCGCCAGGCAGCCATCTTGGAACACCCCCTCTTGCAGGTTCCGGCGGCTTTAAGCAGGAGGCACCAAGCACCAGGCTCCACCGCGGCTGCTTGGGTCGTGATGCTAAACAAGACCAGGTGTCTGTCCTGGAAAAGCTAAGTCGATTCGGGAAGAATATAGGAACAGTGACCATTACAAGCCAATATAGACATGTTCTCTCACGGGGGGTCCCCAGAGCACGTGGAGGATTCAGAGGAGGAGGCCTGCTAACACTGTCAGCGCTCCCCTACCTCCATGCTCCCTCCCCCACCATCCTCCAAACTCCCCTTCCCAGCCCCAAAGCAGACCGATCTGGATCCCACCTAAGGAAGGCTCTCGGGGGTTTAATCATACAGACAGGTGAAGTCCTTGAAGGGTTTTAACCTGAGGGAAGGAGGACCTGACTGGACTTGCACTATGAAATTATTATAATGGCCTTCACGGCCCTTGGTAATATTGCCTAACCTCTGGCCTTTACATACAACCTTCCCCCCCGCTCCTTTTAAGCCATTTGGACCTTCCCTCCATCCCTTGAAAGAGCCACGCTTCCTTTTGCCACAGGACCTTTGCATGTGCCAGTTCCTTTCCCTCATCCAAATCATTTTTCCCTTGTTTTTTTTCCCAGATAAATACCAGGAGCCTGGTTTATGGGCCATTAAAGCCACAGAACTTCAGATGTGAAAATACTTAATTTACATTCTTACACTAAATGCTGTCTACGTAGTGCTATATTGAATTAAAATTTCATCAAAACCTTCAACATTTGGGAGAAGGACATAATGTTTTAAAACCAGGGCTGGCAAACTTTTTTTGTAAAAAGGGTCAAAGAGTACATATTTTCAACTTTGAGGTGATATCGTTTCTGCATTTACTATTCAATTCTGCCTTTGTAGTGTGAAACGGTCATGGGCAATACAGACATAACTGGGCGTGGCTATGTTCCCATAAAACTTCATAAAAAGCAGGCAGTTTTAGCAAGGGGGGCAGAGTTTGCTGATTCCTGTCTTAGAAGAAACACCTTTAAGGAGCTAAAGATAGTCAACTTTAGTTTTGGTTTCTCTCTAATTCAAGCTAGCTATCAAATCAGTAAATTGGCCAACAACTCTAAGACGAGGGTACAAATGTACGTCCACAGCTATGGTCTGAATTGAGAGCTCTAAGAAGAAAGTTTTGAAGGCAAAAACTTGCAAGAAGAAGGTTTTTCTTCTATTAAAAGTTAATATTTTAAATGATTTTCCCTTAAATAAATAGGTAATCTTTTGAACCAGCTAATCCTTAACAAATTAGAATCTTTACACCAAACCGAACTGAGTGAGCATCTGTGTCCCCACAGCCATATCCCCTCACCCTGAACCTCTTTAAAGACTCATTGATTACTGCCAAGCCTCCATTGGTGGGATTAATTAATTTATGAACTTGTCATTACAATTCATTGATTAAAACGTCCCTTCTTAAAGATTTAATTATGCCCAAAGATAAAAGATCTGCTAATTATTGTCCTTTATCTAATTGAAGTTTTGTATTACAAATAAAGTTCAAAGGTTTAAGACAGTTGCCCTTTCAAACAGTTGGGCAAAGATGAGAATTTAATTAGAGGCAAGACACCATTTTCTCTGATCTATTCTAATGGGAGCGAGACATCAGTCTGGCCAAGAAGATGTCTGGTCAGGGTGGGAAGACCTGGAAAATCTGTCAACCTTCTTGGTCACTTAATGGTATTTAGCGAACAGCTCCAGTCACATGGGTTGTGGAAACACGTTGGGTTGCTGGCACAAGCAGAGGCCTCCGTTGGGTCAAGAGCGGGAATTCTGCCAACCAAAACTATACTGTGTGTTTCGTTTTGCTTAAAAATACTGATGCATGGAAAAGCCTCCAAAGATTTCTTTTTCCTCCTAAAATATTCTCAACAGGAAATCAAAGTTGTTCAGTAAGCAAATCACAGAGAGGCAAGGAAGCCTGCTGATAGGTGCAAGCCCCCCAAAGTCAAACTGGTCTGGGTTCAAATCCAGGTGGAGAATTCCAGAGGGCCCTCCCTCTTCTCTTGGTGCTGCCCACACAAGAGTCACTGGGATTGGTGGGGGTAGAGTCAATCTACTGAAAGGAAGCAAGTTCTGGGAACTTGTGTTCTCGTCTCTCCCTTCCCCCTCCCTCTCTTTCTCCCTCTCTTTCTCTCTCTTTTCTTTCCTCCCTGATCTCAGATCGATGCAGGATAGCAAACTGCTCTTCATTCCCAAGTTTTCCATTGAGTGGGCTCTCCCAAAATCTTAACTCCTGAGGAGGAGAAGGTGTCTACAGGCCCTCTTGGCCATAAATCTACAACAAGAGCCTTCAGTCAACTTTTTTTTTTCAGTTTCTTTATTAATTTTTGAGAGAGAGAGAGAGCACACACAAGTGTGGGAGGAGCAGAAGGAGAGAGAATCCCAAGCAGGCTCCGCACTGTCAGCACAGAGCCCGATGCGGGCCTCGAACCCACGAGCCATGAGATCATGACGTGAGCCTGACGGGTAACCGACTGAGCCACCCAGGCGCCCCCCGGTCAGCTTTAAAGAACTAAAGGTAGTAAGTGTTTTATCTTCACCCATTTGACTCTTGTGTCTATCAGTTCATTCTGAATTTGTGAGGGCAAGAAAATATTGCCGTTTATTGACCTGCTAAAAATTCCAAAACCTAACAGCTGTTTTACTTTGCATATTTTGCTTAATCCCCCTGGATTCTAGGTTCTTCAACTGTCAAAGTGGGGACAGTAGAGGGTTGTTGGAAGAATTACAATGTATTTGAGCCACCTGATACAGAGTCAGGCACCTAGTAAGTGCTCCACACACAATGACTATTAATAACACGTTCCATAAACTAGGGGAACGAAAAAGGACGGGGCACAATGAGGTCCCTGATCTCAAGAAGTTCGGTGTTATCTCCATACACAGAATGTTTTCATGATGATAATCCCACCAAAATCCACCCTTAAGAAGGACACGGGAAGCAAATGATATTGAATATCCAAACCGTTCACATGTCATCTGCACGGTGGTATCCCTCAACTCCGCCTCTTGAGGTTGGAGTGGAGGCTCTGGGAAGGGAACACCTCTGTGCGGTCAGTGGAGGACTCACTGGGAGTCAAGTCACAAAGGTAGGTTTTTGTCCAGGGAAGTGTGGAGGGGGCGGGGAGAAGACAAAGAGAAAAGCTATCGCCAGTCAAAATGGGTGAAAACATTAGTCTATTTAGGAGAGAGGAGCTGGGTGGTGTGAAGGGTCATGAGTAGCTGGCCGATGAAGTTGCTCCCAAAAGAGAAGAAAGACTGACACAGGAGACCTGCCACATGCAGCTGCTTTGCTTTGCCACAGGCCCGCCAAGAGGCAGGGACTAAACACATTCTGTTACAATAATGTCAGGCATTATCATCATTGAAGCTGACTTTTGGTGAGCTCTTACTCTGCACTCCCCACTCTTCGTCTCATTTGATAATTTTTTTCAATGATTTTTTTTAAATTTTTTTTTATTCAGTTTTTGAGAGACAGAGAGAGACAGAGCATGAATGGGGGAAGGGCAGAGAGAAAGGGAGACACGGAATCCGAAG
Source organism: Lynx canadensis (assembly GCF_007474595.2). NCBI lineage: Eukaryota > Metazoa > Chordata > Mammalia > Carnivora > Felidae > Lynx > Lynx canadensis. The sequence goes on along the minus strand of NC_044317.1, from coordinate 7,715,760 downwards.
CAGGCTCCAGGCTCCGAGCTGTCAGCTCAGAACCCGACGCCGGGCTCAAACTCACGAACGGTGAGATCATGACCTGAGCCGAAGTCAGACGCTTAACCGACCGAGCCACCCGGGTGCCCCTATGATTATTTATTTTTGAGAGAGACAGAGTGCGAGCAAGGGAGAGGCAGAGAGAGAGGAAACACAGAATCCGAGGCAGGCTCCAGGCTCTGAGCTGTCGGCACAGAGCCCGATACGGGGCTCGAACTCACAGGCAGTGAGATCATGACCTGAGCCGAAGTCGGACGCTTAACCGAATGAGCCACCCAGGCGCCCCTCATTAGATATTTCTAACAACTGTCTGAGGCATGTTCTCTTTTACTATACATGTTTTACATATGAGGAAAACAGAGGATCAAAAAGGTTAAGACTTTTGCCAAAGTTCACAGAGCCGGTAGGTGGAGAGGCCAGGACTCCACATTCAATCTATCTGACTCCTGGCCCCCATGTTCTAAAGCAGATTCTGGACCATTTCATGGAAAAATGGTTTATGATGGAGATTTAATAAGCTCATCGGTGGCTTTCTGACATAGTGAATTCCTAGCCACTGTCAGATAGAGGCTGGACCACCCAAGGGGAGAAGTGGTTACAAATGGCACCAAGTAAAACAAGGTTGAGGATTTCCAAAACCTCAGGCCAGTTCTCGTCCCGCCCTGAGAGTCCGTGAGTCTAGGCGCATTCCTCCTTTCTTCTCCCCAGAAAACCATAGGAGTTCACTGTCACAGGCACAGTGCAGGCAGTACAGTCCCCCCAAAAGAAAATACTAAGAGCATCACGTCAATCATCAGGCAATCAGACTGAATGCACTCACCCAGTGGAGTACTACTCAGCCGTCACAGAAAATGTTGTAGACACATGAAGAGTTATTTTCAGCACTAGAGAGAAAATGTATGCTCCAAAATAGAGTATCATATATGTATGTATGTATTTATATACATATATGTTTGTATTTATATATTCACACATACATATAGGAGGAGACATGAAGAAGAGGAGGAAGGGAGGAGGAAAGAGGAAGAATCTATCAAGTTTATCATAGTGACTTATCTCTAGATAAGTATAGAGCACTGGGGGTTGCCTATCTATATTTCTCTTTATTTTTATTACCTAAAGTTTCTGATTTTCTATAAATGCCATGAATTTGTTTACTAAGAAGGACGCGGTAGGAACCTTAGGTTTAAAGCTAGGCGATTCCTTATTCCAAAGACACAAAACAAGCCAGATTCGGAGTCTGTCTTACTTAGTTTGATCACTTAGCCACCACACCTCCCACTATGCGACTTAATTCTTCACACTTTGAAAACCAGGCTGAGGTAGTGACCGGTGTCCAGGACTCCCTCTGGCAGCCAGTCTGACAATGGGGCCCGCTTCTGCACCTTGCCTTGCACTTGCTCACGTGGTGCCCACCTCTCTGAGGACAGTTACTCAGACATACTCCTCTGGGCCCTTCTAACCCAGGAGCCCTGAGGGGGAGCACTGCTCCAATCCCCACTCTCCAAACATGGCAGGAGTCAGGGCTCAGACCCCCTTCCTCAAATCTAATCCTCTGCATGTGGGGCCCCTCCCCTCAGACCTTCCAGAATCCTGCTGTCTGTAAGCCCCTCCCTGAGCAGCCTGACAGTATCTTCAGCCTTTCTGCTCCATGATCCCAAACCTTCCACAGTTAGCATCCTCGCTGCCCCCAGCCCCTGCCCCCCGCCCCCCGTTTCTGGCCAGCCTTGCGTTTTGTTTGTGTCTGTCTGCTTCGGTTTTGTTTCCTACCTCCAAGCATAACCCTACCCCACCTGACAGATGTGGAAAGGCTTCTACTGTTCACCTACAATGGGATGCTTGACAGGAGAAATAGAACTAAGTCAGGGATGGAGAAACTCCAGGCAAGAGCAAGGGTTAGGGTGGCATTATGGGGCAAGCTGGAGAGAAAGCCTCCTCCTGAGGCAACACAGGGCCTACCAGGCAGGCTAACTCTGTGTGAACTTGTTCCAGCCGCCTGGGCTGGTGGTCAGAATGGAGACACGGTTCCTACTATCCCCAGATTGTACAGTTACTTCCTGGGCCGCTCTGCAGTAACAGTGAAGCCCTCAAGCAACAAGAATGTGCTCACCAGGGCACCTGTGACCCAATGTGGAAACGCCACAGAAGCATCAGAGGAAGCCTGTCCGCTGGCGTCTGTTCACAAAGCTCTCCTTCCCTCATTCCAACATGGCGCTGCCTCAGCCACATGTCCACGTTGGCCGGGCAGGAGTCCTCTACAGCAGGAACAGGACCCCGCCCTCACCCCCTGGTCAAAAGCCAAAGACAACCTGGGAGAACAGTGGCTGTACGGCCCTTTGCCCTGCCCCTGCCGTTCATCCTTCTGGAAACTTCTTGACTCCAAACAAAGATCAATGCCCACACAATCTTTCCCATCTGTAGCCCACAACTTCTGGAAGTACGACAGATGTGCCTGGGCTGTTTCACGTCACAAAACTGTCACACGCGTTGGGTCTATTTTTTTTTTTTTTTTTTAATTTTTTTTTTTTTTAACGTTTATTTATTTTTGGGACAGAGAGAGACAGAGCATGAGCGGGGGAGGGGCAGAGGGAGAGGGAGACACAGAATCGGAAACAGGCTCCAGGCTCCGAGCCATCAGCCCACAGCCTGACGCGGGGCTCGAACTCACGGACCGCGAGATCGTGACCTGGCTGAAGTCGGACGCTTAACCGACTGCGCCACCCAGGCGCCCCGGGTCTATTTTTTTTAACCTACAAGAAAACAACTTGATATTTGTTATGAGTTTAAGAAACAGCCTTAGTAATGACATCAAGCTATTGAGCGGCATTCACCGTCAATTTACACTATGTAACGGAATGTGAAGCTCGATTTCCTTGTGTCACATGTATAACGATTAAATTATCAGCAGATGGAAAGTCGTTCTGGGCTATAACAAGGTCCTCTGAGGTGCTAATTAACTTGGCACCTTTCTGAAAAAAAAAAAAAAAAAAAAAAAAGAACTCTGTCACACTTTGACAGGAAATGTTGCCACTTGGGGGTACTTATTGGTCCTCAGCACACTTAGGACTTCTCTGGGAGATTTTCTTCCTATTTCTTAATTGTTGGCTCCTGAAAGGTATAGTAATATCATAAACATACTGAATCTCCCATTTGGGTCCAAAATCCACACTGCAGCAAACCCCTTCAATTGCAAAATAGAAGAAATCACCTTCTGCCAATGATACAGTATTTACTGACAATTGGTGCAGCCCAGCAAATGAGTCTGCTGGTCTCCAGAAACTTCTGGTCCCTGGTAACCTCGCTGGGTAGGAATTCAGGACCACTATGTGTTCACTCCATAGACTTCACTTCTCTCCTTTTCACAGTTTTAGAAATTCCTAGATTCTTTAAATCTGCAGAGGGCATGGAGGCCAAGATCACAAAGTGCTCAGGCTTTCCGAGTCAATGTTTTCTCAATCTGCGATGGCTCAGGACTGAATCTCAACTACTATACCATTTGTCTCCCCCCACCTCTGCCATTCAAAATAATTGGCATAATAAATACCCTTATTTAAAATGGTTTAAATGTGGGGGCGCCTGGGTGGCTCAGTTGGTTAAGCATCTGACTTCGGCCAGGTCATGACCTCACGGTTCATGAGTTCGAGCCCTGCATTGGGCTCTGTGCTGACAGCTCAGGGCCTGGAGCCTGCTTCAGATTCTGTGTCTCCCTCTCTCTCTGCACCTCCCCCACTCATATGCTGTCTCTCTCTCTCTCTCTCTGTCTCTCTCTCTCTCTCTCCCCCTCAAAAAATTAATAAACATTAAAACATTTTTTTTAAATTTTTTAAATGTGATCATTGTATTGTAGTTATATTTTTATAAGGTGCCTTTATCATTTTTGAAATATACATACTGAAATGTTTGTAGATAAAATGACAAGATGGCTTGGACTTATCCCAGAAGAATCCAACAGTGAGGAGACAGTAGAAGACACAGATCAAACAAGATGGCCCATAAACTGGCAAGTGTCGAAGCTGGGTGCGGGGTATGTGGGACTTCATTATACTATTATTTCTTTTTCTGTATGTTTGAACTTTTCCATAATGGAAGTTAAAATAAATTCATCAAAAAGGTGAGAGAAAGACAGATCAGAAGAGAGAGAGGGGATCAAGAATTTGACTTTGATGCTTTGGATAAAGATTGACGGAATAAATGTAGGGTGATTTCTCTTACGGTCAAGATTGTTTCCAAGGTGTATCTCAGAATTATAATATATATCTTATCTTATCTTATCTTATCTTATCTTATCTTATCTTATCTTATATTATATTATATTATATATATAATTATATAATTATATTATATTATATTAATATATATCTTAATATAAATATATCTTATATTAGGCATATAAGACTCAATTTGGGGTAGTCGTAACTCATTTGACCGAAATAATCCAAGATTTTATTTCAGATGATGGTTGACCAAAGATATTCTGAAATAGTCAGATGGCACCTGCTGTTTGTAGACATCACATGTTTAGACAAACTGGCAAGAGGACAGGTGGGAAAGGTCTGTGTGCTAAACTGATGTGAGCAGCCACTGCAGGTTGGTATGGGGACAAAAGTGTCACCTATGTGGGAGAAGGAAACAACACAAGCAACAGTTGGATTAAGGGGAATAACTTCTCTTTGGATCATCTGGCATTTCAGCTTGCAAAGACAAGACAGGGAAAGGTCACAACTTTCCGGTGAGGCCAGTGTATGTTAACATTCTAATTTTGCAGGTGGAGAAATGGAGGTTCAGAAAAGTGAACTCTTTCCCAAAAGCCACAACGTAAGAAATAGAGCAGCCATTCACGTTCAAGTTCAGTGTGTTCTTGACCCCACTCTTTCCACATCACGGCCCCCAGAGCCACCAGTTCTAAGGATGAAAAGAAGAAATGAACAGTCTTTCGAGGCATTTCCAAATACAGGGACAGAAACCACTGTTCATGAAATCAGCTTAAAATATGCCCAACTCTTACACACCATGAAGAGAACTTGGGGTAGGTGTAGTGAATTTCTGTGTTTAAAACTGTTCCTACATTCAAATATGATTGAATGGGTTCAGCAGAAAAAGACAAAAACAAAACAAAACATTTGGCCTCCTTCTGAACTAAGGTTTGAAAGAGGAGAAAAAGAATCTGTCTGGTAAATGATGGAGGTAAAATTCAGCATTTAGTGAAATAAGCTTTTCCAATGTTAATTGCTGACTCACCCTAAAGGAAAAGACTAGAAGACCATGGCACACACCTCATTGTCTCTTGGGCCAAGACTGCTTCTTATTGTAAAATGAGAAGCCTGAGATATTCTGCCTTCTAAGTGAAACAGGTATCTGGGAAGAAAAGATGTTTCTAGAAGTCATTCATTGAGCAACAACAGAAGAGTAACACATCTTCCTCTAGAAAGCCAAGGAGTCCAGTATTCCTGAATAAATTCTATGGGAAACAGGTCGATCAAGACAATATATGAAGTTATATACTATATCCTCCTTTGAGGAATAATAGAACATATTAAAATCTCTAAGAAGTCCTGCAATACAGAGACTTATTGAATTTAGAGTATTTCATCTAATACATGAAATGCCCAAATGTATTTTGTCACAGAGCCATTTTTCATAACACTTATTAATATCTCATGAAACTACAATTCCTGGAGATATCTTTCATACAAGGCAGGGGCACATTGGTGGGACTCTTGGAGAGTTATACACAGAATCTACTTTGTGTCTACAAAGTACACACACACACACACACACACAATTCATGAATGGTACTAAAGCCCCTTTGCCCCAGATGCTATATCCAAGTAGACCTATAACCCAAAGTCAAGTTGTAATTCAAGTTAATGTCATAAAGAGACAATAAGTAGTTTGTAGACCACGTGGTAAACTTAGACATGTATTCAGAAGAGGATGGGCTTGATTCTCTTTTAATACTCAGAAACAACTACTTGGAGGAAATAGAATTTGAAATTGGGTATTAAAGGAGATGTCAATCTAGACAGTAGGGAAGAGGAGGAGACAAAGACTCGTTTCAAGCAAGGAGAATGATACGCTCATATTGAGTATGACTTTACTATCACTGAGCAAGCCATATAGAGGATTCATTTTAATTATCAAATTATTAAATTCGGCATCTTTGGTAAAATGGAAGAACTCAGGTGAAAACAATTCTGTAACTCATAAGCAATTATGGAGAAACCTCTCATTTTTCAGCCATTCTAAATAAACAAGAGCATACAGTAAATGCAGTTGATTTCCCCCAACTTCTGTGAGTATGCTAATGGACTGAATTGAACTTCTGATTAAAGGTATTTTCTTCTGTCACTTCTTCTGTGTCTATCACACTTATAACTTCATCCCAGAAGGCTACTGAGTGAATCTTATGAGCTAGAGTTTTCCCAACTCATTATTGCTTTGTGGATTTTACTCAGAAGGCCACGGTCTTGTGGGTACTGTTTCCAAATTAATTTTGGCCACTCCATCACAGTATTTTTCCAAAAGAACAGCCTGGGCTAATGACAATGCCCATTGTATAGTTACTTTACAGAGATATTTTCCTTAGAAATTGTTTCCACAAGGCTTTGTTTATATGTTTCTTCTGCCTGCAAAATCTTACCCACCTCACCTGCCATCCCCATTTTGCCTGATGAATTCCTATTCATCCATTATGACTCAGCTCAGGCATTATATATTCTAGAAAGCCTTTGTAAATGCAGGCAACAGAAATCTCTCTTGAACTAGCTTAAGGTAGAAAAAAGGTGGGGGAAGGAAGCAATTCATTTTGTCAGATAACAAGATATGTACAGGCCTATCGCCTAGCTTCAGGTATGAATGGATCTAGGAGCTTGGATGATATTAGATTTTGTCAATCGCTCCTTCTCTTGGGGCTGTTTTCCCCAGTTCTCTGGTTTCCTTCTTAAGCATATGTCCCCACTGTTTCAGAGTGTCATCACTGTAACAGGACAATAGCACTCTAAAATTTAAGGGTGTATTTTCTGATTTGGATATCAATCTTTGCAGCCAAATTTTAATTACCTTAGATTGACTCGGGCGGGGGGAGGGGGCTGTCTTAATATATGTTCCATTCACAGGCAGACTTTCTCCAAATGAAAGGAAAGATGACAGTGGCCACCCCAAATATATACCCCATCAGATTGGGGTATACAACCCTGACAAAATCAGTCTCCACCAATGGCTGTGTCATAAAATTCTGAGGGGGGATGTTTATTTGTCTGGGTCGCAGGCCAGGGGTTGCTGAGTCAGTCCCACTTGGAACATGTAGGATTTACTCCTCACTGGAAGGAGGTCTGTTATCTGCAGAGGAGGAAGAGGTACTAGAGAGACAAAAACAACAGCTGTCCTGACGCCTGTCCCGAGCCACCTAGGCCAGGTGGACAGCCTCTCTCCCCAGCCCTCACAGAGTCCGGGGCCTATGTATTCAAACTATGGAAACTGCCCAAGTGTCCATTGATAGATGAATGGATAAAGAAGATGTGATGTATACACAATGGAATATTATTCAGCCATATAAGAGAATGAAATCTTGCCATCTGCAATGACATGGATGGAGCTAGAGAGTATAATGCTAAGCGAAATAAGTCAGTCAGAGAAAGACAAATACCACATGATCCCACCCATGTGTGGTATTTAGGAAACAAAACAAACAAGCAAAGGGAAAAAATCAGAGACAAACCAAGAAACAGACTCTTAACTATAGAGAACATACTGATGGTTACCAGAGGGAAGGGGAGATGGGTTAAATAGGTGATGGGGATTAAGGAGTACTATGATCATGATGAAAAATATAAAATAAAATAACATAATTTAAGAAACACTTTCCTACTGCCCGTGAAACTGCACTAATACATATCTGACCATGTATGTAGATTCCGAGTTTAGAAAATACGGTTCCCGTAGCACTAGGCCCCTCACCTCTGCCAACGGGCAGGGTGCCCTTACCTCACTCTCCACACAACCGTTGGATGACCTCTTACCACTTCCCTTTCTGAACATGCAAATTATCAAGGGTAAGTGACACCTTAAATATCCTTCAGTGTACCTGGCCCACTTTACAGGTAAGGAAACAGACTCAGGAAGGTCAATATGGCCATGGTTACACAGCGGCTTTCCCTTCGAAGGCTGTTCCTGATTGTCCCCGTAAGTCACCATAATCACTACAGTAGTGACTTAACCATCACTTATTCAAAGATTATCCACATTAAAAAGTGGGGCTGTACAGAAACGTGACAAGGGATCACACATTTGACGGCTGTATCCTGAGTCTTAAAAGGTCCTTGATTTCATGAGCTCCAGTTTTGCTCATGTGGTTAATGTTAAATGTATATGGCATAATAATATTTACCTAGAAGGTAGATGTCATAAGGGCAGGACTTTTTGCCTATTTTTTTCACTGACGTGTCCCTAGAACCTGTACTTGCCACACAGTAGGTCCTCAAAAAAGTACCTGTTGAGCGAATACTTATTGAGCACTGCTTTATGTACTTTATGTTCTCACAACTGCCTTTCAATATAAATGCCAGTATCCTAATCTTATAGATTAAAAAACTGAGGCAGAGAGAATTAAAATAATTTACCTGAGATCACACAGCTACTAAGCGTTGGTGGCAAGATTCAAACCCAAGCAGTCTGGATCCAGAGCTTATACTTATAACTAGATAGGAACCACAGATGACAGATGTGCAAGTTATCAATTGCCATGCAACCAAGCACTCTTACAAAACAACCATTTTACTTGGCTCACAGTTTTGTTGGCCAGGAATTCAGAAAGGGCTCAGCCAGGCAGTTTGTCTCTGATTCACGTGGCCTTAGGTGGGGCGATCGAGGCTGGAGGGATCTGCTTCCGAGACAGCTTCGTCTTTCCCACATCTGGTGTCTTGGCAGGATTGACTGGAAAGCTGGGCACTGCTGGAGCCCTGTCTCTCCACATGGTTTCAAGCTGGTCCACATGAAGGTTAAGGTCATAGAGATCCCAGAACAAGATTTTAAGAAACAGGAAATGGAAACGGTCTTGACCTGGGTCTGGGAACTGACACGGGGTCACTTCCACCATATTCTACTGGTCTAAACAGACACAGAACCCGTGCTCTCATTGGGACCCTACCTCTTACTGGGGAGTATGGTTAAGAATCCGTGGCCATTTCTAACCACCAAAGTGGAAGTCCAACCTAGATTGGAGATGGTGCCCACTAACTTCAAACAAGTTTACTGATACCTCATAGCTCAGAATCACTGTGCCAGAAGGATGCATTTCACCAGTGAAGCATCGATGGGATCCACGTGTTAGAAGACTGTTTTGTGACAAGACTTCACCATTACAGAATCTAAAGAAGCATTTTCTGATCTTAACACAAATCTCTGAAACCAAACTTTAATTACTTTGATTGAGAGGAGGGGGGGTCTCTTCAGTCATTTTAATGTGCATTTTATGTTTCCAGATGCTCTATCCTACTTTTAGGAGGAAACGTTTCTCATTATCATAAAATTTACATGCTCATACATTTCATGAAAGACTGATTCTTTCTAGGTGATAATAAACAATTCAGTAATTTGGAGGAAAAACGTCACAGAAATAATGGTGAGAGGGTACTACTACAGAAATCTCCAGAAGAGAGAAAGCGTGATTAGGTAGAAAGAACAAAATTCAGTTCTGCTCCTAATTCAACCATCTTAAGATGTCTGCTCAGCCTCTCGGAACCCAAGCATAACGCTTTGTAAGATAAAAGACTTTTGGGGACAGAATCCTCCAGTGTGGCACAAAACTTATCTTGCTTCTAGTCCTAATTCTGCCAAATGGACCGTAAACCTAGACAAAAGGCATTCACCTCTTTGGATGTGACGATGATGATGATACTGGTAAAGAGAACTTCTGATCACCATTGTGTGTGACCCCATATTTCCCAAACTCTCCTGCAGCTAAGGGACGGCCATGTAATTATTTCTGACCATCAGACCATGAACACAGGCAACAGGCACAGACCAAGGCAGATGAGAACCCAGGCCTACCTAAATTCAAAGCCCAAATTTTTAACTTCTTCCCAATATGGCTTCCTTCATTTCTTTATCTCTGTAAGTAGGAGTTTACTTTAATTGCTCTATAAGGCCCTTTCAAGGTCTAAAATATTTTGATATTATAGCTTTTGTGAATAAGTGTGGAATTCTGAAATTGGTGTTCAATGCATCAGAGGTTTACATTGACAACAGGCGTAAGAGTAATTGGATTTGTATTGATTAAAAAGAAATCACACGTAATTCTTTTCCCAACACATCCATGTTCATCGAGCTTGGGATTTTTCTTTGCTGTTTGTTTGATTGTTTAATTGATGATTATTAAGCACTCTTAGGTTCTATAGATTCCAAGTCATCAACGAGCTTGAATTGAAGGAATCAGATGCGAATGATTCAGATTTGTTTCATCCTGGTTCAAAAGTCACTGTTCTTTGTAGACACTTCCTAAAGATTCAAACCTCAAATTCATGTGAATGATGTGAGACTATCCCAACCCTTGGTTACTATTAAAATGCACAGATTTGTTTCCTGGTAGTGTTGTTTGTTAATCAACTTGTTTGAATTTTAGATTGTTTAGGAAGTCTGTGAGTACTGTCTTGAAAAACTCTGAGTTTTAACTACACTATCTCAAAAGGAGAGAACTCCAGTGAGGCTGGGAACTCATAAACATCAGGCCATAAATGAGATCCGGAAGGAAGAAAGTAGGATTAATTACAGTTCTACACCTGGGAGGAGTCAACTCCCCTCCCTCATGTTCAGAACATCCCAAAGGCAAGTGTTTACCTGCAATAAAAATAACCACACACACACACACACACACACACACACACCACACCAGTGATAACAAGGACTCTTCCCCTAAAAATATTACATAAACAGAAAAACCAGGGCAGCCAGGATGAGTGTGGACGTAGACAGCACTCCACATGCTGGTGTTAGAAGTTCCAAACCAGAATGTCCAGATTCTTGCCTACCGCCTTAAAAGAAAAACCCAACAAGCAACCATCCCAGCGATCCCAGAGTCCCCCTGAGGCTTCTCGCAGCCTCATTCTTACACATGAATGAATGAGAACCACCATGCCTACAGCCTGCCAGAAAAAGATCAAGATAAATTGTTAAAATGTGGTAACAGACAAAATAGAGATAGTATCCCCTATTCCCCCACCAAAAAAAAAAAACCCCAGAACCCCATCTTCAAAGACAAAGGCAAAGTATTTATTTATATCCATAAAACAAGAATGGGATGTTACATAAAAGGAATATCCCAAGAACACAAAAACAGTAGAGGAAATCCCTCAAAACTCAGAACAAAGTAATAAGCAGAGAAAATCTAGAAGGGAAGCATCTACTCATATCTATGCTGACAAGTAAAAAGGCAAGTGTCTAGAAAGAACACACACCTGACAGTGAACTATTTGCCTCTGGGGAGAGGGACTGGATGAATTACCTATGGATAATTCATCTTTCATGTTATACATTCCTGTACTATTTTGATAAGCATTTATTAATTTGAAATAAAAATATAATCCTTGCTCTAACTCATTCTCCTCAAACAACTGCCAGGAGACCACTGCCACACAGACCTCTCAACAAAACACGGAATATGATGACCCTCTGCGAATATACTCCTATTTCTGTCCGTCAGCTGGTCTTTCTGAGGACTCCATTATGCTGAATTTACGCATCAGGGCGGAGCTTCTCGAAATAGGTTTTGCCCGCATACCCAGAATTCCTCAAGATGAGGCTCTGGAGGCTGCATCTTCATAAGCCTCTCTGGTAATTCCGTGCACACCAAACTTGTGTGAACCACTGCATCGGAGCCCAGTTCGGTCTGAGACGACTGCCAGGACTGTGCCGGTGGGGCACTGCCCTCCCTCCTCAGGAAGACGGCGGCCTCCCTGCTTGACACCTGCCAAAGCTCCAGACGGCATTTCTGGCACACAGATCAGATTAATGGTTGCTTGACAGTGTCACCAAATCTAGACTTGCGGACCTTGAACTCTAAAGGTACTGGGGGAATGAGGGATGCTCAAACATGCACCACTGCGGATTTTCCAGACGAAGAAAGAGTACAGTGAAAGCATAAATACGATGTTCTGGGACAGTTTCAACTCGAGGTAACCCAAGGTCTTAACCCCGTGGCTGGACGGCTAATTCACCAACTTCCCTTCTCAAGATCAGCATCATCGCCCGACATTCCAGTAGAAACAAAACAGGCTCCCAAAGCCAACCTAGCCTGGAGTCCAAGCTCTTTAGATGCTGAGCTTTTGTTTGCTCCTGAATAAATTCAATAAAGTGCAGTAACCATTATAATAAATGTAGATGTCACTAATTACAACACTAGATTTTAAGTGCAACACTAGTGTCTCAAGTGGCCTGTAAAACTGAGTAAAATCAAAGCCAATTCAAATTTAATTAAAACTATCAGTTTAATTTAGTTTGCTTTTACAATAAAAACTACACTAACCCATTAACTGCATTCTGAATCTCCCATTACGCCAAACAACCAGCAGCTTGAGGGCCTCCACTTTGGTGAATGGTGCGATGCATTCATTTACCTTGTTATCCAGCAAAGTTTCAGTTGTTCTAGATCCAGTAAACGACCAATTTTTGTCTTTGAAAATGAGGCTCTTAGATTCGTTCAGGTAATTCACCGTGTGGGTAGAATAGGCTTTTGTCCAGCTTCTTGTGCTTTTGAAAATTCATCCTCAAGGCACCTTCTGAGGACTTGATCATGGTATCCGATCTCCAGGTGAACTTCCAGTGGCCAAGAAGGAGTCCTTGGAAACCGAATGAAAGAGCACAGAGAATCTGGGCAATCATGACCTGCCCCTAGTCCTGCTTCCACGCACTGAGTAGCCTTAGACAAACTTTCTCCCTTTCCAGAACCTCCGTTTCCTCTTGTTGGAGGAGATCAGAGCAGATTGGTGCTTCCAAAGATTCGATTCTCACGATCTCTGTCACATCCAGGCATTACCTGTTAGCACCTGCAATTCACATATACTGAGTACAATAGGTTTCCAAGGTACCATCTGCTTCAGCCTCATCCTGAACAGTAATATTTACGAACTCATGTGGTTTGGTGTACTGGTTGTACACTTTTTTTCCAACAGAATTAAAGTAAACATAAAACAACTAAAATTATTTAAAATGTTCAGCTAACATTAGGACACCTGGGTGGCTCAGTCGGTTGGGCGTCCGACTTTGGTTCAGGTCATGATCTCACGGTCTGTGAGTTCGAGCCCCGCCTCAGGCTCTGTGCTGACAGCTCAGAGCCTGGAGTCTGCTTCAGATTCTATGTCTCCCTCTATCTCTCTGCCCCTCCCCTGCTCATACTCTATCTCTCTCTGTCTCAAAAATAAATAAGAACATGAAAAAAAATTTTTTTTACTGTTTAGCTAACATCATCCTACATACCCCAATGGATTATGTATCACATTTGGAGAATATTAGCCTCCCTGACCTCTAAGATTCCCTTCCTGCTCCAGGGATTTGCAAGTCTATGAAAAAGAATTTTATCACTTGACTCAGGTGAGCAAATGAACACGCACACAAACGTACTGCCTACAGGGCTTGTCTGCTTCAGAGCAGAGAGGGTAGTTTCTGTTGAGAGAGAAGCGCTGATCAGAAACAAAATTCAGAAGGTCATACATTTTAGTTTAGAAGGAGAGAAAGACTTCTCGTAGTTGAGCAAATTCACAACAAACCATACAGTTCAGCTGAGGGTTGAGGAAAGAAAGGTAAACCCTGGAGGAAGGAAGAACTAAGGTATGAAGGAAAAGTAGTTCTGTGAGAGGCTTTGCAATCTTTTCACAGCATAGAAGACAGCAACCTGGGGCTCAGAGGAACATCTGTTTGGGCCTGAATGGAGAGTCCCGCAGGTACACTCCACTCTGGGTCCTCCTGGCTCAAGGATGCCTCTTCCGGTGATGAAAGTGTAATGAGAAAACCCACGTGCAAATGAGGCAAGGGATCACGGGAGAAGAATGCACATGTTACCTGGCTGGGTCTCCCTCATAGCGAGATCTGGGAAGGGATATGCCACCAAGGACGAGGTCATTAAGAGAAGAATTTGAGATTTATGTGGAAGGGTTGACTGCAGTTTGAGTTTCGTAAGGAATTCAGAGAACTGGGCTGTGACTTCTGTTGTGATAATTCAGCCAGGGTTGGGATAATCAGGTACCACAGATCCATTTTGAGTCCCTGCAGCGCTGCGTGCATAGAAAGGGAAGTGCTCACTGTCATGGTGGCCTGAAGAGGAGAAGAGCAAAGCAGAGCATCACCCAGGATGTGGCTGAGCTAGGACACGGAGTCAACGGTAACCTATTGAGAGAGTGAATATACAGCAACCGATGGCCAGACTGTATGTGACAAGAGAGCTCTGACCCACAAGCTCTGCAGCAGCCAGACCAGGGAGCCAAACCACAAACTGCAACTATCAATCCAAAACATTCAGGGCTTGGTCAACAACACCCAGCTTCCCTAATTTTTTCTCCTTCTCCAACTCAGGACCAACTTCAGAAAGCCACATATGTTCTGGAAACCAATCACATAGGCTGCCTGACTTCCAGCCACCCCCAGCTTCCCCATAAGAACAGCCTCCAAGAAGGGCATACTTGAAACGTCCCTTGTTTTCGCTATACAACATCCCTTCTCCCCTGCCTGCCTGGGAGCCTCTGCCCAACACTAGTTTGGGCTTCTGCTTGTTCTCATTTGGATGGTCACTGTTTTATTTCTACTGTTATCTGAAACTGCCTAAAATTCTGAGCAGGGCCCACATCCATCTCAAAGTCCACTGGCTTAAGTAGGAGATAGATCACTTGCCTTTGGTGATCTATCTGCACATAATTTTTAGGTTGTCCTTTCACTCATGACATACAACATAACACATACACTTGTGTATGTCACACACACTACTGGAAGACTTGGCTTGAATCATTTATGTATTCAACTGAATTATTCATGTCCTCATTTCAAGCTTGTTAAAGGCTCCCACCCAAATTTACCCTGGTGTGTGTTAAGCCTATACTGGCGCAACTGTTTCGATTTATGCATCACTCAGGGCAGAAACCATGGAGGCAAGCCCTTACCAAAAACATCTGAGGATACTGCGGCTACCCGAAACTGAATGACTGTGTTTATGCTGGACTCAACATATAAACGATTTTCTGAGACCAAGGGGTCAGCAAACTATGACTGTGTGTTTGGCCCACTGCCTGTTTTGTAAATAAAGTTTTATTGGCACACAGCCACGCCTTTTCATTTACCTATTATCTAGGCCGTTTTTACCCTATAATGGCAGAGGTGAGTAGCTGCAACAAAGATGATAAGGCCCACACCCAGATCCACCCTTTTCTGCCCTAATCTGTGCCTAGGAGACCAAGCAGACTGCAACTCCCAGATTCCCTTTCCTGCCAGCATCCACTTGGGTTTGATCAATGGGAAGTACCTACAGGAAATCAGAGGGTGGAAGGAGAGGGGGGCCAGAGTATTTCTTCCCTGCTTTGCCAAATCTACAATGGTACCTGTCTTCCTACTATCACAGCTCCTTCCAGATGGCTTCCCCATCTATACTGCCAGTTTTCACCGTGTTCCCATAATGTTATATACATCCTAGGGGTTGAGAGAGCTTCTTCCTATGGCTAGTCAGTAATGACCTCACTCACCATCCCTTGTCCATTTTTGTAACACTGCCCATATTTCAGTTGTTTTGTCCCTCCATTTGAATCATCTGGGAGCAACCCTGCCCATATCTAGGTTAACAACGTCCCACCAACTGAACCCTCTGAAACTCTATTTGAGCCAAGTTTCTTGCCGGGGCCCTGACCAATTCAGCCCTTGTCTGTACTTCAGTAACTCACTTAGTTAATCAACTAGCCTAACCCACTCACTCATGACATAAGGTCAAAACACATTCACCCAACATATGCATGAACACACAGCATTATATCAGAGAACAGGCATTTAAAAGCTGACATTTATATTCATAAAAATATTTTTTAATCAGCCTTGCTCACTCCAATTCTGGTAGTGTACTTTCAGGAGAAGCAGCTCTTTCCATGAACAATCAGAGTTTATGTAAGGCCATCCATCCATATGAGCAGATGAACATCATCATAAGCCCGCTCTCAAGATTGCAATGTTCCCAAACATTATGCTACGCAGTCAACAGTTACAATGAGTCAGGAGCTCACTGCTCACCAGTAAGTGGCACTGGCCTTTTTGTTCTCTTCTGAGTCAATCTCTTTATTGTTTCACTCCTTTGGTAGAGATTGTTTTAATATGTCCCATTTCTGAGCAAATTCTCTCAGCTCATCTTCAAAATTCTGAAATTCCACTTGGGTTCCCACTGGGCTGTGTTTGTTTATAAGGTCACGAAAGGTTTCTTTAAGCTAAATCAAGCTGGGTAGCATTGCTGTGCCTGAAGTTTTCTGTAAGCAATATCTGTAGCAAGACGAAATGGGTTTTAAATCATTTGTAAGAGACTGAGTTCCTTGTCCAGGTCAACCCTAAGGACATTTCTTGCCTGTTTTTTTGTTTTGTTTTGTTTTTTTTGTTGTTTTTTTTTTTTATGTTGAATGACATAATGGATGTGAAAGTTCTTTGTGAACCATAAAGACCTTTGTAATGTAGGGGATTATGACGATGATCTCAGAGTTTGGGAACATCCTGTCTCCTCGGGTTTATTTTATTCCCCATTTTTCAGGGGTCATCAGATTTCTAAAGGAGACCAGAACTCTTTTCCAAGATTTCCTTTTACATTTGCAATAGAGTAGAACCTAATTAATAATACAATTATTCACTTATTTATTTACAAAATATTTATTGGATACTTTCTATGTACTGAGCATTGGCCAGGATGCTGGGGATAAAAGAGCCAATGACATAGTTCTTGTCCTTCAGGAACTTAACTTTTATTTGGTTCTCACACCATGCCAGGCACAGTGCTAAATACTTCACTCACATTATCTCAATTAGTATTTATAACTATGCTTAGTTAATTACACTATCCACATTTTGCACTTAACACATAATAGCAGAAACAATGATGTCAATGATGAACATTTATTGAGTGCTTACTGTGTCAGATGATGACCTAAATGCTTTACAAGCATCTCAGTTAATCCTCAAAATCCCCATAAGAGTATTACATTGTCCCTATTTCCCAACTAACGACTAACATTTATTGACCACTTAATACTGGCAAGTGTGACCCTAAGCACTTTATGTGAATTATATCATTTAATTCTTTCAAGAACATCATGAAGGAGATACTACTATTATCCAAATGCTTAAAGAACATGCCCATGTTCGTATGGCTGGAGCTGGTGGAGTTGACATTCTAACTCAGCTCTTTAGAAAGCCCGTGACCTTAACCATGACGCTAAACTGGCTCTCAAGAACACATTATTCCCAGAATAACTGACTCTCAGTTGACAAAAAGATGTCAAGGTACACATCACAGCCAACATTGAAGGAAGATGGTTGAGAAATCTGAAAGCAGATGTTGTTTTTATTCACCTTGTAGTCTTGTTGCATGATAGCTTCCAAGTTTCAAAAAAAGACTTCGATGTATCTTAATTTACTTTGTATTTGCACTGTCAGTAAATATGGTCTCTAAAAAACGATGGGCAGAGAAACACAAAGGGCTTAAAACCTTGAATTCTCCTGAACTCACTGCTGGTACCAATGCTTTCTAGGTAAAGCCTTATTCTGTAATATTTCAGATTCACCTGAGATTTCCTCCTGAGTATTTCTAGAGAGGGGTACAAGAAATGTGGAAATTTTGTCAAATATAATGATATTCTGAAAACTATTCCTCAAAACACACGTGTGTGCATTGCCCCCCCCAACACACACACACACACATACGCAAGAGTTTCTTTTGTAACATTCAGCAAAATCCCTTGCATTGAGCAAGAACTCAATACATGGCTGTAGAACAGAATGGAATGAAATAGAAAGTAATAGAGCAGAATAATATAGAATAAAATGTCACAAGTTCAAATGGAAAGAAACTGCATAGACTAGAATGTCTAGTAGTTAAATACAACAGCATAGATAAGAATGGAAGAAAACTGATGCCCGACATCTGTTTTGATATATTATCATTTCTTTATACTTGCAGAATTCAAAAGGAGGGCTTGTCTGAATAGCTGGTCCCTGACAGCCACAGCAGCTCATGCTGGACTGTAGATCAAAACAGGGCCACTCAGCAGTGGAGGAGTCCCCCCTCCCCAGAAGACCCTCAGTTCAGAGCATCCAACACCAGGAATCTCCTTTTATTTCCAGGTAGGAGAGGAGCTAGGGAATCCTAAATTTGCATAGTTCCCTTTTAACTTCTGCCTTCCTTGAGGGGGAAAGCTCCTATGTCCAGGGTCCTTGCTGATGCTGGACATGAGATACATCCAGAACAAAATTTTGAGCTAAAATCACATATATAGAGTTTTGGCTTTGGGTAGTCTGTCTACAGTCCTCAGAAAGCCTATGCTGAAGGACCTGCATATTGGTAAGAGGTTATGCAAATGTGTCTAGCTCCTGGTTGCCTAATACCTTCAGAGAAGGCACAAGCACTTCCAAAGAGCATTGTTCTAAGAGCTTCCCTGGGTCAGCTTTGGACCAGGCCTGTTATCCAGAGAGGGGCTCTATCCTGCATCACCAGGGTATCCTTGGGGATCATGTCCTTAAATGGAAGGCTGTGAGCCTGGATATCAAGAAGGAAGACTGAGCCCAAGAAGCCTGATCTATTTAAAGGTGCTGGTGGGAATGGGAAAGTCTCTGGTGAATCAAGAGAGTCAAAGAGTCTCCATGACAAGACCACAGACATCTCACCAACTCCCCTCATAGAGACACATATGTATTGGTTCTGTTTCTCTGGAGAAGCCTGACTAATTCACCATGGCTTTGCCCTCTCCTCTATTAATGTATGATGTATTAATGCTTCCCCTATTGATTCCTGTGTGTGTGTGTGCGTGTGTGCGCGCGCGCGTCCATTTTTAGAAAGTTTGTATAAACATGGGAAAAGTTCTGGAGAGATACATAGCAGATACAGTGGTTTCCTCCTCCTCCCTGCCCCAACCCCTCAGGGAGTAGGGGGAGTATGTACAGCTTGGTGGAGACGTTTGTTTTGCTTTGCTTTTTATAATAATCACTGAAATACACTAAGTGCTTGCAAAATGCTCAGAGACATGCTAGCGTGCTACCTATACAACATCGATTAATATGCATAATAACCCTGTAAATAATGCTCACTCTATTTTACAGGAGCTTGAACTAAGGCCTCGGGAGGGTAAATAATGACCCCAAATTCGTAAGACTTGAATGCTACGAAGCCACCGTTCAATCTCAGGTCTGTCTGATCCAAAACTGTGCTCTGTCCATGATGTACTGTCTCCACGAAGGGATGATTGTAACATAAATAATATATATACACGTATACATACATATATAAACATGTTTAAAATAAAAACCTACACATACATATGTGTACAAATAGAGAAAACATTTTTTTCAATGTACCTATGTTACTCCTACTTTTTTTTAAGAATAGATTTCAGTATTTACCCCAAAACAATACAAATGAGTAAGATCTGGGAAAGGAAAAAAGAGGGATAAGTTCAGGGAAGAATAATCTTTTCACTGTCACTGCTTTATTTTGTATTTCCCCAAAAGCAGAGCCTGAGACAAGGACTCGGGTACATGTCGTTCATTTGGGAGGTGATCCAGGGAAAGAGAAAAAGCTGAGACAAGGAAGTGCATTGGGGTCACTGCTGCAGGCAACATGGTTTGATTTGGCCAGGGTGTCTGAGAAGCAAACAAAGTGCCTCTCACAACTCCCCACCTGAAGGAAGAGAAGCTGGGCCATTTCCCACTGGTTTCTTCTGATCCCCTTCATGGAGGTTTATCCCCAGGGGCATTAACTCCTGGCCGAGAGAGAAAGCTTTTGAGGTGGGAGTCTGCCACTTGAGTGTGTCTTATCTGAGGCTGAAATACAGGTAGGCAAGGGGAGGTGACAGAGGATTCCACAGGAATCAGTCACATGCACCATGTGAAGATTACCTCTACGGGGGATCTTTTCTGTTTTGTTGAGATCATCGTTGTTTCTTAAGCGGGCTTTGTTCCAAGGAAAACTACGGGATCCTTCCCACAGGCCATTCCTTTGAGCCAGCCCCAACCAGCACTCGACTGGCACACAGCTCTGAATGGACGTGGCTGGGACAGAGGGGGCGCCCGCCAGCAGACAGAGATGCAGGGGCAAGGCGGCCCACGAGGGAACCTGGCTTCTTCACGGACAGGCCTTTCCGACGCTCACCACGAACCTCACAAGCCTACCGGCTCCCTTGCTCTGAAGCGATGCTCAGAGAAGGGACGGACCAGGAGGAAGAGTGTCGTGTCAAATTGCCCCTGAACTTTCAACTCCATCGCTGCTCACAGCTGCCATGCGTAAGAATCCTAGCGAGAGCTTCCAAGGTTTTTATACATGTGTGGGCAGGAGAGGAGGTGAGGAAGTGAACCAGAGATGAAGAACTCCAAATTACGAGAAGAATGCCAACTGTCAATAATCAAAATAATTCTTCTCTGTATAATCAACACCACGTCGGCACAGCTGCTGAGGAGGAAACAATAAACTGCAGGCAAAAATAAAAGTGTCTCTTTCTCTCCTGCTACCTTACAAGGAAAACACACACTGGAGCAAGGCTTTGTGGAGTAGCTCCTGAAGCATGCAATCAACATTTCCTTGAAACTACAGCTGGCGTCTTGCATCCAGCAAACGGCTCTCTTTCCACATTATTATTTATTTAGACCTTGTAGAGATGCTTTAGCACTCAATCGCTAGGCCATTCACTTGACAACTGATGGTGCTGCCCAATGGCACTCCTCACATTGGAATGTCGACGTTACGCGTTTACACGGATGTCCATGTTGGATGTGATCTGGATTACGTGACACTTGGCCAGGGCTACCGGGCGATTAGGCAGGAGCCGCAACATTGCTACACATTTCACAGCACGGCATCGACTGTTTTGTGGAAAGGGATGATCTCGGGTTTCTTGAATTGAACATTGGGGGATCCAAAGTCATCAGAGTGGAAAGTATTGGCTCTGGAGTCCGACAGCTTGGGTTGGAATTACACTCTGCCACTTACTACCTTGTGATCTTGAGAACCTCACTTGACCTCTCAAGGCCTCAAAACACTCACCAAAGAAAGGGAACAGGAATAGTCCCTCGCATGTCTGTAGTGGGAATTAAGTAAAATAATGTGTATGAGATGCTCTACATGTAGTAAGTGCCTGGTCAGCGTTAGCTGTAATAACTGCTCTGGAGTTGAGCAAGGTTTCATCCTTCTATCCTCAATTTCCTTCCATAAAATAGTAATGGCCTACACTAGTTTTGCCCTGGAAGGATTTATAATTCCTAGGATTTTTTAATGTTTATTTATTTATTGTAAGAAAGAAAGAGAGACTGGGGCGCCTAGGTGGCTCAGTCGGTTGAGCATCCGACTTCGGCTCAGGTCATGATCTCGCTGTTTGTGGGTTCAAGCCCCATATGAGGCTCTGTGCTGACAGCTCAGAGGCTGGAGCCTGCTTCAGACTCTGTGTCTTCCTCTCTCTCTGCCCCTCCCCCACTCATGCTCTGTCTCTCTCTCTCTCTGTCAAAAATAAATAAACATTAAAACATTTTAAAAAGAGAGAGAGAGAGAGAAGGAGGGGCAGAGAGAGAAAGAGAGAGAATGCCAAGAAGGCTCTGGCTGTCAGCACAGAGCCCAATGAAGGGCTCAATCTTACAAACTCTGAGTTCATGACCTGAGCTAAAATTAAGAGTCAGACGTTTAACTGACTGAGCCACCCAGACGCTCCTAATTCCTAGCATTTCTACTTTC
This sequence comes from Lynx canadensis, assembly GCF_007474595.2. NCBI lineage: Eukaryota > Metazoa > Chordata > Mammalia > Carnivora > Felidae > Lynx > Lynx canadensis. Next base: position 7,693,799 of record NC_044317.1, on the reverse strand, counting down.
TCATTTCTCCCCAGTTATTCACTGGATCATGAACTGCCAAAACAGTGTTAAAATCTGGGTGCTTCAGGGCTGATGGGCAGAGACACAAGAAGTGAAGAGTGCCTTAGGGAAATGAACACACATCTCCCAGGTCAAAGGGTGAGCTTGCACTGGCTGATTTATCCCCTCTCTTCTGAACACATTCTCTCCATCTCCCTGACATATGACGCAGAGGACTTCAGCGTTGTAAGGAACAGGACTGAGATCTGGAGATGATGGAGTGACATCCCCCAAGAAAGAGCTTCCTCTTGAACTCGGTCACCCTTGGTCACTCTCACCTTCCATCTCCCCAAAACAGGCCAGAGCAATGCTTATAAATTATAAAGCGCTCCCCTTCTTAAAAACTGTACTACTGGCATCCCACTGCCCTCAGATAAAGCCTGATTTCATAAACGTGGACTCGCTTCCACGGTGTGCACTACTCTGTGAGGGCACACGAGGGCACACAGGGCTCAAAGAAGCAGAACCGGACAAGAGTAAAGACAGGTGTGAGCCCACAAAATGAACTAAGAACGTCACCCCTGGTAAAATAATCCCGCACATCCCTGAGAGGAGCAGGCCACTCTGAAAGTGAAAAAGAAAAAGAAGCCCCATCACATCCAAGTCATGACCCCTTAGTCTCAGCCACGAGCCCCAGCATCACAGGGAATCAGGAAGAACACTTGTTCTTTCTAATACCTTGCACATCGAGAGGGCAGAGAGTCCTCTAGTATCTCCCGGGCTAGCTAACATCCTAGGTTCAGAGGCTGGTCAGTCCTGGCATGGATCCCAGCTCCGTGACCTTAGGCAAGTTCGTTTATCTCACAAGCCTCAGTGTCTCATCTCTACATCAGAGACACAAATAGCACCTACCTCATAGGGTTTGGTGAGGACTTAAGAAGACAACAGATAAATTAGTACTTAGCTCAGATCATCAATAAAGATTAATTAATGTTGTCATTTGCTAACGATCATTCATAAATTTGTTATCATTCTAAAGAACGGTAAGAACTGCACTATGTGCCCAGAACTAAGCACAAGGCCTCAAGCCATGGGAGGAGGGAACAGGTGAGAGATGGAAGGAGGGTAACCAAGTTCACGGACTGATGTTGAAATACTTTCTTCTTAGACAAGCACCTTGGCCTCGGTCACAGCTTATTTGTTCTTCTCATAGGCGTTATTCTAACAGACTTAATTATCTGGCTTCCAGTTCCAGAACAAATTAGAGGCAGCTACACTGCTACGAGCAGGCACATCGTCTTAAGACGTGGAAGATGCCTCATCCCCACATCCAGCCCCCACTTCTCATGGGTCTACACCCCCATTCCCTTCAACATTCCTGACATACTATGATTCATCTCTCTTTGTCCCTGAAATGCATTCTATCCTTTCTATCCCCTGAAATCAGAATCAAATGCAATGTTGCACGTGTGGCTTGGCCAAAAATTATGGGAGTCCAGGTTTTACAAGGACGTCACAGACACAGTGAGGTACGGTAAATGAGTGAAGAAAGCAAGAATAGGATAAGAAACGGTGTCTCTTTTGTGAGCAAATGAAGAGAAAATGCCCAGCCAAAGGCATCCCCGCATCCGTCACAAGAACGGCCAATAGCCTGACCCTGGTGATCTGTGTGAGCCACATGGGACGTGGCATTTGGGCCCAATAAGACTGAAGGAAAGAAGGGATATTTCAAGTTGCGGGAGAGCGACACTCCCCCTTTTGGACACAAACAGGGAAACCGAAGCCACCATCTTGCTCCCAGATGCCATCGTAACAACCATGAGAGGAACAGCCCATGTGGAGAAAGACGGAAAGAACCCACATCCCTGATGAAGGCACGAATTGCTGAACAATCACCCCTGGGGCACAGCCTCCCTCCTGACTTAAGAAAGAGAACAAACGTTCTTACTGTTTAAGGCGGCGTGAGTCGGGGTTTCTCAGCTCACCCTTAATAGTGTCCTAGAAACTACAGAATTAATGTTTTAACTTTAAAGCACTGTCATAACCCAATAAGATCGGGAGCCCCTTGGCTGGGAGCAAATACAGAACTCTTGGGCATTTGAAAAGTGAGAGGTGCTCTAAGTGCAAAATTAGAAAGACTTCCTACAAGAAATATATACAAACTAGCTGATTAATATACTTTTCATATTGCTTACATTCTTGACAAAACATTGCCTTGGGTATGTTGGACTAAATACTGTCATTTGCAAAGTTGATTCTACATGTTTCTTTTCACCTTGTTTTTAAATGCGGCTACCGGAAAGTCTGAAGTCACGAATGTACTCACATCCAGCGGACAGCACTCATCTTGCTGTATTTCTTCCAATCAGCCTAAGGATATTAGGTCATACAAAACTAGTTACTCCTATTTCACTTACTGTCAGCAAAAACATCTGAACTTTTCCTACCCTTCCTTGTGCTAAATCATTTTTCTCCCTTCCTTTCTCTGTATACTTATGTTTTCAGCCTGCGTGAGGAACTTACATAGTTATAGCTTATCTTCAGTGCGTGGAAATGGGCCAGTGGTTCACCAGAGGGCGTGCTGGAAATCTGTGGGGGCAGGTGGGTTGTCACATGATGGGCAGGGGCTTGCCTGTGCCCTAGAGGGGACTGTCCCCCATGCCATTCCTATAGATGAAAAGTATGTTTATACATAACCGGCCAGAAGCAAATTCCATCTGAGTTATGAATACGGGGGGGGGGGGTGCACGGGGTTAATTTAAATGAATTTTCCGGGAAAGCAACTACAGAGGTATACTTTGTTTTGTTCAGAACTTTAGAAGGTATTCACCTTTTTAGAAACCCCGCATCATTTGTAACAGTGCCCCTGCTGGTTGTTTGTGTCACTAGCAGGGCTCAGCTGCACTGGTCCACATCTGAGCTGCTACAGTGAGGCAATTCTAGGCATATGTATCAATGTACTTATTTCACCCTTATTTCAAAACGCCCCCTAGGAAAAAAAAAGCCTCAATACTATTCAGCTGAAGATCAACTTACTTCTCTGAAATCCAAACTGAGTCATTAGTTCAGAGTTGCCAGCATCTAAGTACCGTCAGTTCTGATGTAACACAACATACACATTCCTAAAAAGTCAGCTCGCTCCACAAAATTGCACAGCCAAAACCACAGGGCCTACGGGGAAGGTGGAACAAGGGGGCACGACACCGAGTGACTTTGACAGTGACACAGAAAAAAGAACCTAATAACAGTGGTTGCATGTTAAGTGGTTTTATACACGTTAAATAAAGAAACACGCAGGTACTACAGAACGATGCACCTGACCTTGAAGAAGACCTGAGGTTTGCCTGTATAAGTACGGGCAATGGAAGGGCTATGGCTCGTGAGTTGGTTTGGGGTGGAGGAAGCAGGGCCACCCAAATCGAAGAGAAAGGGGATGGGTGCATGGTACCACCCAGGTGAACCGAGGCAGCCGGCAGATGTTTGGGCTGTGCATGTATGTACGCTTTGTGTTTTCTATAAGCATATTTAGACATCTTTTTCCTAATCTGTCCGCCAGCATGGAAATTTATATGCTGTCTGGCTGTGTGCTGTGTGGATTTGTGTTTTATGCATAAACAGAATAATATTTTTTGTTCCCCAAGAATGCACATTTGCCCTCCTGGGGACAACACTGCTCTCTTGAGATGCCTGCGGTCGAGGTACACAGAGAAGATGGTGGGAGCACAGAGAAGAGGGTGACTCATCGCCTGGGACAGTCAGGGAGGGCAGAAGAGGAAATGACATTTGAACCAGGTTTTGTAGGATGAGTAAGACTTGCCATTTGGGAAAAGGGATGGAAGGAGTTCTAGAAGGAACAGCTTCTAGGCGTGATTGTTAAATGTTTGCACAGCATGGGGTGCACTGAGAGCTACACATCCACAGAAAGAGTGGGGAATTTAGAAATACAAATTTTAGTACGATTTGAGAGACAAACGGACTCTTAAGAGGTATCAAATCCTAGAAAGCTTTTGGGGGCAGGAGTGCATAAGGAGCAGAAACTGGGAAGAACGCTGAGTTATTAAAGTAGGTATTAGGTTCCTTTAATTTCAGCCTATGTCTCAGATGGAAAGACTCTTGTGTAATAAATAATAGAGAACACTTTGGGCATAGTTCATTCACCACACTCCCAGACACATTTCGAATACCATTCAAAGAGTCGTGGAAGCTCTGATTAATATACAACACAGAGCTCTCTCCATATACTCTCAAGGGTAAAAATACTGCTGAAAAGCCAGTTCTTTTAAAAGCTGAGCATCTAACACCACCTTGTGAATGATAATAAATGGCAGGCGAAGCCAGAAGGTAGACTGGCCCTCTGTCTGGGTCTGCAAGTTTTCTGTGCACAGAAATACAGACCTGCTCTTTGGCCAAGAGAGCGGGATCATCTTCCAGTGAGATCAAGATTTCCTAGGAGACTCCTGGTATTTCCCAATTCCAACTTGATCAAAAATAGCAACCCCAACTCTCATGGGTTGTTTTCCTTTTCTTTTTTTTTTTTCCCTCCATATTCCCCATTCAAGCTCCCTTAGGAACGTGCATCTCTTTGCCATTAAAATGATATTGCGGTCATTTTTCCTAAGGCCAGAGAAGTTTAAGGTTTTTCCATAACACCAAGTCCCTCCCTGACCTCATGGAGCTTGTCATCCATCAAAGACAGGCACCGAGAACAAAACTACACAACTAATTTCAAATGTGATGGCGACAAGGGAAGATTAAATAGGATTAGACGCACACAACAAACATAACTTAGAGGCCATAACTTCATGTACAAATCAGGATGCTTCATGCTGTGCAGGGGGGCACCGTGACAAAGACAAGTTCATATTATGGGTGAGGACGAAGAAAGAGCATGGGATTCTCATGGGAAGAAATACGATCATGTTTGCCCTCTCTAATTATTGTAATTAGATCTCTAACCATCTGAGTGAGTGCTGTCCAGCAGCAGATTTACTTCTTACTGCCCATCATGGACCCAAAGAGAATTATGCAGGCACATTACAGCATTATTTGTAAAACAGTAATAATCTAAGTACACATCAAAAGGGGAAGAGTTACATGCATGGAGTACTTCTATGCAACGTTCAAAAGAATGGATGAGGGCTTACATATACTAATATGAAACTACATCCAAAAAATATCGTTGGGTAAAAAAAAAAGTGAACTGTAGAATGACATGTCGGGTGTGCTTCCATTTGTGTGAAATTTAGGGAGAGACACAGAGGTTCAAGTAAAGTTTCACATACACAGACCATCTCCAGAAGAATACGTAAAACATGACGAAGGTGGTCACCTGTGTAGGGGAACCAGGTGTACGAAGGTCAGGGTGGTAATGAGACATATCACTCACTACATTTACTTTACTATTATTGGAAATTTGCCACATCTAGTTGGAGAAAAAGTATCTCAAACAGTATAGATGGAGAAAAGTAGCGTTAACCAGCAATGGAAACTATTCATTTTATGATCTGCCCTCCATCCCGTGTGTTAGCTTAACAGAATTCTCTATATGTTCAGAAATGAGGTAAGAGGAATTATCTGGGCAGAGACCAAGATTCAGATGTGACTGGGGGGGAATCAGGGAAGAAAAGAAAGGGGGCAAAGCTTCGCATGAGCAACAGACAAAGATACATGGGCTACTGATCACAAAAGCTAACGGATGCACCTGGGCCCGGAAATATGATTTTAGGTGATAAATAGACACTGTTGGATGAAATTGATTCACATAATGATAACATTATTCCCTTTTCCAATCTTTTTTTATTGCTCAGATATAGTCAAAGAGGAAGTCTCAGTTTGGTGCAAGTATGTCTTTATGACCTCTGGACACTTTCCTGGAGTTAAAATTTGATAACGTGTTTTGATTTGACTGTATTTCTTTTCACTCCTATCCTTCTTAGAGAAAGGAACTCTGGTTTCCCACTCTTGGCATTGAAACAAAGCTTCCTTCGAAAACAACCGTATTTAGTTTTGATGTTTTATAATGAGCCATTTTCAAGGAAAATATTAAGTAACACAAGACGCGCAGGGATGGCAAAAATCGTGACTGAAGTTTAGCAAGCAGTGCCTTGAGACAGATTCTTCTAGGTCTATGGCAGGGAAGCTGTGCAGTTGTATGGTTGTGATTGTTGCTGGGTTTTATTTTCATCCCACCAAACAAGCGCTGAATAAAATTGAGGGAGATTTTTCAGCAAGCTGAAGTTTCGTCCTCATCGCCGACAGTATTTAACAAGAATAGCCTTAGTTTCCTAGAGCTGATTCCACGGATGACTAAAAAGACCGAGAACCAAAAATACAGGCACCAACTCCGACGGCCTAATTAAAAGTGTGATTCTTGCCCCGGTGTGGAACACTAGCCCTTTTGTTACATCCCAGGAGAGAAGAAACACCTCAACCAAAATCACATTTTCCTCCTTCCTCCCTCTCCAGTGCCACCATTTTTTCATTAGCTAATCCCAATTAGAACGCTTTTTTTACTAAAGCCATAAATCTCTGCCTTTCCCAATAAGCATAAATTATATGGTAAATAACTGTATTCTGTGTCTATCCAGAAAAATAAAACTTTCTTTCTTCTTCTTTCTTTCTTTCTTTCTTTCTTTTCTTTCTTTTCTTTCTTTTCCTTTCTCTGGTATTTCATGAGACTCTGAGCTGCTAAGTCAACGTTCATGCTTTTTGATTTAGGATTTCTCCCCCCTCTCATCTATCGCTCGTCTATAAAGGCAACACTTCTTTTAGAAAGAAAACTACCACCAATGCACTTCTCTAAAATTCATCCTAATAAAAGTATGTTCTTTCTTCCTATTTCTGAGTGACTCCAGGTAGACGCAAAAGCTTGACTGTTGTGTTAAAATCTACCTCTGCCATTTCCTGGCTAAATGGCCCAGGACCCTCATGATAGCTCAAACCCAGGTCTGAATCATCAACTAAGGAGAGAGACCTCCTAAAATTTGTCCCAAAATTAATGAAGAAACTTAATAAACAATGTTTAGCATAGTGCCTGGCACAGAGAACGTGCTCATTAATATTAGTTGCTCATACTGCATAAACAAAAGTGGTGATTTTTTTCATTGTTGTTCCTTCTGTGGTCAGCAATTGCTTAACCCAACATTCTCTACGTTAAACTAATTAAAAGAAACATACCTTATCCGTGATTGATTTTCAAACTCATTTATTACTCGTTTCTCTATGGTTTAATTTAATTAAATTGAGCAGCATATCAAATATTGATTTTAATAAAATCTTGATTAAGACTCGAGCAATTATCAAACACAATTTTCATACCATTCCTGCATTTCAATGGAACCAACCTGAAAACCAATTTGCTTTTAAAATAAAGAAGTGATTTTATACACATACACACATTCCCCCCACCCCCACCGGGCCATTTTCAGAAATACAGAAAAAAAATGGCCTCCCAATCTTTTCATTAGCAAGATAAGCAAAGATAAGCAGCAATCTCCAACTGGGGTTCTGAAAAGCTTAATCCAGTTGGTCACCTCATCTCCAATCAGTAGTGGAAGGGAAAAAACAAATTAGAATCAATTCCTTTGATAAACATTAACTTAGCAACTACTATGTACAAGCCACTGTCCTGTACTGTCCAACACAAGGAGAGGTAGTCAAGAGCTAATCCTATAGCCAGTTTTAATGTGTGTGGAAAAATCCATCCACACATGCAAGTCTTTAATTTTATTGAATAATGACCAGAGAAGTACATGTATTTCAATTCTTGAAATTACTCTGCTGTATGATTTATGTGCATAGACTATTGTTAAGAGAATGTAATGTAAATGTGATGGTATAAATTACCAATAGTATCATATTAGCAATTAACTATAAGTATAAGACATTTAATAAGTTAAATATTTGGTTTGATAGTTAAGTGCTAAAAAAAAAAGAAAAAGAAAAAGAAAGAAAGAAAGAAAGAAAGTCTGGCCAATAGCTATCACAGCAGCACCATCTAGAGGATTCTGAAAAGTAACACAGGGTCATTCCCCCAACTTGCCATCCTTCCTGTTTAGGCGAAAAGAAAGGCAGCTATGGAGTTCACCATCTTATGTCTTTTTAAAGCATTTTAATTCTGTCCACATCATTTAGCATCATCTTAAATCTTGAAATGTTTATGGAACAGCTCAATGAGATGGAATATTCTCGAAATCGTAATGCAATTGGAACAAGGATCCCAGCTGTCCTCCTGGGGAGGCAGTACTGGGTGTGTGCTGAAGGATCCCAGGCCCTGGGACACTGTGACCTGGGCCATGACTCCCCTCTCCTCCCAACACACACACACCTCCTTATTCCCTTATTCTATCTTGATCCCAGACATATCCATGCCAAAGACTGGACAATGGGTAACATTTCAAAATCATACCATTCCTGAGCTACTGTCCACTGTGTATTTACGTGAGTTGAGAAAAAAATAATAAACTTTCTATTATTAAAACTGTTTACACCAGCACATCCACTTACTAATTCCGTTCCATTGGCCTAAGCTGAATCAATGTCCTGGGGTGGGTTGAAAGAGAAATAATAAAACATCTCACTTTTTTTTTTTTTTTATAGTTCTCATTCCCCTATCGTTTCTGTAACTTTTCTGAACCAGAGAACTGCTTTGGAGTCATGTTAAAAGGATTACAATTGAGATAATAAAATATGTCTGCTATTCATAGGAACTAGTCGTCTCCTTACATTATTTGCTTTCAGAATTTCAGGCAATTTTGCAGACCCTCGGTCGGCTGCAACCTCACAGGGAAATGGCAAACATGTACATTCAGTGTGGCCCCGGCCAGTGGGGGACGGGAGGAGCGCTCACCTTCATTTCCACTGGGGGGCACTGTCCACCTCGGGGAGAGGGGACGGAGTCACAGTTTGCCAGGCCAATTTGTAGAAATCTGAGTTCACATGCATTCTGAAGTCAGGGTTCTCAAATGAGCGCTCTAGTAAAGGGTCAGAGATGGGCAGTGAGTGGGTCATTCATGGTGATTCTCTATACTTGAAATAAATGCAATTGGGCCCAACTGACCAAAGGAATACGAGGTTTTGCCTAGAGAAACCTTTTCCCCATGCTGTATGCTAAAGCCATCCCTGAAAGTCATAGCAAACTGCAATAATTTTGGTTCTTTCAAATGTCTTCATGTTCTTGCACAGGCTTTTCCCTCTATTCTACCTCCATACCTATTCACTTCGTAAGTGTCTGGTTCTCGTTTGTGACTTAGCTCAGATGTCACTAACTCCAGGAACCCTTCCAGGACTCCCTTACATTGGGTCAAGATGACCTCCTACGTGCCTCAACTGCATTCCATACTGCTTCCATGAGGAAGCTTGACGTAATTACTTGTTTATTAACTATGTCCCCCATTAGGCTGCAGATGCCATCAAAGCTGGGGGGATTTCTATCTTATTCACAGTTGTATTCCCTGCATCCCCATAGTCTCAGCTCAAAGCCTCCATCAAGGAATGATCACCCTATATAAGTATGATTTATGTTGGGGAGGACTCTGATGTTAGGCACACAGCCTGCATTTCTTCGCCTTCCAAAAACATGGGCCTCAGTACCCACTGTTTTTCTTCCTCACTTACCTTGTTCTCTTACTCCCTACAGTCGTCAGAAGAGAGGCCCAAGTTTCCACAAGGTAAGCTGCCTCTTGCTATCGAGGATTATGGCAATTCTGCTTGGCCATCTGTTCACCACCTCCAGAACTTGTTCTAGGATCCGCAGACAACCCATCTCTATTCCTGAGTCAGCTGCAAGAGAAGCGGTCAACCAAAATATTTACAGTAGGGATCTTTCTGGGACGTCTGGTGAGCTCTAATGAAGCGAGAGTCAACTGGGAGGGAGATGAGACCCCCCCCCCCCGGGCTCGTCTTTCCAAGCAGGTAACAAAGTCCTATTCTCTACTGTCTGCAGTTGACATAATAGCACAGAAGGAAAACAAGGAAGTTCAACTTTGTTTCTGGTTCAACTACTTATTGTGTCCATGGAAGGACTATGATATTCTAGAACTAGAAGAACAGAGGGCCATCTAGGTAACCTGAAGAGTATAGTGTGGCACCCAAATACAGAGTCAGAACCATCCTGGGAAGTTCCAGACCGTGATGAAATAATATATTTACCACTCTGGATCCCTTTCTGTCATCTGTTTCGCCTGAGACTACATCTGCAAAATGGAAGTAAACCTGCCAGGCTCAAGGGGTCATTGCGAGGGCAACTGAGACAGGCCCTAACAAAGTGCTTGGAAAACTATGCCCACCCAACAAAAAATGACAGATTATTAATGTTAATAGAACGACCACAGACTGCCCCATCATCCCATAGCCATTATCCTCAATTTTTAAAGATCTAAAGAGAATATTTCACTGCTAACATCCTGACTTAGGTTTAGTTGGAAGATAAGACTTCTAGCCAAATTAGCCTAACATACATGAAATGATAATCAGTAGATCCTGAGAGTAAGAACCAAGTAGAGATCATTTAGGGTATAATAAAGGGGAAATAGTATAGATAGTTGTTATTTTGTTTACTTTCATACTTATAATTGTGCACACAGGAACATACATGCTGAGTACCATAAGTAAACATTTTTCAGGGGCGCCTGGGTGGCTCAGTCGGTTAAGCGGCCGACTTCGGCTCAGGTCACAATCTCGCGGTCCGTGAGTTCGAGCCCCGCGTCGGGCTCTGGGCTGATGGCTCAGAGCCTGGGGCCTGCTTCCGATTCTGTGTCTCCCTCTCTCTCTGCCCCTCCCCCATTCATGCTCTATCTCTCTCTGTCTCAAAAATAAATAAACGTTTAAAAAAAAATTTTTTTTCAGCCAGGTCCCTTACATAAATCTCAGAGTCTTTGGTCATTCAAAAAAAAAATAAATAAATAAGTTTTTTAAATTACTGGAAACTAGCAAAACACAGGATGAGAATTTTCTAAAACTGACAAAAGATATCAAGCCAAGGCTTCATGAGGCAAAAGGAACCCCTAGGGGGATAAATACAAAGAAAGCCACACACACACACACACACACACACACACACACACGCCAAAACAAAACAAAAAAACAGAGAAAACCACACAAAATGAAACTTCAGCATATTAGTAATTGTTTCTCCACATCCTCACTGGTGTTGTCCCTATTTTTTATTTTAGCCATTCTGATAGATGTATAGTGCTACCTCATTGAGGTTTTAATTTGCATTTCCCTAATGGCTAATGATGTTGAACAGCTTTTTATGTGCTTAGTTGTTGTCAGTATATCCTATTCAATGAAATGTCTTTTGCCCATTTTCTAACTGGATCATCCATTTTTTCACTGTTGGGTTTTGAGAGTTCTTTAATTATTTTAGATACTAATCCTTTATCAGATATATGATGTGCAAATATTCACTCTTAGTCTGTAGCTTGTCTTTCATTCTCTTAACAAGACTTCTCACAGTTACTAACCTTGATTAAATCTATCAATTTTTTCTTTTTCATATTGCACTTCTGGGGTTAAGTCTATAAGCTCTTAGCCTCACTCTGCAGTAGAAAGATTTTCTCCTACGTTTTTTATTTTTCTTACACTAAAAATTTTACATTTACATGTAAGTCTGTGATCCATTTTGAGTTAATCTGTATATAAGGTGTGAGCCTGAAGTCAAGGATTTTGTTTTGTTTTGATTTGGTTTGGTTGCTTATTTTGTTTACAGATATTGAATTTCTCCAGCACCGTTTATTGAAAAATCTATATTTCCTCCACTGAATGCTTTTGCACCTTTGTCAAAAAATCAGTTGGGCATATTTGTGTGGGACTATTTCAGAGTTCTCTATCTGTTGCGTTGACCTGTATGTTTATCCCTCCACCAATACCACACGTACTTGATTACTGTAACTATGTAATGGGTCTTGAAATCGGGTACCATGATCCCTCCAACTTTATTCTTCTTTTCAGAATCGTTTTACCCATTATATTTCCTTTGCTTTTCAATATATATATATTAGAATGATCTTCTCTATATCTATAAAATACCTTGCTGGGATTTGGGAAGAAATGGTGGTAAGTCAGTATATTAATTTGAAGAGAATTTATACTCTCCCCCATTCATTTTGATCTTCTTCATTTTCTCTCATCAGAAGTTTGTAGTTTTCACCATACAAGTCTTCTTCATGTTTTGTTATACTGATACATGGGAATTTCATTTCTATTTGTTTGTAAGTTCCTTGGCATTTTCTACATAGTCAATCGTGTTATCTCCAAACAGGGACAGTTTTATTTCTTCATTTCCATCTGTTTGCCTATTATTTCCCTTTATTGCCTTTTTGAACTGGCTAAAAGTTCCAGCCCTGTGTTAAACCACAGTAATGAAAGAAGACTTGCTCCCAGTTTTAGGAGGAAAGGATTCAGTCCTTCAACATTAAGTATGTTATCTGTAGCTTTTTGGGGGGATGGCCTTTGTAAAGTTATAGATGTTCTCTTTCATTCCTAGTGTGCTAAGTGTTTTTTAAAATCATGAGTATTAAATTTTCTCAAATTATTTTTCTGCCTCAATTGATAGAATCACATTATGCTTTTTTCTTGTTAGCCTGTTACAGCAGATTACACTGACTGACTTTTGAATGGTGAACCCGCTTTGCATCTCTGGGAAAAGCTCCAGTTGGTAATGGTGTGTAATTTTTTTATACATTGCTAATGCTATTAGCTAATATTTTCTGAAGGATTTTGCATGTACATTTATGGAGGATATTGGCTCATAGTTTCTTTCTTTCCCTTTATTAATTTTTGTGTACTGTCAATGTCTGGTTTTAGTATCAGCATAATGGTAACTTCATAAAATGAATTGGGAAGTTTTCCAAACCCTTCCATTTTCTGAAAGAGACTGTGTATATATCATATTAATTATTTTTCAAACATTTCACAGAATTGTATAGTGAATCTCCAGTGAAGATTTCTTTTGGGGAATTTTCAAATTATGAATTCAATGTCTTTAATAGTACAGAGCTATTCAAATTACCTATTTCATATTGGGTAAATTTTGTGGTAGGCAGTTTTAAGAAATTGGTCCACCTCATCTAAGTCCTCAACTGTATGTATGTGGAGATATTTACAGCATTCCCTGTCCTTTTTATGTCTGTAGAGTACGTAGTGCAATTCCATGTTTCATTCCTGATAATGCTAATTTGTATTTTCTCCCATTTTTATCTTTGACCATCTTGCTAGAGACTTGTCAATTGTATTGATCTTTTCGAAAAACCGACTCCTTGTTTATCTATTGTTTTTGTTTTGAATTTTATTGATTTCTGCTCTTATCTTTATGATTTAGACTCTTCTGCTGACTTGGATTTTGCTCTTCTTTTCTACGCCCTTCCTGTGAGAGCTCACATTATTAATTTAAGATGTTTTACTTTCCTAATGTAAGCATGTATTGCTAGCTTTGCTCTCAACATTGCTTTAATTGTTCCCAATTTTGATATGCTGTATTTTCATTTTCATTTAATTCATTGCTCATTTGTTGGCTTCCCACTAAGATCTCCTCTGTGACTCATGGATTATTTAGAAAGTGTTATTTTCCAAGTGTTTGGATATTTTTCTATTATCTTTCTGTTATTGATGTCTAGCCTACCTGTAGTCAGAGAACATACTCTGTAGGATTTCAATTCTTTTAAATTTGTTGAGGTGTGTCTTATGGTCCAGGATGTGGTCTATCTTAGTACATGCTTTGAAAAGAATATGGATTCTTGAATATTCAAGAATATAGGCACTTGAAAAGAATATGGATTCTCCTGATATTGATTGTTCTATAAATGTCAAATAGTTCCTATTGGTTAATGATGTTGACTTTTCCATCCATGGTGATTTTCTGCCTGATTCTTGTATCAGCTATTGAGAAAGAGGTGTTAAAATCTTCAACTAACACTGAGGAAATGTCCATTTCTCCTCTCAGTTCTGTCACTTTTGCTTTATAGTGTGCAGCTCTGTTGTTTGGTGCATATATTTTTAGATTTGCTATATCTTCTTAGTGAAGTGACCCTTTTATCATTATATAATGGTCCTCTCTGTACCTGGTGAATTTCTTTGGTCTAAACTCTATCTGATATTAATGTAACCACTCATGCTTTCTTTGGATTAATGTTTGCATGATATATCTTTTTCCCTCCTTTTATTTTCTATATGCCTATATTATCATATTTGAAGTCAGTTACTTATAGACATCATACAATTGTCATGTTTCTTTTAATACAATCGAATTATCTATACCTTTTTATTGGTATATTTTAGCTGTTTATATTTAATTATTCATATGCTAGAGTGGAGATGGAAGTCCAGGCTCCCCCAATGGACTTCACTGAAACTGCTGCAGAGGGTGGGGAGGTGCCTAATTAGTTAACTCTGAACAGGATGAAAGAACTGATTCCTTACTGAGCCTTCTTTGACACCATCCTGGTAGAGGATGAGGGGCAGTTATAACAAGGTGAGAGTGGAAGTCTATACTCTCGCCCTGGCCTTTCTAGTCTGTGTGTGTGTGTGTGTGTGTGTGTGTGTGTGTGTGCATGCACGCGCTATTTAGCTGGAGTAGAATGTTTATTTTCTACAAGTTTATGCCTTGTTCAATGGCCTTTTCCTGGTCCTTTGGCTAAAGAATAGGCATTTGTTGGGGCTTTTTAAAATTTCCATGTTTGTCAGATTTTGGGGTTACCAGCTTCTTCAGTTCCAGGTCTAGAATACATGAGGCAAAAGGAAACCCAGGTAACTTACAATCATGTCATTCCTTGGATCCCAAGGTCGCTAGACAGTGTGACTGATTCCCTCTATCTTTCAGAGTCTTCTTGTGTTGGTATAATTTCTAGGGGTTTTAGTTATATTTAATAGGAGGAACAGGGGAAAGTACATCTACTCCAAATTTCCAGAAACAAAAATCATTGATAATCTTTTAAAATTAATTATAACAATCTCTGTCTTCTAACTGATGTATTTAGACTATTTACATTTAATGCGATCATCAATATATCAGGATTTAATGCTACACGTATACTACTTGCTTTCTGATTGCTCTACTTGTTTTCCATTTTACTGTTTGCCCTTTTCTCTTTTAGACTATTTGAACAATTTTTAGGACTTTATTTTGACATATTTGTATCCTTTTTTATTGCTTGCTCTCGGGATTATATCCCTCATTTTTCAGTCTACTTAGAATCAATACTTAAGTACTTCAAGCGGAATATAAGATCTTCACTCTTAAGACAGATTCCCTTCACCCTCCCCCACTTTCTATGATAGTTATTTTACATATGATATTTATATACTTTGAAAACTCTGAATAATATTATAATTATTTTTGTTTTCACTTGATCTTAGCCAAAAGGCTGAGAAGAGATAATTTTTTGTTGTTGTTTTCAACTATCATTTGAAAACTAAAGAGAGAAGGAACAGGCTATTATAGAGATTAGCAAATTTTTTCAGTAAAGAGCCAGATAAATATTTTAGGCTTTTCAGACCGTGTACTATGGAAGTTAATGACTGGAATTGGCCATGTAGACATTTCTGGAATGTAGACAGTGTTCTATTTCTTCACCTGGTTGAGAATTACACAAGAGTTCACTTTGTAGTAACTCACCAACCTAACTTCTGTTTTGTGCATCTAACTTTTTGTATGTGATACCTACCAATGAAAGTCATTTTGAAACTAAATAGATCCAAGAGCTTGAAAAATAGATGGGAGACTTTGGGAATGGATTATCAGAAAAAAGAAGGGGTACATAAAGTACATGGGATTTATTGCTCCTTTCAGTGCTACCTTCTTTGAACAAAATTAATAGATGGGGAAATATGTACAGTTTGTCCTCAACCCTGAGAGACTGAGAATTTCTACTAAGTGCAATTCACTGAGGTGGGAACTGCTTACTGGAGCCAGAAGTTGAAAAATGAGACTTGTTGGGGCGCCTGGCTGACTCAGTTGGTAGATTATGTGACTCTTAATCTTGGGGTTGTGAGTGCAAGCCCCACTTGGGTGTGGAGATTACTTAAAACAAACAAATAACTGAATAAATAAATAAAAATGGGACTTGTGGGAAAATGAGATTAGAGGTTAATGAACTACAATTCTAAGTGAATGACAGGAGGAAGGGAATGAGAAGAAAGGGAAAGATGTCTTTTAGTGAGAAATTCAACAATATGAATTCTGGATATTTTTTTCTAGGAAGGGCATGAAGGAAAAAGAGGTTGAATAAAGGAGGGTGAAGAGAAGGAGAGAGGAAACAAACAGGGGAGGGAAGTAGGGAGGAAGAGGTTAGAGAAAGAGATCAGATAGAGGGAGAGAGGAGAGAAAAGGAAGGGAAAGAAAAAGGAAGGATGGACTAAAGAAAGGAAAAGACACAAGAAAGAAATGTGGCAAAATGATCCCTATTGGGCACCTGGTAGAAGCCAAGCATTTACCCATATGATTTAAATCTCATATCAACGCTGTAAGGTATATATTATCTTTCCTCTTTTATAAATGAGGAAATGAAAGCTCTGAGAATTTATTTTAGTCAAGGAAACACACCTAGGAACATCAACCCTGGCTGCACGCAACTCCAAATTCTGGGCTCAAGGAAACCCTTTAATTCCAACAGGGAGAATTCCTTTATGGCAAGCAAATGCTTATGTGACACTTGAGTCCTGGAAAGAATTACCCTAGAGGGTGCCCTTGTCCTAATAAGTAGAAAATAGTTGATCTTCTGAAACCCTAAGCCTATAATTCTGCAATTCTATGGCATCGGGTCATATTATGTGGAATACTTCTTGAGATCATTGACATCCTCTAATTTTGCCTTACTACTAAGGGGCATTTTCAAAGAATCCAGTGAAAGAATCTAATATTTCACTTTCTGGAGTGAAAAAAGTACTAGACGTTCTGTTTGACAAAGAATGCCTTATCTTATGAGAAAATGGGCACAAAGTATATTCCATGGTCCAGTTTATAGTATTTACCAACTTAGCATGAATGCCGAAGATAGACAGATGTATGGGGTGCTAGAGAAAATTCCAAGAGAAAACTCAAAATTATCAAATTACCCAAATTTCTTCAGGCTAAGCAGAAAGTACTAGCAAACCACCAGTGAGAAAGAGAGACCTCGGGAAAAAAAATCATCTCACTTTGACAAAAATTCTGTGAAAAACAGTGGACTTTGTATGTGCCACAAATTTGGGGGTCACTTCAGAGTACTTGAAAAAAGGAATATACATTAATTCTCTCACTTAAGTTCAAAGTTATTTAGCACTTACTGTAGGTTAAAAGGAGGGGTAAGGGGATGGGAGGGGGAGAAGGGAAAGGGATAATTCACCAAAAAAAGGGGGGGGCATAAAAATTAAACCAAGCTACCTCCAAGGAATAATTAGAAGTGAAAATCAATAAGGAGAAAATGGCTCATATTCTCCTCATTGATTTCCTATGCACAGTGAGTCAAACTTGACTGTTGGTTAGAAGTCAGTTTGGCTACTTCTTATTACTTTTTCAGCAGTTGGGTACTCCTGTCAGTTCCTTTCATGCTGGAGTCTTGCTTGGCTCTAATCACAGCTGTCAGCTATCGAACGAGTTTGACACCCTGACTCCAGAAGCGAGGGGATTCACACTGCATGCATATGCAGTGGGCTCCTTCATTAAAGCTGATTGACATAACAGATATGGTGCACTGCCACTGATTTTTATAAGCAAAACAAATAGCTACACAATCAAGGAAGAGTCTCCTTGATCAGAAACACCCAGAGAGAGCAAGAATCAGTCTTTATACAGCTCAGCCAGTATTACTGGAAATACCTACGCTTACTTAAAATGGTAGATATGGGCAGTGAGTCAAAAGCCAGCTACACACACACACACACACACACACACACACACACACACACACCTGACCCCTCCCCTACAATCTTAGCTGTCCATTCCAAATAATCTCGGTTGGAGTTACAGGGGTTGGTTAAAAGGGGGATCATTTAGCTATTGTGAGCTGGATTTTGGAGAGGCATTAAGTTTCTTGGAGGCAGAAGAAGAGACTGCCAGTGACCAGAATCTCCTCCCCCACCGTCAAGAAAAGGAAGCAAGGCTAGAGCTTCTCAGAGTATTTCTGTCCATAATGTCACGAAATGACAGACTCTAAGTTGAAATGGACCAATTAGCCCCAAAACCACCAACTTCAAAACTGGTTCAGAGCATCCCTGACGAGGGCCCCTTCAGATTCTAGCTGACATTCTTAGCAGTAAGCATGCCATGTCCGGCTGGAGACCGCTTTCCGGAAACGGAAGCACAAACCGCATCAGCAGTACAGGGAGTCGTTAAAGCGTGGTCCTGTGGGGGAGGAATTCCCATCCTATACCTTGTGTCTAGTGATCAGGGTCTGCCCTCTTCAAACCCCAGGACTTCATGACGCCAGCCACCACACCGTTCTGCTGCCCGTCACAAAACAGTCAGTCTCTGCCTCCCCGGGCCGCAAAGACATCATCAATGCCCTTCAAAAGTGAGTGACTTCTGACCATCCCTAAGTGATCTTTAACTGGTTCCTTCCATCAGGTCCTTCAATACCAAGCCATATGCTCTTCTGTGGCAATTTGTGGAGCCTCCAGCACTACCACCTGCCATTTTTCAGCAACTCAGAACTTCCAGCAGATAGTGACCAAAAAAAGAAAGATCCTAAGGGATTCAGCAAATACACTGGTGAGTATAAACTCTTCAACTGAGTGAGGAGCAGATAAGGGGATGCTATCGCTTGATGAGAGTCTAAGATGTAGCTTACCCTACTGTTTGGGGGGTAAGGAGTAAGGAGTTACACATCAACAATATTATATATATATTATATATATATAATATATACACATAATGTATATTATATATATTATATATAATATATATTATAATATATAATATAGTATGTATAGTATATATTATATATAACATATATATAATATGTATGTATATGTATGTATATAGTATATATTATATATAACATATAATTATATATATATATAGATATATATATAGATATAGATATATATAGATATAGATATATATATAGATATATATCTATATATATAGATATATCTATATATATAATTGTACAATTCGATGCTGCAACATGTTTTTCTTTCCGGAAAGAAACTATCGGTGGGGGACGGGGGGGGGGGGGGGGGGGGACACGTATCCGCCTGCACAGGGCACCGAGAAAGCGAGGACACTGGGCCTCGCCAAGCAGCTGAGCCTATCACCAAATCTCTAAGGCGGCCCAAGCTCGGGAGTCAGACGGACCCATCCCCTGCTTATTTGCGCCGCAGCACGTATCACACTTGGAAAGTGTTGCTTCGCCGGTCGCATTTGGCCTGGCTCCCCCAGCTAGAATGCACTCGGGCCTAGAGCGCCCGGCACGTGGCAGGCGGTCAAGAAAACGCTCGTGAGTGAGGAAGTGGCTGTTACCTTAAGGCGTACCTCAAGGCGTGAGTGAATGAATGGACGAACGAATGACCAGGCCTGTGCCCGCCGAGCGTCCTCAGGCCCACGGCCCCGCGGGGCTGGGGGCACCCAAGTGGGCGCCCGGGGCCACCGGCCCTCAACCTCCGCCTACGGCGGCCGGGAGGCGTCAACGCCACTTCAGGGCGGAAGAGCCGCCCCGGGCTGCCGACCGACCCGCGGACACGCAGGCGCGTGCACCCGCACTTCCGGGAGGTCACTTCCTCCCCCGTCGCCTAGCAACGGCTGGAAGCGTTGCTGACTTCCCGGGCAGCGCTGACGCCGGGCTGAGCCGCGTTTCGCACGATGGTAAATCTAGAGCCTCCGTCTGCGACCGGGCGCTTCAGGGGCGCCGACGTCGGGGCGGGGGGGACTTTCGCTGCCCTGCCCCCGAGGCCGTCCCTCGCCAGCCGGTCCGGGGGCCGTGGCGAAGGCTGGGGGCTCTAGAAGATTCTTGGAGAGGCGACGGGGAGACCCTGAAGGAGGGAGACGGCGACCTTAGAGGGGAGAAGAAGATGCTTAGATGGGGGAAGCTGTCTTGAGGGATAGATATCAAGGGGGGGTGGCTCTGGCGAGTGGAACTTGCGGGGTGTGGATGCCGAGAAGGAGAAGAGAGAGACTGGGGGATGAAAGATCTTGAGGGGGTGAGAGAGCTCCAGAGCGAGGGAAGTTTGCAAAGGAAAGAGGCGAGAGGGAGAGAAGTCAGATCCTGGGAAGGAAGAAAGGTGCCCCAGGGAGAGCAGGGGGGTGAGGAGAAGGGAGAAGGAGGCGATACTGAGAAAGAAGAAAAGAAAATAAAGAGGAAAGGGAGGAGAGAGATAATAAATAAATCAGTAAACAGACAGAAAGCGGAGACTGGGGATAGCTTGAAGAGGAGCAAAGTGAGTTTTTTAAGAGAGGTGAAAGGGGATTGGAGATGGGGATTAAGAGATTGTATTGGAGGGGTGCAGAAATCACGGAAGAAACAACTGGAAGGAGAGAGGGAGAGGCTGACAGCAGAAAGAGCTGTTTGGGAAAGAAGTAAAAAAAAAAAAAGAAAAGATAAAGGGGGGTTAGTGGTTGTAGGGAGCTATGCACATTGTGTTAAAGACGGCCAAAATGTGATACTGGATCCCCTGTATCACTCTTGTGCTTTGGTGCAGTGTTTCCCAAAGTGAGACGCAAACAGTAGTTGCTATGTAAAATAGCTCAGAAATAACAAATCACACAGAGCGAATCACACCTGAGGAAGTTACTCCTCTTCCATTTTTTTCCCCCAGCCTGGAGACTGTATCCAAGAAAGCTCCTGGCACGGTTAGGTCCTGAGTACCACTGTCATTTGGTATTTTCCATGTTTCACCTGAATATCAGACCTCAGGCTCAGACCTTTCTTTGGGGTAGAATTTAATAATATGCACTCTCTTCATTTTGTTCGTTCTTAACGGTCATTTCTGTCTCGGACAAATAGTAGCAGCTTTCCATTTGTGGTAGTGATGTGTAGTTGTAGTTTCCTTGTAAAAATCCATTTGTTTTTTAGTAGCTTTGAGTAGTGAGATAATTTAAAGAACATGCTAGGTATATAATATAGATGATATTCGTAATGGCAAAAAAATGTGACTCCAGTACACAAACGCCTGAAATTCAGCAAGCACATGCCGTAGGTGTGGAAAAGAGGAAATCAGTGTTCCTGCCCACATCAAAGGCAAAAGAAAACTATCTTTTAAAAAAAAATGTTTATTTATTTATTTTGAGAGAGTGTGTGAGCAGGGGAGGGGCAGAGAGAGAGGGAGAGAGAATCCCAAAGCAGGCTCCACACTGTCAGTGCCGAGCCTGAAATCACAAACTGTGAGACCATGACCTGAGCCGAGATCAAGAGTCAGACACTCAACCAGCTGAGCCACCTAGCCGTTCCGAAAGAAAACTGTCTTTTGACTAAAGTAGCATAGTGTTTACCCATTTGAGGTTAGAAGGGAAAAAA
The DNA here is from genome assembly GCF_007474595.2 of Lynx canadensis. Taxonomy (NCBI): domain Eukaryota; kingdom Metazoa; phylum Chordata; class Mammalia; order Carnivora; family Felidae; genus Lynx; species Lynx canadensis. The sequence goes on along the minus strand of NC_044317.1, from coordinate 7,672,392 downwards.
AACAAACCCTCATCAAGACACTCTGCAGGATACTGCTTGAATTCGGAATATCCAGTGATTACTCAGGAGTCATATGCAGGTCTGAAAAAGATTATTTGTGATTTTAGCATTTGCAGAAGGGAATAAAACTGGTAACAAGATAGTCTGTGCGTAAGATTAATTCAGAAAGCTGAGTTTAAAACCCAGTGGGGCTCCAACACAATCATTCATGGGTGAATATTCAGCTTGCACTGAGACCCAGGCACGTTACCAAGAGAATCCTGGGATATGTTGTGTTTACAGAGTATCCTGAATTTAATCATCTGAACTCCCAAGTAGGTAACATTTAGGAGTGAGAATAAGATTTCTCATTAAGGGATACTTTTTTTTTCTACATTTATTTACTTTGAGAGAGCACACAAGCAGAAGAGGGGCAGAGAGAGAGAGAGAATCCCAAGAAGGCTGTGCACTGTCAGCACGGAGGCCAACATGGGTCTTGATCTCACGAACCATAAGATCATGACCTGAGCAGAAATCAAGAGCCGGATGCTTAACCAACTGAGCCACCCAGGCACCCCTAAGGGATACTTTCAGACAGAGGGAGATAATGACAATAGCTCTGTAACTGTTTAAAGAAGTGTAATACAGAAAAGGATTTTTTTCATACAAATACAGAAAGATCAATGAGTAAAACATGAATGGGAGCAGATTTCTGTCCAATATAGAGAATGCTTTTCCAGCAAATAGAGACATTAAAAATTGAGTGAGCTCTTGTGAGGTAGTAAGCTCTCCTTCTCTAGAAGAGTTCACACCAAGAGATGTGTCAGAGTTGTATGCAGGAGTCTAATGCAGGCTTGGAGACGGGACTTGGCAGTTTCAAAGGTCTCTTCCGAAGGTCTGAGATCATAGTATGCAGTACCTTAGGTTAAGGGGACGGGGGAGTAGGTGTCTTTCTAAACATTTACTTTAGGATTAGGGTTACCGCAAAGACCCCCTTTGGTTAGTTGCCTTCTTGATCTCTTCAGGCGGAGGTGGAAGAAACCCTAAAGAGGATCCAGAGCCATAAAGGGGTGATGGGAACTATGGTCGTGAATGCAGAAGGTAAATATATCACATTATGCCTTCTAGATAGACACAAGCCAAACAAGGACCTGTTGGCTGTGCCTCGCCTAAGACAGACACCTTAGAATTTGAAATGTAAAGTTTATCTTCTGTGTCGTAGCTATAACATGTACTCACCAAATATCTATTGAGTACCTCCTATATACCAAGCACTCTGCTAAGAGTTAAAGATATAAATATGAATCAAACATGTCTAAAAATATCTCTGTATTCCTAAGAAACACTATACATGTCTAATTTTTAAAGCTTTGGTAACTCCTCTAATATTTCAGGGATACCATTGAAAGTATCATATTGAAGATAGGGAGAATATCATTGTTGGCAGTTAGTTTTTATTTTAACATTATAAAGGGTGCAGAGTTTCAGTCTTCCTTTTAAGTGAAATCGTTCCTTTACCACACTTAATAAAATATTTGAGAATAAATTTTAATACGACTTACAGTATAGTCTTTGTGGATATAGTATAAAAGGGCCAACGCATTTCCACCTAGGAGATCCGTAAACTTATACCAGAAACTTGCTCTCTCTCGTCCCACAATCCCTGCTAACAATCCACAAAGCCTTTTCTCTGGCACACTGCTATGTGCTCAGCTATGGTGGCAATCCTGCTAGTTTCATTGCTAATTCAGGCATTTGCAAAGGCAAGAAATACCACAAATCCCAGATCATTAGTGGAAATAAGAGTAGCTACTTCACATAACTCACGGCGCAACCACAGAATTGGTGAATTGCCATGGCACACAGAGTGCTTTGCAACAGAATCTCACAGCTAATCATTATTTTTGGCACAAATCCATCAGCAAATATTTATTGAGCAACTACATACTACCGCCTGTTTACATTCAGACTTCAATCCCTTAGCAGTTAAAGACAGAACACAACCTACTTCACTGAGGGTTTATGATAGTTGGATGAAATGTTAATTGTTGGGTGCCTAGCACAGTACCCAACACTTAACAGAATTATAATTAAATAGTTCTCAGCATGCGGACATTTTTAATTGATTTGTACAGCGTCAACATTTGATGTGTAAATAGACCATTGGATGTGTTTTGCAAATAGTAAAATTAAATGAAAAATAACACCAAATGAATAAATTCACCCAGCTTGAGTGATCAGGAGGGAAAGGATTTAAGATCAGCCTTATAGGTAAGAAAGAGTTCTGCCCAGTATCTCCAGGAAGCGGTGCAGCGCGAGCACATTGTTCTGTCTGGAATGAGTCTCGTTCCTGGCACGCTCTTCAAGTCCACACACCCCCTAGGACGGGCTACGCGTGGGGCTTCAGAAAGGTAATGCATTCATTTCCTTCAGCTGCCGCAAGAAGGTACCACACACTCGGTGGCTTAAAACATTAGAAAGTTACTCTCGGGTCTGCAGGCTGGGAGTTGGAATAAGGGTGTCAGTAAGGACAGCCTGTTCTTTGAAGGCTCTACAGGATCCTTCCTTGCTGCTCTCTTAGCTTCTGGTGGCTTCCGGAAGTCCTTGCATTCCTTGGCTTGTAGAGGCATCAGTCCAGTTTCTGCTTCCATCGTCCCATGGCGTTCTCCTCCCTGCGTCTGTTTTCTCTCCTTGTGAGGACCGCAGTCGTCGGATTCAGGCCCACCCTAATCTAGTGTGACCTTATCTTAACTAATTACATCTGCAAACACATGCTATTTCACATGCTAAGGTTTAGGATAGACTTGAATTTGGGGGGAAAAGATACTTTTCAACCCAGGACAACTCGTCTTACGAGTCACTTTGGAAGATCTTAGTCAAAAGTGTATAATCCTAGCCATATGCATCATATGTCTGAAAATGTCCATAGCCTGTGACGTGCAATTTCACTCCTAGGAATTTATCCTAAGGAGTGACGAAGAAAAAGATTTAGGTGCAAAGGATACTCACTGAGGCATCATGTACAAAAGCAGTGAAGAAACAGACAAATAAGTAAATAAATCTATCCCAGCGGTACGGAAAATTTTTCATTCATTATGTAATGTTTACTTGGTGAGCCACTACTCTGTTGAAAATGTTGAAGAATATTTAGAGTCATGGGAAACAATATTAGATGAAAAGCATGGAACAAAGCAGTAGCCAACATTTTCTAATCATAAACATAGCCAGCCACACAAACACACTTACAGTAAATATGGAAGAAAGGACAGGGCTATGTTACGGCGATCATCTCTGAGCGCTGGAATTACAATTGACTTTGCTTTTACTTGCCTGAAGTCTCTCAATATTTTTCTTATCCAAAGGCGGCAAAGTACGATTTTTAAAACCCGTTAACTTCTTCTAATTAACCCTTACTAAGATAAGATTATGTTAGGATTCGGGGCACCCTTCCAAACACCAAATTAACCATTTTCCCAAAAATATAAATGAGGGTCTTATTTTTGTGGTCAGATTATTAATAACCAGAGTGTACGACAAGCATGTTTATTAATAGCATATGGTATAAGTTGTGTGAACAGAATTAATAAAATATTCCATTTCAGCAGCCTACTCAGTTTTAGATGAAAGTGCCATTTATTATGGTGCAGCCCGGCAGCTTTCAGAAGACCCAGGAACGTAAATGCTGAAAAAAATTTAACTAAGATGGCGTTCACGTGTTCTTGTACACCACTAGTGGGTTTAGTGTAATTCTCAGCAAATCATTTTAACATATCTCCAGGTGTTATTTGTGGCGAGGTGGGCCTTCTACCATGTTTCTACATTTAGATCTCATATGGCATGTTAAACAGAGTCCTTTGGGGGCACCTGGGTGGCTTGGTCGGTTAAGCATCCAACTTTGGCTCAGGTCATGATCTCACGGTCCGTGAGTTCGAGCCCCGCGTCAGGCTCTGTGCTGACAGCTCAGAGCCTGGAGCCTGTTTCAGATTCTGTGTCTCCCTCTCTCTCTGCCCCTCCCCTGTTCATGCTCTGTCTCTCTCTGTCTCAAAAATAAATAAACGTTAAAAAAATTAAAAAAAAAAAAACAGAGTCCTTTGGTTTCACCGTTAGTGAAACCAAGGCACCCTGTCCATGACAATAAAGCAGACTTCCCAATTTAGCCCACTGCTGAGCAGCAGAGGTTTTTATTAGACTAGATTCTTTGCTAACATCGGTTTCCCATTTATACAACCATTCACAGTTTACAATATTGCAGCACTGATTGTTGAATTAGATACTGGTGAATACATATTATTTCTCAGACGGTCATAACTATCCCATATTCTTATGTATATAAGCCTGATTTCCAGAGGCTCTTAATTTTACATATTCTTGACATTTCTAACCATCAATCATTTGAATTTCATTAGACTTTATCAGCCATCCAGTCCGTTCCTTACATTTTTGAAATACAATCAACCAAAGTACAAATACACAGTTGAAGAGTACCAGCTTACTGGGATCATAAAGAGTCATATTTTAAAGTAGTGCCATAAATTCGGCAATATCCAATTCATATTCTTTGTTCTAGAAGTTCCATCGTGGGGATTTATACCATACATACACACAAATGTGAAATGGCATGCACACGGACATATTCCGTCGCCTTGCTTATTAAAGTCAAAGCCTGGGAACAGCCTAAATGCCCGCCAGGAGGATATACTTGTTACGTGTGTCACAAGGCATCCATTCGACAGTCATGTGATGCAGTCATTAACACGCCTAGCCTTAGCCCTATGTGTACTGAATAGAAGGAGTTTCCAAGTGTATTTCATGAAAAAAAATTTTTTTTACAGAATAGAGAACAAACAATACAAAGAATACAAACAAAAAGATACTTGAACACACTTAGAATATCTCTGCAAGGTTCCCAAAGAAACTGGGAGCAGTGGTCACCTCGCAGAAGGGGCCATGAGTGAATTTTATACCATGTGCTAAAATTGCTCCTTAATAAATTATTTTTTAATTACCTTGCAGGGTACCAAGCAAGAGCTCAATAAATATTTGTCGATTGATTTTTTTCAAGTGGTCTGTAATGGATATGAAAACCTCCCAGAGCTTCCACAGTGTGCACTTATTATTCAGAAAGGCTAGCTGTTTTATTTATTGACTTGGATCATGAATAGACTAACTAAACAGGCCTGAGCATTGGATTCATAATCTTGTCATCTATATTTTAAATAATTTATTCTGGCTGTATTTCTGGTTTTGACACCGAGCAGTACAGACTTTGGAGGTAGTCACTATTCAGGATGCAAAATAAAACCAGTCCTCAGAAAGTGCCCTTAAAAGGTAAGTGCTTGCTACCTCTCAGCTCCCTGCCCATTAAAGACACATGCCTTGTGATGGCTCATCTGGTGTGAAAGACATAACTGACTTCGGGGGAAAGTGGCCAAGAAATAATAATACAGAAATTAACAAACTTGATATAAAACCTTGTTTATTGAACAGATTTTCCTGTAAATATTGTCCTTGTATCGTTTGGCAAGACCGATTCCAGAGCGAACGGTTGTTTTAAAAGAGACTGTTTCACGGTCAGAATGGAGGTCCTCAAAGAGTTTCATGAAAAGCTGGTAAAATCGTTAGTTTGTAAGAGCGTTCCACTCTTGAAATCCCCTCTTGTTTAACAGCTTCTGGAATTGCATTCTCTGAGGGACGACCCAGAGTTGTGTTAGCCTCTTCCACTGATCGGCCTTCATTCAGGTGCCTGTGGGATCTGACAGCCACCCCACATTCACCTTCACGTGTCCCCCTAAATTAAAGGCACGTGTGCAAATGGAATCCTTGCAATTCCCTGGCTGTCTGCTAGTTCTTACAATAATCTGAAAGCCCTCTCAGACGAGACACGATACACGTAAAATACCCAGCACGGCACCTGTTAACAAGTAAGCGCTGAGCACCGAGTGACCAGAATTGAGCTGGATTGATTTGAACTGAATTGAATTATACTTGCATATTTGTCTGGCTAGATTTTCCCAGTTAAATTAATAGGTTCAGTTTTAAAATCGCATAATGGAACAATAGAGCACACGAGCAGCTAAATTTAAGAATGCTTAAGCCAAGAGTGAGCGCAAACCAGGGAATGCCCAGCAAAACCACAGTGTCTTTGCTGCTGGATTCTCTAATATAAAATGTAAGGTTTGCAAAATACCGTATGAGGAGCCACAGCATAATTTTTAAAATCCCCTTTGGATACACTCCTCAACGTGTGCTATGATATCCCCTTCTGTTGCTGGCCTCAGGGGAGGACATTAGCACCACGTCACGGACCAAGCATTTCAAAGCAAAATGGCTATAGACCGACTGCTTGGAGGAGGGCATTAGGTAGACTAATATGTGAACTCAGTTCTGAAATAATCAGTGCACAGCTTCCAAATAATGTGTGCACGAAACCCAAAAAACAATACCTACCAGTCTAACAATAGGGGACTGGTCAAATGACGGTATGTTATAAAATAGTGCACAGCCGTTAAAAATAATTTGAGGACCGTGTCACTGACAAGAACAGCTCGGGTATGCTATCACTTAAATGAAGAAAAAAGCAGTAGTCCAATTTGTCATGATGGTTTGTCACAACTACATTTTAAGACCCACGTACACACAAAAAGACCGGAAGGAAAGAAACTGAAATTGTTACCAGTGAGTGATGTCGGCCATAACTTTTTCTTCCTCTTTAAAATCATCAGTGTTTTCCGGTATATCCACAGGGTGCACATTCCTTTGACAGTTAAAACTTTTAACCCAAAAGTGACTCTTGTAACAGGCATTCCTATCCGAACAACCTTGGACAACTCGACGACGGTTCAGTACGCGGGTCTTCTTCATCAGCTGACAATGAAAGCCAAGAGCACGGTCCGTGACATTGATCCTCAGAATGACCTCACCTTTCTCAGGATCAGGTCAAAGAAACATGAAATCATGGTAGCCCCAGGTAATGTGGCGTTTCACTTCATATTTAAAGCATCTTTCTCCTTTACTGGATAAAAGCTCTGTTTCAAGGAACTGGACACACAGATTTTAACCTGCAATATGGCACGTAGTGTTCTCCAATTACAAAATGAAAGACGTTGGAATCTGAAAAACTCAAGCTGGAAATTTTGTGAAATTAGCGACAGATTTAACCTTTGAAGAATCTGAATTTTTCCCATTTGCATTTATTACCAGTAATCAAAATAGGGATGATGTAGGGAGTGGATCAAAGCCCTGTAGGGTCTTAAACCCTCCCCGTGAGAGAACACATGCACCGGGCCTGCCTCAAGACGGCAGCCAGAGAAACACTCCTCTCCTTGAAGGAATTACATTCACAGTGTTCACCAATGTCTGTGTAACACAGGACTCGTGCTCCCAAATCTAGTCTGGAACAAACTTCTCTAGAGGACATCTATGACATCAGAATTACCCATATACTGTGTTCTCACCCTGCTGCACATCACAAGCACTTGGAAAGCTTTACAAAAACAGTTATTGATACCAGAGGCCTTACCCCAGGCCGGTGAACTCAGAACCTCTGGAACTGGGTCCCGGGTCGTGGTAGTTTTTGAAAGCTCAGCGGGTGATTCTGATGTGCAACCAGGGTGGGAAACCATTGGTCTACAGAGAGTCCAAGTGACGTTTTGAAGAGAAACGCAGATTAGCCGAAGTATTCACTTAGTAAGTTGAATTCTTCCAGTGGATTAACTTCGTCCGTCTCTCTCCACAGATAAGGAATATCTTCTGATCGTCATTCAGAATCCATGTGAATAGATCTGCTACGGCCCATCCTGTCCTGTGATGCCCAGTTGCAAATGCTTTATTTACTCCTTAGTTATTACCAAGATTATATTCCAATCTGATCTTTCAGACATTATTTACTATTTTCACAAACTATTCTGCACGTCTCATTTAGTCCCTTTCAAATGTATTGTAGTGTTGTGATTTAGTGATGTAATAAATGAATTCTGGTATAGAGGTCTCTTTTTTTTTATAGTACACCAGACTGAAGGATTCTACTGGGAATCCTAGCAAGCCTTCCTTGCAACAGTCCTTGTAGTCTAGAGGTGTGCCAAGAATCAACGTGGCTGTATCCTTTTGCCCATTTCATTAGCACGTCCTGGAGGTTCCACGGAGCACGGCGGGAGCGACCGGGGAGTAGGAAGTCCTCATCCTCTAGGGGCGCTAGATGCTTTCCCAGGTTAAACAAGGGAAGTAAAAAGTCAGAGGCATGGCGCTCAGCAGGGTCAGCTCCACAGCTGAGCGCCTCCTCCCACAACTCCAGAGGGTGTTTTTTTACTAGATATTTCAAACATTCAGAAAATAATGAAACGAATAATAAAACAAATAGAACAGATTTCCAAGACCCGTTAGAACAGATGTTAATATTTTGCTGTATTTGCCTCATACTCTCTCTTTTGTTAATTAAGCCTTTTATTTTGATACATCTGAGGATTCACATGAACCTGTAAGAAATAACATAGAGATCTTGTGTGCCTTTTACCCAGTTCCCTCTACGGTAGCGCATATTTGCCTTTTGAGTAATTTTCCCACAACTTTTTATTTTCAGTAACTTCAAACCTGCAGAAGAGTCAAAAAGAGTCAGAAAGAATAGCAGTCAACACTCACCTAAGCTTCACTCACATTCACCGACTGTTAATATTTTACATTTGTTTCATCTCTCTCTGTCTAGATATACCTGTAAAAAATACACACACACACACACACACACACAACCATAACCCGAATTTCATACTTAAGGCATTTAATATTGATACAATACCATCTCATACGCAGTCATATTCAAATTTCCCCAAAGGTCCCAATAATGTCCTTTACAGCTTTTTTTTTTTTTTAATCCAGGATTCTACAAGGGTCACATGTTGCTCTTGGTTACCATGTCTCCAATTTCTTAGCTGTTTTTACAACACCTTGTTCTCTGTTTTCCACCTCTAGGTGGTATCGAATTTGTATTTCCTGTCCCTAGAGTCCCCAGTGCCACCTGCTCCCCACCCCCAAGCCCCTCCCACCAGGACCCAGATGCAGCCTGTAAATAGAGGAAATTCAGCTGAAGAGCAGATCTCAGTCACGGGCTTTCCCTTCCTTCCACACCATGACTTGGAGACCAGACACACCATGCCGGACCCAGCCTCATCCTTCAGCCCAAGGAGGTGTAGGTATCATAACTCACTCACCCAAGGACAGCTTCAGCACCTGCTGAGCATTCCAAACATAAACAAGGGCTTGTTAGAATTCAACTGGCAAGAAAATGCATCATTGAGGGAGAGGACCACAGAGATGGTCTATCCAACCCCTTGATTTTGCAGGTGAGGATTTCGCCTGAATCATGGGTCAGGTGTCTTTCAGGAATTGGGTATGTGGGTTTGTATTGGACTGGTCATGCCAATGGAATTGGTGCCTATGATCTTTTCAGGGGGCTTATGCTCTTGTATAAGCTCTACCCCTTCCAAAAAAAAATTGTTTTTAGGAAGTAAAAAGTAGCTCATTGTTATAAAATGTACCAGAGGTAACATTGGATTCCAATACCTAAATCTGTCATCTCCCCATAGTTTCCCAGCCCACCCACAGCTCGTCAGCAGACGCACGCCTGAGTGGCAAAGCCACTTCCTTCCTCCTGGCCCAGCCAGAAATTTCAAGCCCCATTTGAGATGCAGCAGTGGGAAGTCTCTGGCAGGTACAGATGACACCATTGCAAGTGCCCGGGCTCTGTGTGGGCTCTTCCTGGGAAGAAAACCCTTCCATCCTGTTGGGTAGGGAACTCTGCGGTGATCCTGCCTGCACTTCCGCACCCAGAGGACACTGTAACCCTTGGTTGGAGACAGAGACTGTGGCAACAAAAGGTAGAACTTGCCAACACCAGTCGCAACGGAGGAGGCTATGATCTTGGGGGATTTGTACCACCCCTCTCTGCCTTCCAGCACACAGACGTCCACATTCCCCCTTGGATTCATAACAGCATATTAATTAACTCTATTTAAAAGGTGCCTGAACACACAGACTAAAAAGACCCACATCCATGTAAAACCAGTGCCAAAGCTTTTGTTTCCTATGAGAAGTACAAGCCTGGGCTCAATGGTACCTCCCCATCTTGCTATAAACTTTACCAGAACAAATGGGAGAGCTATTTGCAGACTCTCTGGGGGAACATATCCCAACTATAAATATTAATGATAACGAACCTGGAAATGCCAGCTTAATAAAATAGCTGAAAATGCCTTTATACCTCATTAGCGTTACAAGCCCCCAAATCTTCATCACAGAATAGCAGGACCATCCCAGGAGAGAATGTGCAAGAGCCTGTTCAAGGCTCCAGCAGGCACAGCCTCTCACAGTCCCTTTTATAGGGTACATTCTGGTTTTTTTAGTTAGATTACCTATCATCTTCCAAAGCAAAAATTACCGTGGACTAAGACTCGGATCAGTCTTTGACAAATTACAATGATCCCTAGTACGTCTTTGACATGGGGCAAAATATCCTTACTTTTCTGACATTGGAAAAGAATGCACCATCCTTGAATAGGGAACTAGAGCATGTTTACGTGAAATGGCCACAGATATTCATTCAGTCAACCACTATTGGGTCTTATATTCTATTTCTTAAAAAAAAAAAAAAACTAGAACATGTTTGGAGCTACAACAGAGCTTTCAGAGTAGTAACATCTTCAATCAGGAGCCTTACAAATGATAAACTGGTATCTGAAGTTGTGAGAATCATGGGGGCTAAGAGTGCTCCCCTAACAGGAAATCAACTCTAGAAATGGAAACTCAGGCATCCGCGTGGCAGCTTGAAATATTCTTGGTGTCTTGAATATTTCAGGTTAGTAACACTTTTTTGTATATTCTTATGAAAACTTGATTAGAAGGTTGAGTTAGCCATGTACTCAGCCATTCCTTGAACACAGAGAAAAGAAGACTGAACTTCTTCCTTCCTCCTAGGTTCTTTCTCTAGGAAACGTCCACGCCTTTTTTCCCTTCACCGTACATGACCTTGGGACTCACTCTCTAGATGTCGCCAACATTAAACATCCCTACTGCACACAAAAATGATTTTAAAATTCTCATTCTTTGGTCATCTTCACAGCATGAGGTGCAACATGGTGCAGGAGAGAGAGCCTGAGACCCTGACTCTACGATTTAGTGATCACCAGGGTCCACATTTTTCTGGACCTCAGATTACTTGCCCACAGATGTGCCCACCTGCAGTGGCCAAACATTCTGAACTATAGAGCATAGATGCCATTTGTTGTTGTTGTTGTTGTTGTTGTTGTTAGCAATATTGGCAACATAAACCAAGTTTACCAGAATACGAGCCATTTAATATACCTCACTGTGGCTTCTTCTAATCTTTAACCTCATGCATAAATAGATTTAAAGAGTTATAATCCTGTGGAGCACACAATTTTCTCTCATTCCTTTATTTATCACTTAACAAGGAGTTCCATATTCCTACCTAGGGTTTCTCTTAAAATCTGTATGCAATTCCATCAAGTTTCTCAGTGGCCCAGAGGAGGCCAGTGAGAGATGCTTCCCTGCTACCTAGATTTGGAAGACAGAGAGGAAGCCCCCGTGTGGCTACACCGATGCACAGGTGTTGGGGTACCCCAATGTCCACAGGGGAGTAGCAGAGAGAGCCCGTTCTCAGGAGGAAGGAATACAGCTGCCAAGCTTTGTACCACGGAGCAAGGACACAGCATTCATTCCGTGGGTTCTCTGCCATGTTCCAGGTCCTCAGCTGTATTTTTACCCTCGGGTTTATGAAGCACCTCCAAAGCCCACTCGTAAGTTTTCCTCTTTTTTGTACACTCTACTGGAGTGGGTTTCATCTGCTGCCTGGCACCAAAAAGTCCTTACCTAGCCATTGCACTATATTTGGGTCACCCCTGGCTGCTCTCATCAGAGCTGGTCCAGGAGCCCACTGGCTCCCGAGGAAGTGTGTATTCATCAGAGGCCCTGAACAGATGGATTGTGACCACCCGCTCCCTTGCTTCAAAACGCACCCCATGGCTCTGGCTGGACAGGAGAAGAAGCCATTGCTGGGCTCTTGCGGAGCAGAGCTGTGGGTGGGAAACAGATACTGAGGCTTCCCTCTCACCGAGGCACGGGGTCTCTACTTCACTTCCACCTGCTGAGTGGCCTCTGCCTCTGACATTGACTGGAAGGAGAAGTGGCCACCTGGATTCTGGGCAGGTGAATTCTCAAAGCATCACTCCACCTGGCCCCGGGCGTCTGGAGTGGCGGAGAGCCACAGGAGAAACAAAGGGATAAAGAAGTGTGGCACAGACTCACCTGGCAGTCAACTCTCCCCTTGTGCCCAAAGGCAGCGTGGCATCAAGGAAAGAACACTGCTTTGTAGCCAGACAGGTCTGTCTGTGACTCCCAGCCCTGCCGTCAATCATAATAATATTAATGATAATAATTTATTATGATTTTTGGAAGAAGAAGGAAAAGAGGGGAAGGAAGAAGAGGGGGAGGGGAAGAAAAGAGAAAAGAGAAGGAGCAGCAGGAGCTAACATTTGTTGATCACTTCCTATGTGACGGGCACGGTGGAGTTTCACAACAGACTCGTTTTGCGGACAAGAACACCAAGGCTAAGAGAAGTCTCACAGCTTGCCCGAGGTCAATCAAGCTTTTTAAGTGTCAGAGGAGGCACCGGCAACCTCAACACTTGACTCGGGCACACACTCTTAACCACTCCCTTCCATCACCGACTCACCAGACCTGTGACAAGGAAATCAAAATCGCTGAGCCTTAGAACCCTCCTGTGAAGAGTACAGACCATAATTCTTACACTGCAAGTTGTTGCGAGACACGAAAAAATTACACAAAGCACCTGACACTTAGCAGATGTTCAGCAAAGGGTCGTCACAACCAGCATCATCACCCTCATCAGTACTGCGTGGAGAACCAGAAAGTGCTGGAAGATGGCCATCCCAGGTGTTAGGTTATCATGATAAATGTGATCCACGTCACAACGTGGACATTTGACAATTGCCATGGAGTCCATCGGATAGAGTGGTTGCTCCTAATCCTTTGATCGAACCCCTCAAATCCCCAGCAGTCAATTCTCCATCCGGGTCTACAGGATGTCAGACTACCATCCCCTTTGTGGAATCCCATTGTATCGGGAATGGCTCAGAGGACTAATCTCCCCATCAATAGCACATCTACTGTTTCGTGTGTTCACCAAGCCTGTGCTTTATCCACCTCCCCGTTCCGTCTACACTTGTAACCAGTTTGAACCACTCTTTCTTTCCCCCTCTCCACTCTGCCTACGCGTATAACCAGCTTTTCTATTTAGTCTGGATTGATAAGTCGATTAGTCGATCCAATCCATAAGACTGAATTTCTAGTCCGTATTAACTGGCTGCATTTGCCCAACAATCCACTCAAGAGAAGCTGTGCATTTGACAGTCTGTAAGGCTTAAGAACACAAACTGTCTTATTCTTACACACACACACACACACACACACACACACACACACACACCTCAGTGCCTGGGAGAAAATCTGACACGGGGTCTGTGGGGCAAATAATCAATATCTCTATCCCTTCCCAGCCCTATCTTAGAAACACTGTTCCCTGGATCACACGGTTAGTTGCAAAGGGGTTCACTAAGTTAATGAGCACCTTTGAAGTAAACATAATGAGCTACATCCCCCAAGAATACTCAAGATGGGATTCCGACCAATTAGAAGCTTTAGAACTTCTCAATTCAAATGGCAAGATGAGGTTCTCAGTTCAGATCGTGAAATGAGTGAAGGCAGGTCATCGACTCTCAGGGGCCTCCTTCTCTCTCTGCTCCTGCACAACTCCTGCTTCCTGAGTCGCCCCAAGGAGCTATCTGGGGCCTCTCCATCAGTGCCAGGGGCCAGAAGGTCTGGCTCCTGGAATAGGTTCCAGAACTCACAGCTGCACCCTCTGTGGAGCGGGGCTGGGAGGCGTGTACGGGCAAATCCCACACCTCTGGGGAATGGGCTGGTGCCAGCCTCATCAAATTACAATGGCCCAAATGGTGCCGTCGGCCAGATCCCTTATCCAACGTGAACTTTATGTTGTTCACAAACCCCAGACCTTTCGGTGGGTATTTGATCATGTCTCAGGGAAGTAGCGGGAAAGTGAATGTCTAGCGTCTCCAAGGGAAAAAAAAAAAAAAAAAAAAAAGCACAATACCATCAGTGATGTCAGGGGCCGGGGAAGAGGATAGTATCTGAACATGTTTACCTGCTCTTGCCAAGCCCATGCAATTTCCGGGAGATGCAAGCAAAGATTAATAACCATTTATGAAATCTCAGATTAATAAAAATACAGGCTCCATTTGAGAGTTTAAAGGAAAGAAGGTGTGCTTCTTAATCAGGGAAGCATTAACCAGGTAGTGCCCATTCTGCAAGCATTTAACCAGGAATTACTTCATGCCGGGCACACTCTGTGCCCAGGAGCGGACGTGGGTGATGTCATCCCTGCCCCCAAAGCTCCTAGTGTATAATGGAGATAGGTGTGCAAAGAATACATTTTCAGTACACTGAGATAATAGCAACCAGTGCAGCGTGTGTGAGGGCCTAGGCAGTACAGATAAGGGGCTGATAAAGGCTTGGTGTTTAAGGAACACTGCATTCAAGCAGATACACCTCAGCTGGATGTGAAAGGCACAATAGGAGTTTACAGCGTGAAGGAGAGGGCGTGAGTGATCTGGCTGGAAGGAGCTGGCGAACCAGGCTTATTCTAGGCCAGTGCTTTTCAAACCTTGCTTTAGGAATCGCGACCTTCATGCACAACACAACCTTAATTTAGAGGCGAGCAAAGCTGTTTGCTCTCCGTAAAGGAGGCCAGGCTCCCCTTCCATTCTTTCCTCTTCTCCTGTCCTTCCCCACCCCACACATATACCCAGGGGTCCTTAGGGGGCCCTTAGGGGCGCATCCCGGACCTGCTGAATGGAGATCTGCATTGAGGAAGATTTCCAGCAGATTCTTGTTCTCCTTAAGGCTTTCCAAGTGCTACCCCAGGATGCAGAAATGTATTTCCCCCAGCAAGTGCCCCAGGGAGAGGGGCTATGACTGGGTGGGTTTAGGAACACTCCCACTATACTATTCGTCTCTTCTTGAAATCTTCCTCCATTACCAAGCCCAAGCCACTCAAAGCCACCACCAAGAGATAAGTAAAAGGGTGTCACCCCAATCCCAACTAAAAGAAAGAGAAAAGAGACGCCCTGTAAAACCCAACCGAAGCTGATTCCCCAGCCAGGTTTCCCGCTCCAAGCATCTGGGGATCCCCGGGCACTGCATAAGCCAGTCCGGCTGCCTTCCACGTGGCATCTCACCTTCACCTGCTCTGACCCTCTCCCCTCCGCACTGCCATGTCCCCAGGATGATGGCGCTCCTACCAGAACTACCGTGTTCTGAACGTCACAGATACCTCTGGGGGCTACCATATCGGTAGGCACTACCCGTCACCATCCCCTCCCACGCCAGGCACAAATGCACCACCCGCGAGGTCTCCTCGGGAGTAGTGGAAGGAAATGCCTCACTTCCCTTTCTGGAGTCCTTCTGTTTGGGCTCCATGGGAAGTCCACCTTTCCAGTTCTTACAGACAAGAACCTTACCCGGGTACAGACCTTATTCAGTAATCAGATGGTTCTTCCACGCAGAGGTAGATTTTATTATCCCCCTTTTCCTGATAAGAAAAACGCGGCTCACAAGATGGCAGTGTCTTGCCCAGAGTTACAGTACTCAACTCAAAGCCCCTTGAGGTCAGAACCCCAGCGTTATTTATCATTGCAAGCCCCGCGTATGATTCAGAGTCAGCATTTAGTCTACACACCGCATAGACAGCTTGGATGAAGAATACTGTGTGTGTGGCATAATCCACGCTTCCAGTTTTGGGGGACAAATGGGACACAGACTTTAAATAAATAAGGGTAGATTTATCCCTGAGTCCCCACCTCCCAGATGTATCGAACCTCAAAGGTTTCTGTCAGACCTCTTTCTTCCCAGCGCTCGCCAGAATATTGATTCCCGATTTGGGGTTGCCATCATTATTTCTGTTGCTGTCAGTACCAAAAACAGCCTGTCCTACTCTCAAGATTAGGATAATCAGCTCCAACACAGCCAGGAATTCTGTCGCACGTGTTTGCGTATGTGTGCACACGCACGTGGAAAGATGTTGAGGAATACACACCAGACATTAACAAGGGTGATTTCTGAGTGGGTGGGATTATGCTTTATTTTATTTTCTCCCTTTTGCCCTTCTTTATCTTCTGTTTCCTTCACTGTTTCCGGCAACTTCCAATTTTTACTGGAGCATGCTATGCATATAAAAATCATCCACAAAGTATCTAGCTCGATGAATTTTCACGAACTGAACACAGCCGTGTAACCGGCACCCCAAATCAAAAACAATTGAATGAAGTACCCTTTGGGCTTCCTTCTGGCCTCTCACCCACCCCAAGGAGCACTCAGGGCCGGGCTTGTGTCACCAGACGTTAGTTTTTCCTCTTTGTGTACTTTGCGTAAGTTGAATCTGACTCTTGTGTCCAGTTTCTCCCTACTATCCATGGAAAGACTCAGCTGTGCTGTGTGTGAGTGGTAAAGCCCTCATCCTCATCATTGCATATTGCTTTTTTTATGCATAGAAAATGCTACTGGAATGTTTTTTTCTTTGGTGGCAGAGGGAGTCTCTCCCCCTTGCAGGAAGCAGGTCTGTGAGGCCAGGGATGTGGTATCTCAGGGAGATGATAAAAAGCGACAAGAAAGATCAACGCTTTCAGCCATTGGTTCCCAGCCACCAACAGGCCCACCATCACCACGCAGTGCAAAGGACATAGGTTCAAATCCTGACTCAGCCGCTAATCTCTCCAGGGAATGCTGGTTCCGGTTCACTCTTTGAACCTCAGTTTTTATCATCTGTAAGATAGGAGATGTTAATTGTTCCCTGTAGCAGACACTGTTGGCTTCCACCCAGATGCCCTTGAATACTTTTTTTTTTCTTTTTTAATCACTTCTGTGTATCCTTCTGCTGGCCTGCAAGGTAGGTTTGCTCTGCCCTGGGGTTACGGGAGCCACTTTGTAAGCACACAGAGAGAACCTTTAGTGCCTGGGCGTTCGCTCACGTTGACCCTCAAGGCCTTCAGCCAGTGAGTGTTGGGTGCAGGAGTGTGGAAGTCCAGCTCCCGTGCACCGAGGAGAGGTGCAATTCACCCTCCAGCGGCCCCTGTGTGCCCCCCAAAATGGTCTTGGCCTGAAATAGCATCTTTGCTGGGCTACTTCCCCTCCCACCCAGCTCCGCCTCTCCCTGTTGGCTTCCCTGGAGCTCCTCCTGCATCCATCACACGCACAGGAATCCTTGTGGAGGGCCCACTTCTAGGGAACCTGTCTTCGGACACCCTAAGGTTCGTTGTGGGGTATACACGGCTAATCGTGTATAAACCACCCGGCACCCCGGGAGGTACTGGCCTCTGTTAAATCTCTTCCTCATGTCAGCCGCCAGCTGGCCTTGCCGTGTGGCCACACGCCCTGAATCCTAAAATCCCTGGGGACAGAAGGAACCATAAACATCCAGGACTCCTAGACTCTTGAGTTACCTTGAATCACTGCCATCTCTCCCTGAAGAGTATTACAGTAGCCTCTAAATGCAATAACCAGGGACAGCAGAACGGCCCCCCTCCAGAACTCCAGCTTCATTGGGCTACAATCAGCATGGCCATCTTGAGGGGAGATAAAGCTGTGGAGAGCGGATATTAAAGCCCCGGCAGCATTGAGCTTCCCCAGATCGGAGGCCAGACTCCCCACCAACTGCTCCCCAGCATCTGCACCCCCTTGACCCCACCCTGGCTGGCAGGGAAGGCGGCTCTGTCCTTGGGCAGTGGTGGGCAGCCCTGTGTGTTAGCATTCACTCTTGCCTAGAAGGGGGTCTTCCTGCACCATAAGCTAAGAAGTGCAAAAGGATATTAAAAGAGAGAGAGAGAGAGAGAGAGAACATGGCATGCATGGAATTATCCTCTCTTTTGAAAAAGACATTCACTGTTTTTTAATAAAGCCATGGCATTGATCTGTGTTCAGAGAACACTTTAGACTCATGCCCCCCAACATGACGGGACCATGGGAGCCAGATACTGACAAGGGGTAGGTGTTTAATGTCAATGGTGCTCAGTTACGGACCAGGCACTGCTTGTCGTGTTGAACAGTCTTGGAAGGAGATGTGTTCGCCTTTGATTTGCAGATGAGGAAACGGAGACTCTAAGGAGGTAAACGGCCTCTCGGGACCTGTGTAGCCTCGGAGGCTGGGTGCTTAAACAAAGCCATTGCCAGGAGCTTAGGTACCAAGGATGTTTTAATTTCCTAGGGCTGTTGTAACAAAGTACCACAAAGTGCATGGCTTAAGACAACAGAAATTATTCTCTTGCAGCTCTGGAGGCTGAAGTCCTTCTTTGTCTCCTAGCTTCTGGTGGTAGCTGGGAGTCTTTGGGGATCCTTGGTTTGCAGCTGGGCCTCTGTCACACTGTGGCTTTTTTCCCTGGGTGTCTTTGCCGTCTTCCTTTTTTAAAAGGACATCCAGTCACACTAGATGAAGGACGCACCCTGCTCCAGTACGCCCTCCTCCTAACTAATGACATCTGCAATAACCCTCCTTCCATATAAGGTCACATTCTTAGGTAGCAGGGCTTTAGTGCTTCAATGTATCTTTCGGGGGGACACAATTCAACACACGGCAGAGGACAAGCAGGCAGAAACACAGCTCCTAAACAAGGAGGTGCAGGGTGAGGAGAGGCTGGGACTTCTCTCGTATTCGGGGACGCCGCAATGGACACTCTGTGCTTCCGATCTCAGTCAACGTGTCTGTTTGGTCACCCTGCTACTAAGGAGATGGCCCCGGAGGAAAAGTCCGGCTCAGCAGGAATGAGTAAGAACACAGGGGAGGAGGGTGGATCTCTAAAACGTGATGCCTCCTCCCGGGCAAAACCCCCGTGAGCCCGCTCAGGTTAAAACTCAACTCTTACGAAACACGTTGCCTCAAACGGAGACAGGCTTCTCAACTGAAAGCATACAGAAACAAACTCTGGATGATTTGAGCTAAAAGGGAATCTGTTTTGATGACAGGGTCTAACACACCAGATAGCTGGGAAGGGGAACAGCAGGCAGGAAGGAGGGAACCTACGAGGTAACCAGACCTGCACTCAGAGTCAAAGCCAGCCCAGGGAGGACACTGGTGCCACTGAGCATGGCTTCACTGCCACGGACCCACTGCCGTGGCTGCCGATAACCTGAGATATCACTGCTGAGGTCACCACAGCTACCAGTAAAGATTCTCCACTGTCCCTGCTTTCTGGGGCCGCTGGCTCCAGATTTAAAGTCATTGGCTGCTAGCTGACACATCTGAGGTCTAGCTGCAAGGGACTCTGGGAAAGCACGTTTCTAGCTTTTTTATTTTTTTAGCTTTGCTAGAGAGAGGAGGCCTCCGCCTCCTACAGAAAGCCATACGCCAAGGAGTTCCACAGATATGGGAAGGACATCCAAATGGTGGGCAAACAATGGGAAATGGCTCTTAGGTGAGATTTAAACTGCTTCTTGTGGAGCAAAGGTAAGGTGGGGATGGCAGGGCCACAGCTGAGATACTGGTGCCAGAAGTTTCTGAAGGGCCACAGACACAGAAAGAAGCTAGAATAGAGAGAGCCACAGGCTGCAGAGGGTGAATGGGGACTGGCTGCTCACCGGAACAGGGTTTCTCTTTTAAGGTGACGAAAACGTTCTGGAATTTGTGGTGATCGTTGCACAACCAAACTGTATATTTTAAGAGGCTGTATTTTATGTTATGTGACTTATATCTCAATTAAAAAAAGGAAGTCTCAGAGAGGAATACAGGCCCCTCAATATGGTCTGCTGGTTACAGAAAAGAAATGGGGGGGCGCTAGGGTGGCTCAGTCAGTTAAGTGTCTAACTCTTGATTTTGGCTCAGGTCATGATCTCTTGGCTCACGGGTTTGGGTCCTGGATGGGGCTCCATGCTATCACTGCTTGGGATTCTCTCCCTGCACCTCCCCCACTTGCTCGCTCTCTCTCTCTCTCTCTCTCCCGCTCTCTCAATAAACATTTTTGAAAGAAAATAAATGAGGGGTACCTGGGTGGCTCAGTCGGTTAAGCATCCGGCTTCAGCTCACGTCATGATCTCACAGTTCGTGGGTTCAAGCCCCACATCAGGCTCTGTGCCGACAGCTCAGAGCCTGGAGCCTGCTTCGGAGTCTGTGTCTCCCTCTCTCTCTGCCCCTCTCCCACTAGTGCTCTCTCTCGCAAAAAGAAAATAAACATTAAAAAGCTAATAATAATAAAAGAAAAAAGAAAAGAAACGGGACAGGCATTGGGACGTGTGCATATGGGGAGAAGTGCATTCCCTTAAATTCTCCCATGATGGTAACCGAATTTGAGAGACAGGTGTTGGTCTAGGCGAATGGAACAGAGGGGGCCAAATACGTCAGCGGTCCCAAACATCCCATTTTCTTCTAGGAAAATACTCTACCTCTCTGCTCATCAGATCACAATGAAGACACATATTCCTTGCTATTTCTTCTCAGGATTACAGAAATATAAAGCCTAGTGGTGATGGTTTTCTATTTGAGATGGAAACTCCTTTTCTAAAGGGCTTCTTTGGGGGCACTAGAGGGGTAAGTCATATAGAACTAGAATACGGGGGGGGGGGCACCTGGGTGGCTCAGTCGGCTAAGCATCTTGATCTCAGCTCAGGTCATGATCTCACGGTTGGTGGGATCGAGCCCTGCATTGGGCTCGACGCGGACAGTGTGGTGCCTGTTTGGGATTCTCTCTCCCTCTCTCTCTGTCCCTCCCCTGCTCTCTCTCTCTCAAAATAAGTAAGAAACACTGAAAAAAATCTTTAGAAAAAAAGAACTAGAATATGGATTATACCACAAATGCCCTAGACCCTGTGCCAGATTTCACCCCACTGAATCGTCTCCCCCAATTCTGCAAGGCGGGGTGGGGGGTGGGGTTATCATCTCCCTTCTGCAGATGCAAAAAGTGAGCCACAGACAAACTAGATGATTGGTATGTAGGTCGTCTGACTTCAAAGCCCTGCCATCTCCACCAGCATAGCTTTCTTGAGTATATTTAGACAAGGATGTAACCTTCCACGAGGGTAACTGAGGTTGGGGGCGGGCAAGGCACGAAGAAAAGGGGTAGAAGAGGAGCTAGCGGAGAGAGAGCAAATGACTTTTAAGAACAAGAATGTTTAATTTTCAATTTTTAACTTTGTGGGCTGCGCCTCCCCAAACCTTTCGCCAAGTCTCCTGCACAAACAAAGGTTCTGGGTGAACAGGGACTTTTTTTTTTTTTTTGGCAAGGACTATTTGGTTGGTTGATAAGAGAAGATGTTTTCCATTTGGATCCATGCTGGCAGAAATCAAGCAACAGAGATAAGATGTAGAGATGGGGACTTCCTAACAGAAGCCAGAAATCTGATCTTATTTGAATCTGAGGTTTTAAAACTGCCTTGGAATTAACAGGCATTGCAGCTGATTGTAACTAGATCTTGGGGGACAGGGAGCCCCCTTTGCTATGACGATTCCACACTTCCTACCTCTCACATGAGACTTTGAGCCCTTTCAAGTGAGTATCAAAATCTGAACTGACCTTTGTAGTGCCACTCTCTGGCACATGGAAGGGACTCAACAAATGTCTGTCGAATGAATAAATTCAGGGATCGGGCCCCTGCGTGAATAAAACACTACACAAGTCAGAAACTGTATTTGCCTACAAGCAAAAGAAGTTGATTTCAGGGTTTAAATGGGTAAGAAGTCTGAAGGTGAGCAGACGTGACATCTATGTCACGATGCCACAAATGTGCTGCTTTCGTTCTTAGTGTCTTTCTCACGCACCTTCGTGGTCTCAGGATGGCTGCCGTGCCTCCAGACATCAATCATGCTCCCATCCGCAGGAAGCAGAGGGGAGTGACCAGTGGTTTTCTCTGAGCCAGGCTTTAGTTGAGAGCGGAAGCCTCTTCCAGGAACTTTTGTCTGAGATTCCCTATCTACAAGAGGTGCTGGATATTTAAACGGGGGAGAAGAGAGTTAAATAAATAGAGGATTAGAGCCAGATACAGTTTCGGCAGGGGATGGGGGGGACCTGTCTCCTTTCTCATTCTTTTCAACAGAACTGGGAATGTATTTGGAATTCGACCATCGTTCGTATCATTCTCAAAGTGATAACTTCTAACAGAGAATGGCAGAGGCCCGCACAGGAGGAAACCACGGCCCGGGGCAGATCAAGTTGCCTGAAGTTACACAGTCGGGGCTCAAAACCAACTCCAGGGGACTGAGAAGCTCACTCAAGGTCTTTCTGTCCCCTCCCCGGGGCCAGGCCCAGGGAGAGGGTGGCCGGGGAGGGAGACAGAAGCAGGCCCTCATTCTTTGGTTGGCTCGTCCTCCGGGCTCTGTCCTGTGAGATCCGTGCGGACGCTTTCTCGAGGGCCAGGCCAAGCCAGGCCTTGCTGGCATCGCGCACCGTCCGGCAGAGAAGTCTGACATCAAACAAATTAAAGGCCTCCCGGCCTCGCACTCCGCTCCTGCCTCCTAGCCAGAGATGGAGAGATGTTGCTGGGGCCACCGGGACTCATCACCAGGGGGCGGAAGCCCTGAATCCTGCAGCAGATTCAACGGGGTGGGGGGGGGGGGGTAGCCTGTGCTCTCGGGGGACGTGGTCTTGACAGAGCCCGAGCCGGAGCCTGAGTTACGGAGGACTCTCGGGGCCTTCCCCTTCCCCTGGACGCCCCTGCCATGGTGGACTTGCCCCGCCCCCAGCCTTCCCCCAAGGCGCTCAGAGAGCGGGGGAGGGGGGGGGCTGCCCTCTCCTGCGACTCCTTCCCGGACCCAGCGTCAGCAAGACAGGGGGTGGAGGGCGGACTCGAGAGTACCACTTCCAACCTTGTCTCGGCTGTGACCAGACACAAGGAATACAGCCCGGCACACCCATCTACAGATGCGCCTACAAAACAGAAACACCTCTGCGCGAAGCGTCCTTGCTTTACAACTTGTAGTACCCTGTGCTGTATTTTATCCTATCCTGTTTTCCCTCTTCTTTCTTTTCTTTTCTTTTCTTTTCTTTTCTTTTCTTTTCTTTTCTTTTCTTTTCTTTTCTTTTCTTTTCTTTTCTTTTCTTTTCTTTTTTTTTTTTTCTTTTTTGCAAATGTTGGTTCTGACCCGCAGAAATGATGTCAAGAATCCATGAGGGGAAAATCTGCAGTTAGAATTTCGGTGGCTTAGTACATGGGCTTCGCAGGACAATTGAACTGGCTTTGAACTTGCTGGCGTGTGAATCCAGCCAAGTGACTTAGCCTCTGGCATCCGGCCACTTTTCTTAACCGCTAGCGCCAGAATCCAAGTTCCTGGCCTTCCTGCTGGACCACAGCGCGGCCTCCTGACGGGTCTTCCTAAGACGCACCCTAAACACCTCACACATTCCAAGCGCAGCCTGCGGCCTAGTCGTCAGTGTGGGCGTGCCAGCCCTTGATCAATGCCCTGATGCTTTCCCTTTGATCTCTCAGTAAAGACAAAGCTCCTACCTTGGCTGACAAGCCAACACGGCCTGAGTGGTTTGGCTCCTGCTCACCTGTCCCATCCCCCATCTCCCCCACCTTAACCCCCCCCTCCCCTCCCCTCCCCTCCCCCCCCCTCCTCACCTCCCCCTGCAACCGGTTCTGTGGCTCCAGGCACACCGATTCCTCCTGAGGGCCTTGTCAATGTCCTCACTACACTGCCTCTTGCCACAGGGCCTTTGCATATGCTTTTTCCTCACCTCTTTACCTGGCTCACTCCTATCTCTCTGTCCTTCAGATCTCAACTCGAAGTCACTTCCTCTGAGAAGCCTTCCCTGACTCCCTAACCACGTCAAACCCTCCTGATATCCCCTCTGGACTCCACCCCCCGTCCCATAGCAGTTACCAGGGTTGCAGCCTTTACACTATTTAGAGAGACATTGGGTTAATCCACTGGACCCCTAGATCAGACTTCTCAGTCCCATTGGGCATTAGAATCAACTAGAGACATTTCAAACAGTACAGAAGCCTGACCCCACCCCCCCCCCACCAATTTGACTATAACACCACCCCCCACCCCTTTGCAATGCAGTCAGTCTGGGGCATGACTGGACATCTGCTCTTTCCACCAGGAAAGAGAACCACTGAGCCTGACCTTCAGCACGATGGCCGAGAAGAGGTCAGCCTTCCGCCCCACACTGTATGCCCCAGCGTGTGGCTCTGCTTCTGTGTTTGTGGAAGCAAGGGAGGGAGAGAAGAGGAGATAGGGGAAGGAAGGGTGAAGGGAAGGGCGTTTGAAGGGAGAAGAAAAAGGGGAGAAGGAAGGACAGGCAGCCTCCTTAAGGAGGATGCAGTTCCAGCACAAAGAAGCTATGGCTTTGCTTTTCTCGGTCCCAGCCCCTGGAAGATTCCAAGGGCCTGCTGAGGAACCGGGCACAGGAGGACCTGTGCTCACTGGCCCTGGGGACTCCCCAGAGCAGAACAGATGTCCCCACAGGTGGTGTGGACAGTGCAGGTCATGGGGGGTGGGGACAGAGCTTGGAACAGCTGTAGGAGGGGACAGGATTTTGCCCTCGTCCCCCCGAGCTCACAATGGGCACAGCAGCCCTGACTCCGTGTCAGGTCCCACTCTGAGCCCATCTGGCAGGCGGGGCAGGAGAACCGGGGACAGAGCTAGTCACTCGGCTGGCTAGCGGTGCTGGGAACAGAGCACTCCCATGATAGTCCTTGTCCCCCGAGGCTTGCAGTGTGCTAGGGAAGAAACGTCGCCAAAAATGTAAGATAACCAATGAATTAAAGCATTCCAGGTGTGCAAAATGCTGCTGAGGGAGGACTAAGGAGCCCAGGCCGGGGAGCCACTCAGTCCTGGGCCTGCGACACACACTCCAGCTCGGCCAGGTGGACCCCCTTCCCGTAAAATGGAGGTACTATGCCCTCAACTAGCTGTTTGTGGTGCCGAAATGGGACAAGGTGTCTGAAGCACTTAGCACTCTGCCTGGTCTGGAGTGAGCGCCCCATTGGGGTGAGATAGCCTCTCTCTCTATTCCCAAGGGAGATGTGGCAAGTAAGGCCCAGAGAACTGGAGGTGCATGGGCATCAGGGCGTCGTGGGCGGCTCTGTGTTTGGGAGCATCGCTCTTTGGCTGGTTCCTCCTTCTCTCCTGCATCTTTATTTTTTTTTTTAAGTTTATTTGTTTATTTTGACAGAGTAGGAGGATGGGCAAAGGGAGAGAGAGAGAGAGAGAGAGAGAGAGAGAGAATCCCAAGCAGGGTGCATGCTATCAGCACAGAGCCCAACACGGGGCTCAAACCCACAAACCGTGAGATCATGACCTGAGCCGAAACCAAGAGTCTGACACTTAACCAACTGAGCTACCCAGGAATCCCCTCTACTGCATCTTTAAAAGCCCATTACCTTCTGCTCCTCTTGAGACTTTTTGCATAGGGGGTCTCATCCTATCCCATGGTTAAATTCTATTTATAGGCTGGTGGCTCCCACATTTATATCACCACCCTGGCCTCCACCCTCAAAGGCTCATCCATACTCCTGACTACTTGATATTTCTGTACGACTGTCTAGTGGGCGTCTCAACACAAGGACGGCCAAGAGAACCTCTCGGTCAGTCCCCACACCAAGGCTGCTGCCTTCCCATCTCGGGAAAGAAGCCTCCTTGATGCCTTGCTTTTCTTCGCAGCCCACACCCCATCCATCGACAAGCTCTGTCAGTTCTTCCTTGGAAAGAACCCCCAATCTGCTCGCTTCTTTTCACCCTACCAGTACCACCCCAGGCACCATCATGGCTCACTTCCTGTGCTCAGCAGAATAACGGCCCCCAGAGATGCCCACGTCCAAACTCCTAAAGCCTGTGAATGTGTCACCTGATATGGCCGAAGGGACTCTGCAGATATGATGCCGTTAGGGATTCTGGGACGGGGGTAGACAGCCCTGGGTTGTTTGGGTGGGTCGCACATCATCAAGAGAATCCTTAGAAGAGGGAGGTGTGAGGGTCAGAGTCAGAGAGTAGATGTCTAGGGAGAGATTTGAAGATGCTACAGTACCAGATTTCAAGATGCCAAAGGGGCCCCAAGCCAGCAAATTCAGGTGGCTTCCAGAAGCAGGGAAAGAAAGGCAAGGGACAGGTTCTTCTCAAAAGCCTCCAGAGAAACTAGCCTTGACTTTACTCAGGGGGACTCACTTGGGACTTCTACCTCCAGACAGCGGGATAATAAATTTGCAGTGTTTGTTATAGCAGCAAGAGGACCTCGACCCACCTCCCCACCTCCCCACAGCCCCCGGCTAACTGGTCTCCCAGGATCCCTCTGCCCCCTTCAGTCCATCCTCCACAGCAGGAAGCCTGGGCCTCGACACGCACAAATCAGATCACATCGTCTGGTCCGTAATAACCCCAATAGCATCCGCTTTACTTAGACTTGAATTTCACCTCTTTACCGTGGCCCAAGAAGTCCCTCGGTTCCTGGTCCCTGCTGGTCTCTCTGGCCACCTCCCCTTTCCTGAGACATCTCCAGACTCTACTTTGCTCTGGGCACCTTTCTGTTCCTTGAGTCATCCAAACTTGTTGCCACCTCAAGGCATTTGCTGTGCTGTTTCTTTTCCAAGAATACTTTAGTCATTTGTCATTAAGGGCTTGCCCTGAGGTCTTCTGTGACCACACCCTCATGTTGAAGAAGCGCTTCTCCTCTAAGCAAATCTCTGTTCTATTCCCCCATTTTATTTTCCTCCCAGCATTTATCAGTAACTGAAATTATCTTGCTCATTTTTTTCTTTTTTTCTTTTGCCTACAATTGTGTGGTTGCGGGAGGGGACTTGTTTTTCAGTCGCCCCTCTACATTCCTGAAATTGTCAGCATCCCGGGAGCTATTAATTGTCTGATTGTCTCTCACCGCCGTGGCACTATAGTGATGACTGGGGTAGAGCAATACTCAGTATCTGTCTGTTCTAATATCTGAATGAATGAATGAATGAATGAGCCAATCAGCACCTCAGTGGTCGGCACAGAGTCGGTGCTCAATAACGGTTCATTTAATATTATCCTTATCATGATGATCACCAGCAGAAAGCTTGTTGCTCGTAAGGGAGCCCCGCACACGTGTGGCATCCTCATTGACTGCATTAGCCCCCTCTAGGGGGACAGCGAGCTGTGATGGCTTTGGGTTTCAGCAATCCCCAAGAGTCAAGTTGGAAGCCACGGAGGCCTGAGATGGGGTGCAGAAAGTCTGAGCTGGCAGAGACCCAATCTGGTGGCCAGATGTGAGGGCAGAAACTTCCTTGGGAGGGCGGGGAACACTTGCGTTATCACAAGAGCTAAGTCAGAGAAGCAACAAATGCCCACTCTCAGCACATGGGACACACACACACACACACACACACACACACACACACTTTGCCCCCACCAGGGCCCTGCCAGGCAGATCCATCAAATGAGGAACCCCTCTGCAGGGTGGATTCGTATGCGCCTCCCCAGGCGCCGTCTGGAGCGACCCTCCCATCGTTAATACCCCACGCCGCAGAGCACATGCTTTTTATTGGGATGAGTATAAATAAACAGCAACAGAAGCCTTGAAAGAAATGACCCCCAGAGGAAACCTGATCCTCAGGCAATTAGAGCACTTCTGTTCAGATAATTGCCAGCTGAAACCGTGAGCCGGGTGCCAATTCTCAAAAGACGCCAGCCCGGGCCACCCCAGGCTGGTCACAGCTCCCGGCCCGGTCACTCACTGGGAGATGGGGCTAGAGCTGGGGTCCCCGCTCTGGTCTGCTGCTTGGGGAAGGGGCACAGAGTTCCAGCATGAAGGGCACCTGTGCCATTTTCAGTGAATCAGAATGAGTGTGACTCGGGCACAGGTTCCCACCTAGAGGATGTGGAGGGGGCACTTTCCCGCCCAGGAAAAGTTAGCAAAGTCTGGAGACATTTTTGATGTCCTGCAATGCACAGAACAGCCGCAAAGAACCCTCTGCCCAGAATGCCAACAGTCCCAAGGCGGACAGGCTCTGAGTGGGGCGAGGGGAAACTTGCAAGGGCAGAAGTTTCTGATGTGCCCCAGACACCCAATGTGGGCCAAACGCTTTGTCACACACAGACCTTGAGGAGCGAATCCTAAAAACATCATGGTGAGGTTTAATTACCATCCTTGTCTCACAGAGAGGGCAATTTTTAGGCAACTTGCCCAAGATCTCCGTGCTGGTCAACAGAGCCAGACTTCCAGGCTGAACTGATACCACAAAGCCTGAGCTTTTGCCCCCGAGCCGGACCATCGTCACAGTCATAAAACCCTGCCCTGCTCCAGACCCTCTCACATAAGCAGCCTCTGAGCCCCACAGGAAGTGTGGGAACAGCAGGACCTCTGGCCTCCTATACACCTGAATTCCATTCCCTCCTCTGCCATTTAACCTGCCAGGCAACCTTGGGTGTGTGAGTTACACTTTCCGGGCCTCCGTTTCCTCCTCTGTAAAATGGGCTGACAGTGGGGCTCACCAGAGGGTTTTTATGACAGTGTATTTACATGCCTTTGAACCTTTGAGAAAGGACCTCAACAAACAGTACCTCTGATTACGATTGCTACTTATCGACTTTGCAATTCAGAACCTAGGAGGTACCGATTTTCATTAGAGAAGTGGGGGCGGTGTGGGGCCAGCAGGGTGAGCTGAGGGTGGAGGGTAGGAAGGGGAAGGCCTGACCGGGTGGAGGGAGCCCATTGCTATGACTGCCAGGGGTCTCGCCCCTAACTCTCCTCTCACTCCTTCCTTTGGAGAAAGTGCTGTGTTTTGTGTACTGGCGAAGGTACAATTGATTCTCTGACTCAACAAATACCCAAACCTATAAAAATAGTTGTAAGAAAATGAACAGGACCAACGAGGTGGAGAGAGGCAGGTTGAAGTCGGGGCGGGGGGGGGGGGGTGGTGGTGATGGAGATTCTGTGCAGCTTACACGGCCACCTGGCTCTAACCCCCACCCACCCCAGTTTTCTCTCCAGTGCAGGGCAAGAGAACTAACACTTCTTCACAACCTGCTCTGTGCAAGCTCATCCAATTTTTCCCAGAAGCCCCTGTGAAGTCGGCAGAGGCCTAGCATACCCATTTCACAACTGGGAAAATGAGGCCCGGGGAGGTTTATTAATTTGCCCATAGTCACACAGCTGGGAAATGGAGATGTGGGCCCTGACTCCAATGCTGGCGACTTTAAAAATTTTTTTTAATATTTATTTTTTATTTTTGAGAAAGAGAGAGAGGGAGGGAGGGAGGGAGACAGGGCACAAGCAGGGGAGGGGCAGAGAGAGAGGGAGACACAGAATCTAAAGCAGGCTCCAGGCTCCAAGCTGTCAGCACAGAGCCCAACACAGGGCTTGAACCCACAAACCACAAGATCATGAACTGAGCTGAAGTCAGACGCTTAACCAACTGAGCCACCCAGGTGCCCCAATGCTGGCAACTTTAACCACTTCACCTCAAGCCCAGAGAAGTGCTAATGAGAGATACTAATAAGACTGATGGGTCCCCTAGAAACTTCTCTCTGGCTCCTCTCTCCATCCCACTGATCTGTTGGCCACAATGAGCACCTTTCCTAAGCCCCAGATCAGCCTCCTGGCCTGGAAACATTCGTGCACCCAGAGGGGACTGAAAATCAGGACCTTCTAGAATAGTACCAGTAAAATATCCTGCAACAATACTAATGTTCTATATCTACACCATCCAATATGGTGGCCACTAGCCACAGGTAATGGTGCATTTGAAATGTGGCTAGTATAACTGTGGAACTGAGTTTTCCATTTTATTTAATTTAATTTATTCCATTTATTTATTTAATTTATTCCATTTTATTTAATTTAATAATTTCAGGATTAGGATCCACTAGGCCTCGACTTCTCTGGGTACAAGGGTAAGAAAATCTCTTGGATGAGCTGAGTTCATAGAGGATTACCCCATTTGTGTTTCCAGTCAGTCATAGGTCATTCAGCCAATTCATAGGCACAGGCTGAGACCCTACTGTGTTCTGGGCCTGAACTTGCCCTACTCTGGAGGAGTCTGGGGCTGATAGAAGTAGTTAAAGAACAACAATAATCACGATAGAATGATAGTGATGATGATGAGGGTGGAGCTGATGACATAGGTGGTAATGATGGTGATGATGATGATAGTGATGATGGAGGTGATGGTGGTGATGATGATGGTGGTGATGATGATGGTGGTGATGGTAGTGATGATGATGGTGATGATGACGGTGGGGATGGTGAGGGTGATGATGATGGTGATAGTGGTGATGGTGATGGTGATGATGGTGATGGTGATGGTGATGATGATGGTGGTGATGGTGGTGATTGTGATGATGATGATAGTGGTGGTGATGGTGGTGATGGTGGTGATGATGGTGATAGTAATAAGGATGATGGTGGTAATGTTGGGGATGATGATGATGACAAAAGTAATATACATGAGGGGAGAATATGGACTTGGAGTCACTCTCTGGATTCAAACCCACATTCCACCATTTACGAGACCATGGGTAGGTCATTTCCCTCCTTTAACCCTCAGCTCTCTCTTTGGAAAGATAAGGTTAAGAAAAGCATGTCTTCCTAAAGTGGCTGAGAGGAGAAATAAAATATGTAATGTTCAGAGCATAGCCTGACACATGGGAAGGAAGGATGGAATAACGTTAGCTCTTATTATTATTCACTACCATTTATTCGGGGCATACCTCTTCCCAGGCTAGTGTCTTACACGACCCCAGTCTTCGCACAAACTCTGCTCTCATTCCCATTTGACAGATGAGAAGACGGAGACTCCTAAGTTTAGAGGATTTGCCCAGATTCTTAGAGAAAGTGGCAGTGCTGTGATTTGAGCCCCAGTCTACATGACTTCAAAACTGTTCAAGTTGCTTAATTGCTCAGTATGCTACAAATTAGAGATGACAGTGGCTCTCAACATGGCATACAGAAAGAGGAAGCATTTTGGTGCTTACTATGCACCAGCCGTGCAACTTGGACATTTCTCAGATCCTCAGGTACTTCCCCCATGAAACAGGACAATTTCAGTTGCCGGATCTTGTACAGATTATGTGGAATCACATGGGTGAGTAAGAAAGACAGTCCATGTGACAAGTGTCACACACGTGACGTCCAGTATCAGCTCCCATCGTCAACTAGCATTAAATCATTTAGCACAAGCCTGGCGCATGGACAGCACTGTATGGATGCTCTCATCGGGATCTTTTCTCCATGCCCCCAGCCCCTTTAATGACATGAACCTCCGAACCCTTTCATCTGAGCGGGACCAAGGAAAGTGTTACTTCCCATATGACTTCTGACAGGCTGGCGAGGCCATGGTGAGGAGGAAAGCAGCTCCTTGAAGCCATGCCCTGGCCGGTCACGCCATGCCTCTGCCACAGAGCCTCCCTGAGGTTGGGAGTGACCCACCACCCTTGATTATCACCCCAGGGAATCAGAGCACAGAGGCTCCACGAGAAACCCTGAAATGACTAGCCATCAGCTGGGGTCGGAGCTGCCAGGGAAGGGAGAGGTATTTATAAACCTAGCGCTGCCTGAGCCCTCGGGAACCTGAGAGAGGAACAGCTTCCCCGCCCCACAGGGAAACCAAAGAGGAAAAACACCAACACGCTCTGAGCTTGGGCTCCAGTCAAAAGCCGCAGAGGGCACATCCAAGTCCCCTTCTAAATTTAGAACCCTCAGCCAAACCAGTTCTCCGGCTCACCCAGCATCTCTCCCTTTGGCTGGACCAGGACATTCTTCTGAGAGCCAGGGACACAGATGGGAGCCCAGATCCCAACCCACTTTTTCTCCATTTTTGTTCCCATCACGCTGAGCACCAGGACCTCCGGGGCCTTTCTCACACCTGAGACAGCCCCGTGCGGCACAAAGGGATTTGAAGGCGGAGGCTGGAGTTCAGATGTTGGCACTCGTGGCTGACTCTAACCAGCCTGAAATCTGCAGCCAGCCTCTCGGGCCTCCTCTGTCTCAGTCACTGCATCTATGGCATGAGCAGACCCTCGGGCAAGCGCGTTTGCCTGGGTGAGCCTTCATCTCGCCGTCTCTTCCGAGGGCACAGCGGGCCTCCCTGGGGATCTCCTGGTCCCCGAGCTTCAGGTTCCCTACCTTTCGCGGGGGAAAACCACCCTTCTGAAAAATCCTGTAGGCCTTAAGTCCAATGGGAAGGAGAGAGCGCCTAACACAGCAGTATGGGGGAGGAGGGGGCACCCAATCCACACGCTGAACCAGGATGGGAAAGTGGAACCTGAAAGTCCCTCTTTTACTGAGTTCAACAACACATGTATTCAAATATGACCTGTATGTTCCAAGCTCTATTTTTAGTCTGGGGATAAAAACAGGGCTAATGGTAATCAGAATCAAAAGGTATTTCTCTATCCTGGCCCCTGTCTCCAACTGAGTAGCATCTAGTCTTTTTTTTTTTTTTTTTTAATGCCTCCTGTTATTCTAGTACCGCTATCCCCATTAATAATTGTAATAATGGGGCGCCTGGGTGGCGCAGTCGGTTAAGCGTCCGACTTCAGCCAGGTCACGATCTCGTGGTCCGTGGGTTCGAGCCCCGCGTCAGGCTCTGGGCTGATGGCTCAGAGCCTGGAGCCTGTTTCCGATTCTGTGTCTCCCTCTCTCTCTGCCCCTCCCCCGTTCATGCTCTGTCTCTCTCTGTCCCAAAAATAAATAAACGTTGAAAAAAAAATGTGTTTAAATAATTGTAATAATAATCATAATCATAATAGCTAACAGCCACTGGGTGCTTACTATGCATAGACAGTGGGTTGAAGGTTTTACATAAATTATCATATATAATTTAATTCAATTATAGAAGACACATACATCAGAACCAAGATTCATTTGACACAACAATAAAAAATATAAAACAGCAATACTAGTACGAGAGCTCTTATTCTCATTTAATCCTCACGTCGGCCCTCCAATATGCTACTCAACACCCTAGCGGGGTCCACAGAAGCCACTGAGCATGAACTCAAGAACATGCCCCCCCTTGGATTCTGCGTGGAGTCTGCCATATATCCTTCCTGGTCAGCCCTAGCTTCATGTCTCTATGGGAGGGTCACCGTTGTGCCCCAAATCCCACTGCCTTGCTCTATGCCCTCTAGCATGACATCATTCTGTGCTTCAACAGCCACCCCGACTGGGAAAGTACCTGTCCCAATTTGTCTACATCCTGTTTCCTTGGTTACAAAATACTGCAGCCGTGGGCTCTCAAAGCCTCCCTGAGTTTTGATGTGTAGCAACTCTCTGAACGTGTGCTCGGGTTTTATTGTGGCCGCCTTGTCCTGGGGAAGTTCAGCAGCTAAGTGTGTTCCTTACACACTGACCTCTGTTCTTGAACCAAGTTCTTTGGTCTAGATTCAGTCTTCCCTCCGAATGGCTGTTTCTCAGAGGCCTCAGGCAAATGATCCCAGAAGGCCAACCCTTCATCCTCTAGACTTGCCCAGACATTTCTGACGCCCAGATGTAACAGTTGTGTCAAACACAACAGTTTGTCCTGCCCAGCTGGGACTTCCACTGAGAAGATCGAGCTAGCAGCCAACCACACATCTTTTGGAGTGTGGGCTGGTCTCATTTTAAACCCTGTGACCTTTACAGAAGACCTTTATGGAAGGTCTTCAGCCTTCCATACTTTTTGGTTGTTGTTGTTGTTCTCAGGCTCTCAACAGAGACTGAGTTGCAACCCTGCTCAAATCTTTCGGTTATCTTCTTAGTCCCTGGGTGGTTTTGCAATGACTCATCCACAGCCTCTCTCTTCTATTGTCAGAAACTGTGCATTGTGGAAGCCACTGGTTAGCATGAGGAGTGCTTCTGTGTTCATGATGATTGTTTGATAAGTGCTCAATGACTGAGACTGCATTTCCATCATGAATTCACGCATCCATCAGGAAGGTAATGGGCTCACGTAAGGTCGGAATCATGCCTTCTCCTCTTCAGTTCCATGTCCCCAACCCCATGGGCCAACTGGAAGGAAGGTGAGGTTCTCATTCGTCAACCAGAAACTCCAAAGCAAGATGTGCCTGAGTTCTGCGTATGTTCGGAATGAAGCAGTGTCCCTTGGTGTGGACCAACCATCAAAACCTGCAAAAACAGCCTGACCTCTGAGACCAGCCAACACAGCAATATCAAGATGGCTACCGGTTGATGAAATGTTCATGTAGGAAACAACCCAGGCCCTTGGCTCCCAGCCTGTGAGTCAGCAGCCCTGGCGAGCACTTGTTACTCACCACGAAATTGCACACGCCTTGAAATTTGGTGACATCTGGAGTTTCGGTCTTAATCAGGCTGCTCTTGGCATTTCCTTTCCTGGCATCGAGCTGTTTCTGGGTATCTTTCGAACTTGTATATAGGGAATTCCATAGTAAAACCCCTAAACTGAATCCTGCTAAAGCCACAGCTTAAAATTCCATGACTTGCATGTTTGTCTCATGGTTCGATGCTCAGGTCTTGTAGCTGCCACACAATGACCAGAGACTGTAAATGTCTGGTGCCAGGCTGTAACCAGGCAGAGCAATTTCCTTCCAGCCCCACCCCGCCTTCAGACCCAGCTCTGCCATGTACCAGGTGTGAACTTGGCAAATCACTTCTCTGGGTTTTTCTCATTTCATCTAAAAATATGGGGGAAATGGTGTGAGAAGCAAAGCACGTAGAAATTAATTAAATGTTTAATTACATACTTCTAGAATATCAGGACATTTTTAAGAGTTTTTTTTTTAATATCCATTTATTTTGGAGACAGAGACAGAGACAGAGACAGAACACGAGCAGGGGAGGGACAGAGAGGGAGACACAGAATCTGAAGCAGGCTCCAGGCTCCGAGCTGTCAGCACAGAGCCCAGGGCAGAGCTCGAACCCATGAACCATGAAATCATGACCTGAGCCAAAGTCGGATGCTTAACCAACTGAGCCACCCAGATGCCCCAATAAGGACATTTTTAAAACTATCTTTGCTTAAAGTTTTTAATTTTCTTTGAGAGAGAGAGACAGACAGACAGAGACAGAGAGAAAGTGTGTGCACAAGCAGGGGAGGAACAGAGAAACAGGGAAAGAGAGAATCTCGAGCAGGATCCATGCTGACAGCACAGAGCCCAACATGGGGCTCCGTCCCATGAGCCATGAGATCATGACCTGAGCCAAATCAAGAGTTGGGTGCTTAAGCGACTGAGCCACGCAGGCACCCCAAGGACAGTTTTAAAAAGCATAGCCACAGTGACATTATCCTACCAAAAAATTACCAACAAGCCCATAATATTCACACACACACACACACACACACACACACACACACACACCCCACAGTTTTTTGTTCAGATCAGGATCTGAAATAGTCTACACAGGGCAATTGTAGAAAATGTCTCTCCTAGTTTCCTCCTCTCATTGATACTTTTTCTTTGAAATTCATTTGGTAAGGGTACCAAATGCTGAAATACTTTGTGGTGTGGTGTTCCACCACATTCTAGATCTGACTAATTGCATTGATGGAGTTTTGTTTACCATATTTCTCTCCCCTTTATTTCCCGGACATTGGAAGTTCAGTTTAGAGGCAAATGGCGTTGTGTTCTGCCATGGGGAGGGGGGAGGGGGAATAATGTTTTGTTGTCTCTTTTTTGGTGAAATTACCAGGAACAGTGATCATGATATAAATCTAATAACTCAGTAAGGGTTGCAGCTCAGTCCCTGTTAAGAGCATAAAAGGGGCCTGAGACCAAAAAAGTATGAGGACCACTAGGATGCAGTAAAGATCACAGAATTTCACATGAGATTACCCCACACTCCAAACTCAGTACTTGCTGTCTACTCATGGGACTTAGTTGTGGACTTGGAAAAGTAACTTAACCTCTTTGAGACTTCATTTCCTCATCTGTAGGAAAAAGATCATAATATTACCCAACCCAATGGGATGGGTGGTAAGTGAAAAGCAGTCTGGCATCCAGTACATGGAAGGTTATCACTTCATGATCTCCCTGCCTTGATAACAATCTAAACTAGAAGCTGATAGGAAAACCATTCTGAGTGAGGAATCCAAGGAAAAGGATGTAGGGTAGACTAGAGAGAAAAAGAAAGAAGTGCCCTCCCTCACCTCCTTCGCCCATCCCCTGCCATGCTGTGACCTCCAGAGAGGGAGGTCTGTGACTCAACTAGAGCAGTGTTCAAAATACGATTCCGCCATTTCTCGGCTGTGTGACCTCTGGGAGCCTCAAGTTGTTTGGGGTAATAATACACAAATCTTGGGTTCCTTGTGAAGATTCATGATACAGCATAGCTCGTACACTGACTATGGGGCCCAACATAACTACAGACAGTCAACAAGGGCAGTGGTTATTCGCATACTATAAATAATAACTGTGTGAGGAATAATTGTGGCTGTTGGTGGTGGCAGATATCACTGAGGATTTGGGGAAGCCTCACGTCTCTCAGTTTCTTAACTGGGAAACACAAGCGGTAAAAAATGGCGCGTCAGGATTGACTAATGGGATACAACTCTCTAAGTGGAGCCCCCTGATAAAACATGACTGGAAGCCACCACAGGACCTCCTATCTACCTGCCACCCAAAATAAACCTACTTCTTTTCCCCTCAAAGAATGGCAGCTCTTTCCCCAAGGGGGTACACTCAACCCTGGGGGACAGAGGCATGTTTTGTTTCTGGGACCCAGTCTCTCCTTGGAAAATGAGGCCCAGTAGGTGTTGGACTCTCGCTGATCAGGGGAGTGTCATCCTTGCCCATGAAGAAATTTGAAAAAAGGGGCAGAAAAAAGCAGAAGCTGTCATCACAGCACCTTGGAGCCACAGGTGGCGATTACTATATTACAGGCAGAAGTGGGAATATGGGAAGGGGGAGACAGGGCTTGTCCTGGCAGCAGTAACATTGAAAAGTGCCTTCGGCGGCTAAAACCCCCTAAAATGACAACACCAAATGCTGGCAAGCATGTAGAACAAAAGGAACTCTCATTCACTGTTGTGGGAATGCAAAATGATACGGCCGCTTTGGAAGACAAGCTTGACGGTTTCTCACAAAGCCGAACATAGTCCTACTATGCTATTCAGCAATTGCACTCCGACCTTTACTCAAGTGAGTTGAAAACATGTCTACACAAACCCCTGCATATCAATGCTTACAGCAGCTTTATTCCTAACTGCTGGAACTTGGAAACAACCAAGATGTCCTTCCTTCAGTAGGCGAATGG
The DNA here is from genome assembly GCF_007474595.2 of Lynx canadensis. Lineage (NCBI taxonomy): Eukaryota > Metazoa > Chordata > Mammalia > Carnivora > Felidae > Lynx > Lynx canadensis. The sequence goes on along the minus strand of NC_044317.1, from coordinate 7,635,145 downwards.
ATAAACAAACTACGGTACAGCCAGACAAGGGAGTATTACTTGTTACTTACTGAGCAATGAAAAGAGATTACAGTAAAGCTTTGGTTTGTGAGCATAATCCGTTCCAGAAACACGCTCGTGATCCAAAGCACTTGGATATCAAAGCGAATTTCCCCGTAAGAAATAATGGAAACTCAGATGATTCACTTACCTTTGAAAACCTTTGTGGCTGGTGTAGGGGGGACAAGAGAGAGGAGGGTTATTGAGGAGGACGGTTTTCACTATCACTAATGCAATCACGGCTATCTGTTGGCTCAGTGGAATCTCTTTCTGCATGGGGGCCCTTGTATATGCTCGCACGGATGTGACTACGGTACGGTATTAATAAACTCTTGTCGTATACTGTATTTAATGTAACTGGCAATAAAGCAGCAGAAGAAAGGGTCTGTACCTGCAGGCAGCCTGACCTAGAATGAAGCAAAGCATTCCTAAGCTCAGTCTTGTATGAAAAGCAAAGGACGGTCCATAGGTGCTTTGAAGTGACAAAAAACACACTGGTGCCAGCTGTGGGCACCTTCCAATGCTCTGAAAAATCACCGATTTCTGCCAAACACCATGGCCCGATACCAAGCATCCGAGCATGGGAGACGATCACCCACAATCCCGCAGAGAGAGAGAAAGAGAAGAATCATTGGCTTGGTTGAGATCATGTGACGTTTGGCGACCCGTACGACTCATATTGTGGGACGTGGCTCGTTTATCAAGTTAACGTGGATTAGAAACGTTTGCTCGTCTTGCGGGAACACTCGCAGAACAGGTTACTCACAATCCAAGCTTTTACTTTAGCTGCCAAGTCACAGAGAAAACGTGAAGGAGGGAAATGAATGCCGCTGAGGGAAATAAGCCATCTGAAAAGGCTACGCACTGTATGATTCCAACTCTGTGACGCTCTGGAAAAGGCACAACTACTGTTGTATAACAAATTGCCACAAACTCAGTGACACAAACTTGTCACGGCGCCTTTTCCTTGGGTCGGGAGTTTGGGCCCAGCGCAGCGGCGCTCTTGGCTCAGGGTCTCATGAGGCTGAAATCAAGGTGTCCGTGGGGCTTGGGTCTCACCTGAGGCTCGAGTCCTCTTCCAGTCTTATCCAGGGTGTTGGCAGAACTTAGCACTTTGTGCCGGTAAGACCGAGGTCCTTGTTTTCCCGCTGAGAGCCATTGACTGGTGGTTGATCTCAGCTCCTAGAGACCTCCCGCCATTCGCTGCCACGGGATTTTCTCCATTTGGTCCTTCTAGGCCAACAGGAGAAAATCTGCTTCAGCTCTGAGTATCTCAGTTTTCCATCTCTGACCTCTAGTCCCATAAAGGTTCGTCTGACTGGGGCAGGCCCACCCACACTGAAAGCCAAGGCATGACCATCACGGGGTGGGAATTTTGAGGCCATCTCAGAACTCTGCCTACCACAGCCCCAGATCATTAAGCAGCCTTCTTAAACTAAATAGTCTTAGTCTCCATCTGCCAAAAACACCAGGAATAACCAAAGAGAGAAAATCATTTATTTTTACACACTCCAGATCAAAGTAGAAACACCTTTACTTAGAAAAGAAAAAGGGCTGCAAAAAATTTTTTGTTTAGATAAAACAGCCATTTTTTCCTTCCTCCCCTAAGTAAGGAAATATCCACCAGAGAATTAAGTTTTATTCACTCACATTGAATTGAGTACCTACTTTTTACAGAAGATAAAGGGATAAACAAGGTATGTTTTCCTGCCCTCAAGGAGGAAACTGAACTGAGAATCTCATTCATTCATTTGTTCATTATTTTATTTATTTATTCACTCAATGAACTTCATCTTGGGTTTTTCTCTGCGTAAGATACAAAAACACTGGAAATTCAGAACTGGTGTTTTCCCTCAAGTAAACTCACAGTGTGAAGGTAACATCTTGAGTTGTAATAGCATTTAATATAATTTTCCACTGCTTTGACAGCAATATCACTTCTGACAGTTTGAGCTCAGTGGACAGAAATCAGAATGTGGGTTACATGAAGCAACAGGAAGAACAGAAGCCTTGAAATCTAAACCCAAATGGATCAAGTCGGCGTCACTAGTGCGGGAACGAGTAGACAGTGTGCCTCTGGATATGAGGCACTGGGAAAGACATAACATCACTCCTGTGGTTTTCTGGCCAAAAATGCATAGCCTGAAATTCAGAACGGGGAAAGATGAGACAACCCCAAATCTAGGGGCACCCTACAAAATATAACAAGCCTGTTATACTCTCTTCAATTTGTCAAGGTCAGGAAAATCTCAGGAAGGTGAAGGAATGGTTCCAGATTAGAAGGAGACTAAGGACAAGTAAAGATGATGTGTGATCCTGGATTGGATTCTGGGCCAGAAAAAGGACATTCATGGGACAAAGGGTAAAATCTAAATCATCAGTTCATAATATTGTTATTAACGTTAATATCCTGAATGTTATAACTGCGCCAAGCTTATAGAAGATGTTATCATTTGGGGGATCGAGGTGAAGGGGGGGTGAGATGGGGGGGTACCATTTTTGCAACCTTTATGTGAGTCTGAAATTATTTCAGAATGAAAAGACAAATAGACAAGTAAGTTGGAATTCCTGCTATACCTTATAAATAAGGAGCTAACCTCACATGGTGCATGTGATCCAACAGTGAGTCTGCGTGCTACTTCTGAATCCTTAACAAGACCTAGAAGTATCTGAAGCCAAGAGAAGTTGTGTCATCCATCACATGACTCCACATGGTGCCTGAGGTAGAATCTGAACCTAGCTCTATTTGATCCCGGATGGCATGCACTTCCTGCCACCCTGGGGCTGTTGCTTTGAGGCAGAATGCACAGCTAAGGCTCTGGGAGGAGGAGAAGGGGGAGAGAAACTCCACCATCAAACAGGGAATATGGCCAAGTGTAGACACCATTGTAAAGACAGAATCGTAGGACTTCAAAAAAAAAAAAAAATCATCAAGCACAGATCTATTCCTCTAGGAATTGGCCAACAATGTCTGCATTTTCTCTTCATTATCAGTAAATGCTTGTTACCCTCCAAGTGGCGATGAGAGCAGCTCACACACCTCTCTTTGGAAGTGAATGTGAACAAGTGTGGCTGCGTAGGTGGCACCCTGGGACACCGACTGTGTCATGAGGCTAGAACCCATCAGGTCCCCTGTCTCCTGGAGACACCTCCTTTGCCAAATGTCCTGGCAAAGCCCAGGGCTCTGTGTTCAACAATCGGTGGAAACTCCAAGGACCAGCGTCCCCACCGTCACCCAACAGGCACGGCCCTCAGTGCTCAAGGAGTGCGTGCACGTGTTTTCCTCTGCACACGGGGCCGAACCTGCAGACCCCAACCCTCCTCCGGTCACAGATCATTTTTAAAGCCCTTAATCCAGGAGGTGTTAAGTTACAACCCCCAAGTCACCAACTGGCTAGGGGATTTTCCATGTGGGAGGGGTCTCCTGGCACTTCTCGAATTACACAGCTTGGATGTCTTCTCTGATGACAGTCTCCCAGGGACCCTCTCTGCCTCCCAGGTGGCCCCTTCCTGCCCTCCCTCACTCTTCAACCATGTTTCCATTGCTTTTATGGGAAAGGGGAGAAGGTGAATGTCAGGGAATCAACAGTTAGGGGACACACCTGCTCCTCTCTTCCAGGCACCTTCTGCCTCCAGCTCACATAAGCCTCATGATAACCTATAGTAGGAACTACGGTGTCCATTGTACAGATCAGGAAATCAAGACTGTGTCATACACTGAAACCGAATGAGAGATTTCAATCTCAAGATTGCGTGACTTCAAATCACGCTCTTTCCACTATGGCCTACGCATCTCTAACATTCTGGTCTTTGATTTCGGCAGTTGCTTCTCAGCAAAATCTCCCCACGTTTCTTACGAATTGACACGGTCCTGGAGGAGGAATTGTTGATTCATACACACAATGGCACTTCACACCCACCTGGCGCCCTCCCCAGCCTTGGGCAAGATGGCAGTCATCCTATGACAGTGCACCGAGTCCCCCTCCTCCCCTCCATCCTGAACCTCCCACAGTGGCTCTTGTCCCTGCTGTCCACTCTATCACTGGGTGCCGGCCCTAGGCCAGCCACTCCAACTTGGTGCCCTGATTGGGCTCATCCCCTCCCGGATGCCGACTTCCCCGCTTGGCTCCGTGCCTGAGGGACACTCATTCACACCACAGCTTAGGAAGGCTCCCGGTCCATCTCTGGTCCGGTGCCACCACATCTGCATTTCCAGGAAAGGACCTGGAGGATGGAGAGGTACACGTCTCCCTGGACACCTCAGAACCCAAGGGCTTCTGATGGGGCTGCTCTACGGAACCCTTGAGGGAAGGTGTGCCGGGTCTCACGCAGCTCCTATTTAATCCTCGCGGCCACCCCAGGAAAGGCAGTGTGTAGATGGGGACACAGGGGCCAGCAAGGACCAGCAAAGGAGGAGGACATGCCAGGGTGTCAGAGCCAGGGAGCTTCTCTGGGGGCAACACTCCATTTGGCTACCATCAGAAACAAGTCCTCATGTGAGAAACCAGAAGGACTTGACCCGTCCTGCTCATATGGGCCCGAGCCTACATATACTCGCACCAGAACACATCTGCACTGAGCTCCCTGACTGGCGTCCCCAGCCTCTGCCCACGGCAGTTGCCAGAATAAGTACTAATACGGCTACTGTCGATTAAGCAGCAATGGTGGGCCAACAGTGGTCCTGAAGATATGGGAGGGGGGTACTACGTAGGTATCTATCTATCTAATCTCATATTTTATTTTTTTAAGTTTATCTATTTATTTTGAGAGAGAGAAAGACCACAGGCGGAGCAAAGAGAGAGGGAGATAGAATCCCAAGCAGGCTCCACGCTGCCAGCACAGAGCCCAACGCGGGGCTCGAACTCATGAACCACGAGATCATGACCTGAGCTGAAACCAAGAGTCTGTCGCTTAACCGACTGAGCCACCCAGGTGCCCCCCCCAACCTCATATTTTAAAGAAATCTAATACATACATAATCTCACGCATATACGTAAAGCTCATTTCATCACTACAGAGTGGTTATGTACCAACAAATTTTCAGAACATTTTATATTTAGGTAAAATCTCATTTATGTATGTATACAAGCTCATTTATATCTTCCATATATTTGTGTAAATCTTATATATGTAAAACATCACATATATGTAAATCACATTAAATCACTTGTGACTATCTGCCAGCTGTTCTAAAAATTATATATAATGATATTTGCATATAATTTCATTTATATAAATCTTATATATATAAAATCTTGCTTATATGTAAGAATCTCATTTAACCATTAGTGACTATATGTTATCAAGTACTTTAAATACGATGTATATAATTTCATTTATACATATACAAATCTCGTTATGCAAATCTGATATAATCATTAAAAAGGATATATGCCAACAACTGTTTTAAATATTATATATACAATCCAATTTTATTTGTCATTTATATATTTTAATACATCTTATATATATAAAATCTCATATATAATACAAATATGTGTGTGTGTAAATGTCATTTAATCATTAAAAAAAAAAATCCCTATGAGGCAGACACAGGTGTGATCCCCAAAGACAGAGCAAGGTCAAACACCTGTGCATGTGACACCAGGTCTTGGCAGAGCTCCTGGTACCCCCCCACTCAGACCTGCTCTCCCAAAGCCCAGAGCTCTACCTGCCTCAGTTAGGGGCAATTCCGGCTTTCAGCTGCTCATGTCCCCAGTCCCAGGTTCGCCCTTGACTCCTCTCTCTCCCTGACTCCACAACCAGATCTTGGTCTGCCTTCAAAACAAGCTCAGGACCTCACTCCTTCTCAGCACCTCAACCGCCCCAACTCTGATTCAAGCCTTCATCACAGGCAGATGGACAATTGCAAGTCTCCTTCCGGCTTCCTTGCCCTCACCCCACTTTTGCCTATCGTCATAGGGCGAATCTGTTACATCACAAGTCAGTCCAGGCCACTCCTTTCCAGATCCTCCTGGGGCTCCCATCCTCACTTACAGGGTAAGTTGAGTCTTTACCACGACCCACAAGGCCTTACAGCATGTGCCTCCCACACTCAGTAACATGTAGAACTCAACACTTATAAGATCCTGAGTAGTTTCTAGGGGCAACACATCTAACATTTACTAAGAAGGGTTTTATAAGAATTTCTTTGGAAATTCCACCCACCATGGCACGCACACACCTGGAAAGTAAATGAGAAGGCCTCCCTTTTTGTCTGAAATCAAAGGGGAATGGGGCTTCAGAATGGGGTGCTTTTATATGCACCCCCTAAAACTTAGAGGATGCAGTGGATTGACATCCGACACATGCCTGAGAAATTCTGTGACAAGAGACCTAGGCTGACCAGCTACTCCACCAGTGAGGCAGTCGCTGATGTTCAGGAGTTAGCATCTGCTTGCATAGAAAATGCCTGACGTTTCCACGAGCCACATGTGACCCAGGCGTGGCAAAGAGCTGCCTTGGGGATTGTCTTGCCCTCAAGGGGCCAAAAGACTTCATCTGGGAACCGGCTGTAGAACCAGATTCCTGGGGGGCTGGAGAGAGACTGAAGGCTGATGATATAGGGTTCATTCAGCAATTTTAAGAGACTGGCCACCATCAACTGAAGGAGGTTGTCCAGAAACCCATACAAGTTCCCTGAGAGAGTGAGTCAGGTATAAATACCTGTGAGGCCCACGGAACAAAAACCCCATCAGGCAACAGCACAGTTTGGTCCCTGTCACCTCTTCCCTGCTCTCCCCTAACACAACCAGTAAAGGCAGTGAGGCTCAGCTAAAGTGAAGCCTTAACCTTGGACAACGTCGACAACCTTGATTCTTAAACAGAACATGGCCACTTTTTAATCAGCTATTTTTTTAATTCAAGTATAGTTGACATATGATATTTGATTAGTTTCGGGTGTATAACATAATGATTCAACAATTCGGTACATTACACAATTCTCACCAAGATAAGTGTAGTAACTGTCACCACACAAAGTTATCACAATACTATTGACCACATTCCCTATGCTGTTCTTCTTATTCCTGTGAGTTATCTCTTTTGTAACTGCAACTTTGTACCTCATACTCTCCTTCCCCTATTTTGCCTATCCCTCCCACCCCCATAATTATTGAATTGAGACCGTGTTTGTGACTTTAGGGAACTGTGATTTACCAGAAAGGCCCCGCAGCCTGTTTGTGTTTTCATCTAGGATCAGGGGTACCCCACGAACCAGAGTTAGAGGGGACGTGGGGAAAAGAAATAAAGTTGCTTTGGGGGGTTACACTCCATTCCTGCTTATTCACTACACCGGTGAGTCGTTTAATTGACCACATGTGAGTCCCGGCCCCTCTCTGTTCTTTGTTTCCTCAGCTATTTGGTGAAAGGGTTTTTGAGCAGGAAGGTCCCATCAGAGTTCAGCTGTGAGAGGAAGCCAATGGCACAAGGTTTGTCTTATAGACTTCACACTCGGGACATCGAAAGGCCTCGTCCAGGCTGCTGGAAAGACCAGAGGCATTTAGAAGAAAAGGGCTTTCCGGGCGTGATCTTGACCACTCAGGACAGAGTCAGGACCTTGCAGAAAAGGGCAAAGAGGCACACAGAGCAACAACAAAGACAATGAAGAGGACACCCAAAACAACGGAAAGAAAAAGGGCAGGATGGCCAGCAGAGGGAAGATCCTGGGCTCCAGCCAAGGCTGGCTGGCCCACGTGGACCGACGGATGGCCCGAGGGAACAAGAGCGATCAGTGGTACACCATCTTCTCCAGTCTGAGGGCACTCACGATCGGATGGGAAGGCGTCCTCTCCATTACTGCATCGTGGAGAGTTTGAGGATCGTGGCGAGATGACCCACTTTTCCAACGTTCCTAGACCCCAAGCTCCTGTGTGACAGGGACTGAGTAATCCCTGCCTTCCGGCACCAATGTGGCACCCGAGACAGAGCAGGAGGCTCAACACTGCTGCTGGACAGACGGACGGTTAGACCTTGACCTTGGGGGAATCCCTTTCCCAGGATCCCCTGTTGGCCAAGATCCCTGGAAAAACTCCTTCTTCCTCTCCCGCAGCCCCTGGGATGTCGCCGGGGCCAGGCCTTGGAGGCCTGGTGCCCCCCCCCCCCCAGCGTGCATCTCATAAGAGCCACGTGGTGATGATCGAAGCAACAAGATCACGCACATGGAAGGATTTTACATAATTCCACAGTGACAAAAATTGTCGCCAGCCACATATGGCGGCTACGGTTGTGCAAGATCAAGCTCTATGGGGGTCATCTTTGGTGAGGAGGCAGCCCTGTGCAAGTAACCTTCCACGCATACCAGGGAAGGGATGAATGCTCCTACCAACCCCCCATGAAAGATAATCCCTCCCCCACCCCCATTCTACAGTCCTCTAGTGTCAAGTTGTTGCTGCCCAGTAGCTACCAGCCCGAATCATTGAAGCCTCAAGCCGGGAGCCCAGACACAACCTAGAAGTATCAGGTGTTTCAACCCCCTGGGAGCCCAGAAACTTCCCTGTTCAGAAACCACAGGTTTGTGAGTTTCATGCACACAAGCAAATGCTGACGAAGTTTCAACCTTTTTATTCAAAGCAGCTTCTCACAATGTATAAATACTGCATATTAGCACACATGAAAAATACAACTTCTAAGGCACCCAGAAATGTGTTCATACACGTTACAGGACCATTCACAAAGAGAGTGTACAATTTGCTCTAGACAGTCAGCATTTGATAAGTCAGAAGATTATTATCCCTCAGGACTGCACCCAGTCTCGGGAAATATTTACAACGCAGTGAGAAAGGGTCAGCTGTACCTGCTTTATAATTCTATGAAGTACTCATACTTACAAATATTCAGAACTAGTTAAAGACTCTCCCATGATAACCTGGCAAAATAAAACAAGTAGCCTAATTTGCAAAGGTCTCCTTGGATTTCGGTGTGTGTGCTACACCCATGATCAAATCCAAACACTCTTAGGGTGGGCTGGATAAGTTTTTGGTAGCCTGCTTCATTATCAGAAGTTTGGTAATAAGCCTTACCACTAGAATGTCCCTTCGTCAGTGTCGATCATTTCTCAACCAGTTAATGGATCGGTGATTTCATCATGAACGAGAAATGGGGCATCCCTTGGTGTGAGAATTGAGGGAAATTCTTCTCATGCCAAACAGGACATTGGAATGGGTCAATGAAGAACAAAAGGAGGTGGAAATTTGGCAACTGTGGGATGTTGCACAGTGTAGACACATTTTTTAAAACTCACACTGGAGGTTCCCATTCAGATGGAACAGTCTACACTGGTCAGGTCATCTGGAAGAATGCCAGACCTCCACCTTCCATGATATGGATAAAGGCTGGGACTGCACAGCAGAAACACCCACCTGAGATAGCAAGTTTCAATCTGAGAAACTCATCTTCCAGAGCCTTCTCAAGGTGATAAATTCCTCTGCACGGCCAGCCAGGCTGGCGGAAGCGAGCAGCTTCTCTGTGCCATAAAGCACGCACACCTCTGTCTGGATGTGCCCACAGTCTATGAAACTCGGGTTTTGTTGGAATAATGGAATTCTTTGGTCCTTGGTTTTATGAAAGGCAATATTTTCACAATCCTGTCAATGTGGACATCAGCAAAATGACTTCCAGCTGGGACTCATGGCACAGGGACAAATTTAATACCAGATGGAACGTTCTACACCCTCCAAACTTCCCGGAGCCCCCTGAACGAGCTCCAGCGTCAGGCCAGGTGCTGGGCCAATGAGGCATGGTGAACCCAGGGAGACACCAGAGCTGAGGCTTAAGATCAGACGTCAGTTCTTCTGACTGCCTCACACACTGCAAACACTGGAAGCAAATCTCCACCCTGATGGTAGACTGTGTGAACGCTTACTAGAGCTGAGCACAATAACTTGACTTCAGCCATACAACAGCTCTGGTCTCGAGTCACCTGTAAAGCCTTCGTGAGGAGAATCAGTTGGTAGCTACGGAAGTGCAGCCAACTGAAAGGAATCGTAAGTTTTTACAAAAATTTAAGTCCAAATTCCAGATGGACTTAGGTCTCGGACACAGTGGATGCACCACCGATGAGCTCCACGACTTCTACTCCATTAAAACGGCCCCTGGTGAAAGGACTCAGCTGATGTGATGTTCTTCATCTAGTTTGCCTTTGCCCTGCTAAACTCAGGTTTAGTATGGCTTAACACGCACAGTTCATCGATAAGACACTCAGGGCACATGGGAATGCTGATTACGTAACTGAAATTGACTTCAGATTGTCTACACAGTAAGACTCACATGTAAACTTTGTTAACACCTCTCAAGGAGTGCTGACCTCAGCCAGGCTGGATGGTTCCAGGTCAACCACAAGGGACCCAGGGTCAACCGCCAAGGTCAAGAGCAGGAAATGCCATTTGTTCAGAACAAATGATAGACCAGCAAGCCCTCCCTGTGACCACGTCTAAACCACGTGAATAGTACGAAGGTGGCTCCGGAAAACCTGTCCTCGGTCCATTCGTATGGTGAAAGATAAATCACCAAGGTGCCTATCTGGCCCCTGCTGCCATCAGCTCAACCAAACTCTTCGGATTAGCCATGACTTACAGACTGCACTGAGTCCATCAACATGGCTTACGTTGCTTGGAAGAAACAACCCGTATTACCCTTATTTTTATTTTTATTTTTTTTGCAACAAGCTTAAGGCTCTGTTCACAGACTCCATCAACTGCCACACAGTGAGACTTTATGGGGAGGTCCTAAACTACATATGTAGTTGCAAAGGTTGGCAAATTTACTGATCCTAATGGTAAGGCTTATCCACAAATTCAATACATTTTCAAATGATGCTTCAAACTCAACTACTTTGAGAAAAAGAAGATTAAACCTGCTCTCTGACAACACGAGAGCAGTAGATTCTAATGAGAAAACGAAATGAAACCATTGGCAACAAACCAGTATGCTATTTTTTGAAAGAACAAGTGATATTAATGGAAAAGATTGCCTAAAACGCATATCCTAACTTATCACAGAAATATAAAAGTTTATATTCTGAAAATAGATACTGTATTAAAGTCTGTAAGCATTTCAACCAAAATTTGCAGAAATAACTGAGCAACACTTATCTACAACAAAAATATACATGCAAGACAACCCCCAAATGGTTTCCCTTAAATATCTACAAAGGCAAAGTGTAGATTTTTAAAGATTATACAAAACCATTTACAGAGAATAAAATAAAATACTTAAGAAATCTCATTTAGAGTCTTAAATACTGTGTATATTAGTGAGAGTGTCTAAACTAATATGTACAACAGATCTAAGTGTCTGAATCCAGAAACACAGAAGAGAAGCAATTCTGCATTTTAAATATTCACGTAGGAAGGTTTGAAGACGTTTCTCTTTGTTTCTCTTAAAAAATTGTTTTCCACAGAAACGAGATTGGAAAATTGCATGAATGTGACTCAATTTCAAATTAAAAAAAGTTTACAAAATTTTCTAAACCAACAATTAATGGGAAACGCCATTCAGCATTCAGTCAAGGCTATTTTTAAACGTGGATATTTGGAGCTACAGTTGTACTGATCAGGGTCCATTCTGATTACTACTTTCCCATCCTCATACCGAACTTCATATGGAAAAAAAACCTATTGTCATGCTTCAGAGAGAACACTTCCTAGTTTAGTCTACAGTGAACAAGAATAACATTTTAAATCAATTCTCTGCTGCCTTCTCAAAGCTACCCAATCTCATTCTTAGAGGGTAGTTCTTGACAGTTTTTGCCCACAGACATTATTTGAACGCGGGAAGGGGAATGTTGGGCGCAAGGGCACTAGAGTGTGGTTTCTGAATGGTGGGGAGCTCTGACCAACTTGGCAAAGTTCCGCACAAAGTCCTCTTGGAACCGGAACTAAGTCTGGCAGTTCCACCACAAGACGCTGGGTGCTGACCACCAGGGGTTGGAGCAGAGAAGGGAGGGGAGTTCTAACGCATGGCTGACAGGATGGCAAGGAGTGGGTTGCCTAGAAGGTTCCTTGACTGAAGAAGTACTCTCAACTAACTTCCCACCCGTATCTGTTCTTCCAACCCCAAAGGTCATTCTGGGTTAGGTCTGCCAAGAGCAGGCACAATTCCTCAGAGACCTGCCCTGGCTCTGGAAAGGGACAGACAGGGTGGTGTGGAGGTAAAACAGGGTTCAGAGAGGGGAGAAAGGGTGCTATGGGTGGAGAGAGGGCTCTGTGACCGAAGATAAGAAGTGAGAGCCTGAGCACTCCGCCCCCTGCCCCCGCTCCATCTCGAGAAAGCTGTTAGGATAAACCCTGACACATCCACAGCTCTGGCATTTTCCATCCCAGGTCAAATTGCTAAAAGTTACCTCGATTTCATCTTCACAGTATCAAAACAACCATCCAGAAAGTGGAGAATTCAGCCATGCGGTCTACCCCACAGCAAACAGATTTAGCCTACTTCTGCCCAATTGGTAGAACATCCTCCTCGAATAGACTGTATAGAAACAACCAAAACACAGACCGTCTTTTAAGACACCTCCTGTGGTACCCAGAACCGACAAACTGACGGCCAGGAACTGTACCTGAGTAACGGTTTCATATTCTTACCTTATCATCAGAGATCCTTCAAATGTTCAGAAGTTTGGATCTGTGATATGTCCAAAGCTACAGGATTTCATGTTCTTTCAGCAGAGAAGAGAGGTGGACATTGATCCAAAGGAACTTCCAAACATCCTCTGCCAACCCTAACAACTGCTCTATAGACAGAAACCCATCTGCCCCCAGAAAGTACACAGAAAGCACGGGGCTCTTTCTTCAGAGGATTTAGCAGTGGTGAAGAGATTATCCCCACAACACACGGGAACGATGTCTGTCCAGGGGCTTGGGGAAAGCATACATTTGGTTTCCCAGAGGAAGAGACAGACCCAAGTGGAGATGGGACAGCAGGCATCTGGGCAAAAGCGGCTGTTTCCCTAGAGTAATCCCTTATGGCCTAGGTCTGTGGTTCCTGCAGGATCCCACAGGGACCAAGCAGAGACAGGAGAAGAAGGGAGAGGAAGGCAAGAAGCTTCCTCTTCCCTGACCCTCCTGAGGTCACGGGCAACTCAAAAGGAGAGAGGCTGTCCATAGAGGGAACCACGACCATTGTAAGGATCGCGTCCAGATGAATTCCACACGCACCGTCTACGAGACCACGTCTCTAGCCATAGTGTAGAAGCTCAACCTGTTCTTAAAACACAAAGCTCGGGGCCGTGAATCCCCTCCCATTGTATCTGCTCACCTTTAAAAGAGAAAGGGCCAGAAGGAGACAGGAAACCATCTGTTTCACCCCCCGATCAGCTGATCAGAGCCAATCAGCTCTTCCTGACGTCACAAATTAGGGACTGGGTCTGTCTCAGTACCATTCAGGCCGGAGGCCCCTTTATCTCCTTCGAGGCAGCAGAGTGAAGAAAAAAACTCTCCCATAATTTCTCCCAACAACAAGTATGCAGTTATTACAGCTGAGAACCATTTTACATGACGAGGATCTGCAAAGCTATTCCTTCTACCCACAGGGATCCTTTCACTTACATCTCTCTGAATTTTAATTCTGCGTGGTTCATTGCTAGAATGCACCAGACGGCATGAACCTCATATGGGATTTGGTCCAGGGCAGTATGAAAATAATATCTGTGTCGACAACAGATATCATAATACATAAACAAAAATAAATAAATTAAATAAGGTTGATTAAAGAAAAACAATTTTTCCTAGTAGTTCATGTTTTTGTAAAACTAGCTTTACATATAATACACATAAATTATCAGAATTTCCACTTACATTGTTTTAAAAATATATATTTAACAAAACATTCCTAAACGTACAACGTCTGGGTTTGCAAATCGCTCAACTGGGTTTTAAGACCAAGCCCTAAAAGTCACACAGATTTGCATCAGAGAGAACAGTGAGGCTGGCTCTACACAACCGTTTTCGCTCATCGGTCTGGAAATTCCCTAAGATGGACCGTCCCCTGTCACCGGATCTGCACTTAACCGGAGAGAGCCATACAGCCAAGTCTCCAAAGCAGAGGCACTGTGTAGACGCAGCCTGAGTCAGAAGGAAGGGGGAGACCGGTCTTCCCCTTCCTGGACCAGGGTGGTGCATTTCGGCGAGTGGGGACCGACTGGCAGAGGCCTGGGAAGATATAGCCCTCGATAGCTCTCTAGCCAGTGGAAGGGCGGGTGGGGGGAGGGCCCGGGGGAGGCCAAGTATTCTGAGTTTCCCATCTGTTATACAAAATCAAACCAATGCAGAACAACCAAAGGACAGGAGGAAATGGACACGAGAGAGACACCTTGACGGACCCCTCAGCCAGCACACTCTGTGCTCCGATCTCCGAGGCACGGCGCAAAGCTGGAAGTCAGGTGCCCTCGAGCGTGGGGGCGAGCGGCCGGGGGCTCCTCAGACTTCGTAAATTTTGTCCTGCAGGTAGCTGAACAGGGAATCCAGGCCCTTGGAAGAACTCCAGAGCTGCTTGAGCATGAGGCATTCTTTCTCGTTCACGTCTTCGAGCACAGATTTCAGGAAGCTCCGAACGAGGCATTTCGACTCCTCCAACACCTGAAGGGAAACGCATGAGCCTCGTTAGCCGGCCCCGGGAACTCTGCTCCAGGAGAACGTACTTGGCCTAGGAAGCACCAGCTAACCTTCCGATGCCCAAAGCCAGAAGAGACTGCCTCCTGTAGTCCGGAACTTCCCAGGCCTGTGACCCCAGCGATGCCACGGATGGATTCCAGGCATGCCAAGATGTTGAGCCCTCGGCCCCTGGGATGGCCGGGGTGGGGGCGGGGGCGGGGGCCCATGTAACCCCCGACCGCAAGAGCTTTGTCCTTTCCCCGAGGGTCTGACACAAACTCAGTATCATTCTGTACAGGCAGCATGAAAAAGATCGGGAGACACCCGACTTCACCTCCCCGTGCTTCTCTGTCACCTGTGAAACAGCAACAATGACACCTGGCTTAAGGATGGCTGGAACCACAGAGTAAGATAACGAACGGACACGGACGGCTGTCAAAGTATCCATCGGCCCAATATCAGTGGCGATCGTGGCAACAATCAATAACAATTTGCAGTAATTGCAGCGAAGGGTGAGAACAGCGATGACAGATAGCAATAATGCCACAGTACTACAGTAGCAACAATAATGGTAATTAACGTTAGTAATGTGGTGGTGAGAAGGGGAATGGTGGTGACGATGCCGTGGTGTTAGGACCGTGATGTCCGAGGACAGCAACGAGAACAGTGACGTTGGTACGAGTGGTAATAATGGTAATGATCCTCATCAGAGTGAGGAGTGACAACGACCCGACAACGACAACGACCAGATCAGAGTAATAACAGCAAGGCCCCCACAATCACTACTGACCAACAGGCTGCATGAGAAGTACTCTCCCTGCTTTCTCTCATTTCTTCCTCAGGATAACTCCATAAACAGGTAGTATTTTGGTCACCACATGACGGATAAAGGACGTCCAGGTGCCCGGGGCTCCGTGACGGACGTGGCCTGCAGTCACCTGGCTGCCCCGGACGGACCGCTGCCTCGCTTGGGCACAGCCGCCGTGGGACCGTCAGGCCCCAGGCATCCTTGCACCGGCCGCGACCATCCTGTGCTGATGTCAAGGTTTCGCTTCACGCTCTCCCAACGTGCTTTCAGATAGGAAGCAAGACAGGAGCTCCTTTGCTCAAGCCGGCCGGCAGGGAGCTGGGGTCTTCCTCCTCGGCCTGGGCTGGAGGCCACCTCCTGCCTCACAGGCATTCCCCTGCAGAACACCATCTCCCAGGCCGTAGGGCAGATTCCTTTCTCGGGCAGCTCACCCCAAAGCTCCTGATTTCAGGACTGTTGACAGGAGACATTTCCTTGCAGTATTTCTTCAACAGCTTGTTCCCCTGAGTACGTCCACTGCCCAAAGGCCAGACTCCTTGCGGAGGTTGGGGCGGGGCTGGGGGGAACCTTGAGGCCTTTGTCCTACCTTCCTTTTCAGCTTCAATGTCCCTCCAACACCCCGTGTACCTGCATAGACTGCTATGAGCCGCTGCCTAAACCCCGCAGGAGTTTTCGGACTCCTGTGACCTCACTCACACCACTTCCTCTGCTGAGAATTTCTACACGCGTCTCCGGGTAGGTGATCCTAGAGGTCATCGGTTTTTTTCTGCCCGGGAATTCCCGAGACATGGGATCATCTGTGCTCAAGTCAGGAAGGGTCCCCGGCCAAGTGGGATGAGCTGGTCACCGCAGTTATCAGGAAAATTAAAAGAGAATCCACAGAAAGAGGTCAGCAGAAGGTGTGGCCCATAGTAAGTGTTCACCAACGATGCGGGCCCAGGGCCACTCCGTCATCCTCACTGGCTTCCAGGGAGCAGAGCTTACACACAGTAGGTGCCCGATCGAGGCCGATGAGGCATATCATGAAGCAGCATGGAAGCTGGGGGCGAGGGGCGACGGGCAGACGGAGACAAGGAAGGGGTGCTCACGGGTCTGACCCCGTAACTCCAGCCCAGCAGCCCCCTGACTCTGGAGGACACAAGGAGGCTCTCCCTCACGTGGGCCCTTTTCTCCCAAATCACCTTTCTCATTTCCTAGACCAGCCCTGTGGCTCCAGGAACAGCCTCCGCTCCACCTTTCAACAGGATATTTCCGTACTGTGCTCAGAGTGACTTTTATGAGATAAAATCGACACTTAATTAAAATCGGGCGCCTCTGCAGAGCTGTTATTTATTTATCCATTTCTCGGTGTGTCTTCAGAGTCCAGTGGTGATGTTTAAATGTGCCAAGCGCTCAGTGGGCAGAAGTGAAATACGAGGGCGGATATGCCGGTTTCTCTCATCTCCCGGATGGCTTAAAACCCTTGGTCCTTATTTGCCTTTGTTTCTCATATTCTTTAAAAACTACAGATGTTTTGTGCTTTCATGCGTGTCTAGGACTTTCTTTTAAGGCAACGTACTCTACCCCAGAGCATAAATCTCTGCTGTGTGGTTTTCCAACTGGAGATGATGGGGAATATATCTAAGGATGCGCACTTTCTCTCTCCGGGTTTAAGCTCTTGGCACCGAGAAGAGGCATCTGCGGCATTGTGACACATACACCCTGCGTGACCTCTGGCAAGTCAGTCAGTCCCTTCCAGACTCATCACCCGCATCTGTAAAATGGGTCTGTTGCAAGGACAAGCACACAAAGACACAGGAACTCACCACTGCGCTGCAGGATGCCATCTCCTTGACCCGCAACATGACCTCCTGGCTGAACGTGGTTGGCCAGAAGACCTGGGACACGAGTCCCCTGCTGCACGCCTCCTGGGCAGTGAGCTTCCGTCCACAGAAGAGCATCTCATTGGCCTGAAAAAAGCAAAGGCAAAGGGAAGGCTGAGAGCCCAGAGTGCCTCCCACATCTGCTAGCGAGGCCTGGGCTTGACATGCACAACTGTCCCGGCTCCCGAAGGCAGGGTCATCATCAGCTGGGAGGGTCAGGTAAGCTTTGGGAACTGCTTGAAGACATCTGTGTCTGTGCACATGCTTCTGATCAGGGGGTCCACAGCTTTCTTTAAATTCCCAAAAGAAGCCGCGTACCTACTGTGGGTCCGTCTGCCCGACACCCCTCCCCACGTCTGGAGGCGGACCCACAGCAGTGGGCGTGAACCTCGGGCTGCGTCCATTTTGGTGCCGAACACATATCCACCCTATGCGATTAAGCCCTAAGCTGGAGGTGAGGGGGAAGAACCTTTCTCCCTGCCTGGTCGATGCTCAAGTCAAAGAGCCCAGGGCCACCCCCTGCCGTGTCCCCACTCTTTGGAGAAGTGGGTCCACCAAGAAAGGAAGGATGGAGAACAAGAGTCTCGACTGGGCTGGGATTCCTGGACCCCAGCGATAGGCTCCGCCTCTGGATACGCAAGTTATGACAACCACTGCGCTCTTTTTCCTTCCCCTTTAAACCAGTTAAAGTGCTTCCATCACTGGCAGCCAAAAAGGTCCTAAATAATACCCTAATACCAAAGCGGAGAGGTGCGTCTCTCCCAGTGGCCCAGGGCTGTGCCCACTTGTGAAGAGCCGAAAGCAGCCTCCCCGCCCCACCTCCCCCTGCCCACTCGCCTTCTGTGGTTTCCTTTTGAACCCCACTCCTCAAAGAATTTCCTCCTGCTTCGTAGTTCACAGCTGCCGTACCTGTTCTGGGAGGAGCCTAATGGAGGGGGTCCCAGGCACCGACAGCACAGTGCACCCACCACTGCGACTTCCCAAGTGACTCTCCCGCTGATAACTAGGATGGAAGGGCTACCGCCAGGTGATGGGGTCCCTATCTCCTTCAGGATAAATCCCCGCCGCCTGCACGCAGCACACAATCCCTTCCCTGACCGGCCATCCATCTGCCTGCCCCCTGCATGCTTAGCCGCTCTCGGATGGATGCTCACATGCCAGGTTCTCTCAGCTGCTGGATCTACATGTGTGTTTTTCCCTTTGTTGCGGTTGTCACTGATGGGTCATGATGACCCAGAGGACCATCTTTCTATGCCGGGGTAGAGAAATTTATCAGGCCGGTAACGAGCCTACAGCATGCATCTGGTTAGAGGTCTGAAGACAAATATATGTCATTATACTTATTTAGAAACACCTCTGTCTCAGGAAGGGGAAACGAAAGCGAGGAACTCAATAGAAGGAGCCAAACAGGACACGGTCGGCAAGAACACGTCTCAGTCAGCAACATTCTTGGAGTTTCAGAAATGGTTGAAATAAAAGAGAGACAGAAAGAGATAAGGCTGTACAGTGTTCACATTTTTGCAACCACAGAGGACGGGGAGGAACAGGAGTGGCACTGAGTTCGGGCAGAGCACAGTGGCCGAGATCAAAAGGGAAAGTGTTTGCTTCCTGGGCTCCCCGCCTGCCTCATTTTTCTGCCGCTGCTGAGACCGTGAGCAGCCTCGAGCAGGCCCCAAGGTCCTGAATCCGAATGGCCTTACCGACCCCCTGCTGGCCCTGCCCTGTGGACGGGGTGGTGCCGTGGGCATGGGCTGTTGGGGGTCTCCACTGATCTCGTACTTGCTCCTCCTCTCTCGTGCCACCATCAGAGAGCAACGAGCCCACACGGAAGGTGTACAACGGGGGTGCCCATTCTTGCAGACTCACTCGGGGGGGGTGCCCCCTCTGGGGGCCTTCCCTAACCACCTCTGAACCTCACCACAGTATAGCAGTGTGGACGCTTACGAGTCTCTTCCCTTCCCAGGTAGGAAAGCCAAGGTTAACGGGACCGGGGCAGAGGGAAGCATGGGCCGCAGATCAGACACCCCTGCTCCGCCTCTGGCTTTGCCCTGTGACCCTATGCAAATCTCTTTGCGTCTCTGAATCTGTTTATTCATCTCTGAAGTGGGTACCAATTGCCACCTGTGAGGATCCAACGAGACAACAGGAGAGCAGGGAAACACCACGCCAGCCACGCATCAGCGCCCACAGACAGGATTATCAGGGACGGAGCCCCCTGGGTTACTCATCTTTGCACTTCTAAGCAGGGAGGGCAAAAAGGCCTGCTGCCTTCCGGGAGCTCGTTGAGGTTTGTGGGCTCAAAGAAGGAGCAGCACCTGCTAGGCTATCACCCCACTGCCTCAGTTTCTCTGCAGAACGGAGGGCAACAGGACCTACCTTTGCAGGTATTGAGAAAGAGTGAGTGAGACCATCATGTGGAAAGTGACCAGTAAACTAGCCCGCATATGATGGTGAGCACAAGCTTGGAGAATCCTACTGGGACAACCCACTCAGTCCCCTGCCATCAAAGTGCCCACGTGTTTCTGGTGTGTGATGGCAACACAGTGGACACGTTGTGCAGAGTGCAGGCATCAAAGGGACGGCAGGGAGTGCCAAAATGATCGGGCTTCCCTGTGCAGGAGTTCAGTACCAAGAGCACTTTCACTAGGGGCCCCACTAACTCCCGGAGGCAGCTGGGCCTGAGGGTTTCACCCAAGGACCTCAGCCTGAGGGGAGGCGGGGGTGGGGGGGGGTGGGGAGGGGAGACCAAGAATATCCGGAATCCTAAGGATGGAAGAGGCACGAACCTTGGTCTGCTCAGCAGGTGGTGGCCACACTGAGCCCACAAGGCCTCGGAGGTCACACGGGAGTTAACCTTTCCGAATTGTGGGATGTGAACATCAAGGCCAGAGACCAAACAGGAGAAGGAACCAGAAGGCCTGGGTCATTCAAACCTTTTGCTCCTTGCCAAAGGGCTCCCACTCAAACCAGAAGACCCCCCCCCCCAAGGCTTTGTGAGAGACAAACAGATAGATTACCGGAGGGTCAAGAAGAAGCCGGGAACGGAGAGAATGGAGGAAAGAGTTTCCAGGAGCATCTGTCACAGGCAGAGCAAGCAGACAATGTCAGGGGTGACCACAGGCCCACCACGCTCAACTAACAGGAGGTCACAGGTGTCCCATGCAATGGAATGTGGCCAGTTTTTTCTCCAGTATCAGACAAGAAAGAGCACCTACACCTGCATATGTGGGTGCTGGGACCTTCCAGAACTGGTCTGGAGGTCCTTCTTGGAGGGACAAGCCATTAGGAGGAGACTCAAGTTGATTTTGGACAATAGGGTCTTGGTCAAACAAACACCACACACACACACACCCCTGCCCCCATTTCAGACTCACTCCTCGGAGGCGGGTCCTCCTTTGGGACACACTGGTTAAGAGCACAGACTCTGAAGCCAGACAGTTTGTGGCTCAGATGCCACGACTGCCCCTCCCACTGTGTGACCCTGCACAATTCACCCTCCCCGAGCCTCAGCCTCCAATCTGTCAAGTGGGGATGACAACAGCCCTACCTTACAGGGTTGTGGGAGGATGGACTGAGTTAGCAGCCATCAAGCACTGGCCACGGTAAGTGCTTTCCAAGTGTTAGCTGTTATTATTACCGGCCCCTGACCACACCTGCTTCTGGCTATTGGCGCAGAATCTGTCCGCAGCCTGCAGTGAACGCCACCACTCACTCAGACACCCCTCTGCCTGTTGACACGGGACTCAGTAGGTTCCTTAATGTCTCCAGTTCAGCTTGCCATCTGTGTGATGGAAACCACAACACAGGTTCTCCAGGTGGAACTTGCCGTGTGATCACCCAAAATCCCTTCCTGCCTCTGGGACACGCAGCAAGACTACATTTCCCAGCCTCCCTTGCAGGTAGGTGTGGCCACACCATGGAACCCTGGCCCCTGAAAAGTGAGTGGGGACAAAGATGCCCTTTGCAGCCAGGCCCCTGAAAATGCCCAGCCTCTCTCTTCACATCCACTGGCCAAAGCGGAGGTACATCTACCAGATGGAAGACGCCTGGGCTCCCAGTCAGTGTGGACGGCTGGACTGCAGCAAGAGGGAGAAAGAAGTTTTTGTTGTTTGGACCCTAGGATTGTGGGATCGTTTGTTACAGCACACAGTCCATTCTGATACGGGATCTTATCAGGCTGTTGAGAGGAATAAATGAAAAAAATGGATGCAAAGTGCTTGAACTTAGTTCAGTTCGCTCAGACGACTTCGTGCTTTAACTAGTTAAGTGCTTATTATGTGAACTAACTGAATCGAGTTAACTCGGTTACGTAAACAAAGTGTGCGTTTGGTAAGCAAACATCGCCATCATCTTCTCGGCCTTGGCCACACCCGCCAGTGCCGTCTGGCACCAGCATGGGAAGGCTCCAAGATCAGCCTGCCCTCCTCCCAGCTGCTCTGGGGAGGCAGGGGAAGCTGAGACAGTCAGCAGATTCCGCCACGAGGGGCACCCCAGAGGTCCTTATTCATATGAAGGGCCATATCCTAAACCCAGGACACAGAAGGGGTCTTGTCGGGATCCCAGAGAGGGATCTTGCCCAAGGACCGAGGAGGCTTACCAGTGCGACGCCCAGGATCTGAGGGAAGGTGTATGAGGAGCAGCCGGCGGGCGTGAGGCGGATGGTGGCATACGGGGTCTGAAACCAGGCCTTCTCGCTGGCCCACACGATGTCGCAGAGGGGCAGGATGGAGGCACCGAGGCCCAGGGCAGGCCCGTTGATGGCGACCACGATAGGCTTCTTAAACTGGATAAAGGCCTTCACGAAGTCCCTGGGAGAAAAGAGAAGACCCTCTTTAGCAGGTGGCCAGGCTTGCCGAGACCTATTTGACACCCTTGAACCTACCGAGGCTGCGACAAGCTTCCCCAGTGCTGCCTGGCACCCTCCGGTCATCAGAGGGAAGAGGGTGCCAGGCAAGCGTCTCATCCTCCTGAACGCTGAGCCACTGAGCTGCAGTCACAGGCCGGGCACACTTGGTGGTTGGTGGCAGGTTTTCAGAAAGAAATTCATGGGCGTGACCGCCTTTCCCAGTTTGCCCAGATGGTCCTAGGTCATGCCCATTGTCCCAGTACTGCACTCACTCCCTGGATATTGACAAACTGTAAATATCCTAAGGAAGCCAACCTGAACGTCAAGGTTCAGAACCAGAAAGACAACACAAAGGAGGCATATGTGAACACAAGGAGAGAAGGAAAGTTCTGACGGCACTGGCCGAGGGTGGAAAGGCTGATGTTGGGAAGTATGAATCCTCAATATTGGAGGTATTCCAACTTTGGCTGGATGATCACTTTGGGTGTAGAAAGAAAGAAACTCAAGCTTCAGATGGTGGTCACAGGTGAGGACTGATGATATTTAACATTTCTTTCAGTCCTACGATTGTCTGACTCTGAATGACCCAAAGGGATGCCAGACTCATCAAGGGCTGATGAGGATCCACATGTTAGGGTGGCTTTGACCAAAAGTGGGGAAGGACACTGGGCATGGAGGCATGAGGCATCTGGGATCATGGCTCTGGGATCAGGAGACATTTTATCACCCTGCCCTTCTGCAGTGAGCAAAGTTCCTGCGTGCATCTGTACCTATTAAGCAGAGACACCTCTCTCTACTTCCTCTGCCCTAGAATGCCTTTCGCCCTTCCCCTAGCTGCTATATAAGATCTATAAAATGTTAATATTCATCTGGACATGGAGGAAAGATCCAAGATGTCTAGTAAAGCCTGCATCCTTCATTATTCCCAGGTAGAAGACGAGAAACTACCGAGACCTCAAAAGAATAAAATCCACACCCCTGACCATGACCTTGGTCTGCTTCTGCTTACCGCTCCAGGCACATCTCGTCTCCCTCGTGCCTGCTCATGATGCGTGAGCTGCACGGGCCTTCTGAGAGTTCTTGGGAAACACCAGTCTCACAATTTGCAATTATCCTCATCACTTGCTTGCTTACTTGTTTTTGGATTCTCCTCCCTCTCCAGCTCCTTACGGAAACCTACAGGTCTGCCTTGTGCACGGCTTGGTGCCCATACGTACCGGAGTCCACACTCAGCAAATGATTGCCGAACGAACAGAGGAGCAATCTCTGATTGAGACTGAAGATGGAAGACGTGCGGCAGGGACACACTAGCTGCTCACCAGACCCGATTTCCCTTCCCTCCTCTTCCCGAGTCTGCTACTGGAGCACATTTCCCCCTCCCTGGCAGGTGGTTGTGGCCAAGGAATGAAATGCTGGCCAACGGAATGTGAATGGAAGCCATACACACACTTCCAGCCCGTGCACGGAAACCTCCCGCCATGCGGTCTGCAAGCCCTCTCACCTTGACAGGCAATGGCAGTCTCGGAAGGCACATGCTGAGCCACAAGATGGAAGGGGTCTGTGCTCTTGAGTCACACTTGGAGGACAGCCATGGGCTGATAAGTAACATCTGTTTCAGGTTCCCATATATAAGAAGTAGATTTCTATCACAACTGAGCCATTACACACATTTGGGGTTCATTCGTTACAGCAGCTAATACTTCACTAATACAAACGGCTGGCTGATTTATCCTTTCTCAAGGATTAGCATTTCCCCCCAGTCCTCACCAAGAGATGTGGGCACCACAGTGATAGGCTGGGGTTGGATTCAACTGTGAGAAGACTGTCTCACGACCTATACGTTGCCACGTAAGTCTCACCCTTAATCCAGGCTGGAGGCGTCCCATCTCCTGACTCCTGAGCAGCGATGTGTGAGTCGAGGGGGGAGTTCTCTCAGCCACTGCCGGCCCCACTGCAGCTCACCCCCAAAAGGATGCTGCTGCATTCTGGCACCATGGCCCTCGGATTCCTGGTTTTCTGGTGGCCCCCTTCCCAGCCAGACTTCCTAACTTCAAGGCTTTAGTCACTGGCCTTAACATGTGATTTCTACCAAATGTAATTTGGAGGCTGCACGGTACGTGGGACTTCTTGGCAGGGTCCTTGGAACCACACGGTCCTCGGAACCACAGGGTCTGAGTGATTTGGGGCCAACGTTCCACATCTAAACCCCCTCATACACAATTTCAGAACCTTGCATCTTGGAGCCGGGAAGGAGTTCAGGAAGTCGTGGGGCCAAATCTTCCATTCAGTGCAGGATTCCCTTCCGGGCACCCTGAGGACGCACCAGACCCCAGCTGCTGTGGAACACGTTGAGTAAAGTTCTTCCCTATCAAGACGCCTCCCCACTCTGGACCTCTTGCAGGTCCAGTCTGCCCCAATATGCACAGGGCAGCCCTTCGGGAATTCACCTCCGCCCTCACGACCGTACGGAAAGCACACCGCGCTGGAGCCCAGAACCCTTCCCTCTGCGGTCTCCAACCTGAGCCCTGTGCAGAGGCATTAAGTACCCCGAGGATGGCTAAGGGGACCGAGTGTGCCCAGCTCTGCCCCTGCACCCCCACCCCATCCTGTTCCTGTCCAAGCCACGCGGTGGGCTCCCGTCCTAGATACGAAAATGCAAATGCACAGACCACTCTCCCCATCCTCTTCCTCTCACTCAGAGGAGATCTCTATCACAAGGGCCCAGTGGACACAGAAGCCAGACAGCAAACAGGATATTGCGTTACAGACACTGCCGCTCAGATATCTGATCCTGACTCTGGCAGTGGGACTGTGGGGGTGGGGGTGGGGGGGGATGACATGCCGTCTTCTTTGGCTTCAAGTCCATATGTTGGGATTGGGGTTATGCTGACCCCGGCCCCTGCCACTTCCTCCACTGAGCCTGAGCCCTGTGGCCTCTGCCTGTCTGGGTGCTGGGCTGCTGTGATGTGGCAGAAACAGCAGGAACTTTGGGGTCAGGTCTCTACTCTGCCCCTAACTAGTCATGAGATGTTGGGCAAGTCACTCACTCTCTGGAACCCCATTTTACTCCTTGTCAAATGGCAAAGCGAATGGTTTGTCCCCAGAGGGACAAACGTGTCCTGCCTGGCACGCAGGAGCCCTCGGTCACTGCTGCTATTATTACAGTCAGTGCACCTGCCGGGGAGGGCGGGCGCTGCTCTCGCTCCACTCTCAGCGGTCGGAGATCCGCCCTCCAGGCCCAAAGGAGACTCTGAAGCCATAGTCCGAATGCGGGGATGTCCACATTCCACCCAGAGCAACTGGCATTTTCTGCGTGACCCGGTTACCCAGTCCCTTTAACCAGAGCTGAGGGGTGCAGCCCTCCCACTGCCAATGTTCAGAGCCAAGTCAGCCGGTACAGGACCTACGCGCACCAGACACACATGGTGACGGTCATCCCGGGGCCCCCACAGGGGTGCTCTCGAAGCCCACTCCACAGTCAGACCAGGCTCAGCTAGAACTCATGGCCGGACGTTCACAGAACTAGCGATGGAGATAATTCTTTACAGCTGTTGGAAGTACCAACTGCGTGCCAGGCCAGTGCAAGTTTTTCACACGGGTTATCTGCTTACTCTTAATCCCAGCAACCTGCCAGCAGGCCATTGCATCACCTGCGAGGAGTTCAGGTGAGGGCACCCTCTCTTTCAGGATGGGGCAGACAGCCTCGTTTGGGTCCTGGACAGAGGCCTGCACCGAATGAATCATCTGAGCCCTTCTCACATCTGCTAGTTCATTCAACAAACATCTGCAGAGTGAACACGGTGTCCTGGGTCATGTGTGCGCGTGTTTTCTCTAGGACACGATGAGGATGGGGCGGGAGCAGCGCTGGGGGGCGCTGAGGACCCGCGGCATGCCGGATCCTGGAGGTCGGCCCAGCCAACAGCACGCATGCCCCCAGAAAACTGCAAGGGACTGTCAGTGGGTTGTAAGGTTCTGGGGCCAAGATCTGTTCCAGCCATGCTAGATTTTGAAAAAAGTTCTTTCTCAAGAGACTTCTCAGATTGCAAATACGTTAATATGCCTGGAAAATCTGCAGGCACAGGGACAGGACTCGCGGCTGGCCTAAACTTAACCACAGTGCCCCTCGCTCATGATGCTTCTCGGGAAATCCAGAACATTCTCTGGGAAACGCTTCCCTGCTCCACCGTGTCCCAGACTCTGGAGTGTGGCTGCCGGGGGGAGCACTCCAAAGTTGGTGGAGCTGGAGCCTTCCCTCAGGAATCCGGTGACAAAGAGCAGGACACAGTCGCTTTCCGACCCCATGGGCATTCTTCTCTACAGGGCCGTCTTCTCTGTACCCCATCCACGCCCTTGAAGCTCCTCACCCACCCTTGTTCCTTCCAGCACCTTCTCCCTCACCCTCTTCTAACAACCTTTTCTGTTACACAAAAAGAAGGATCTTGCTGTTTCTAGAACTTCCAGTGCTCTCAGTCAGTGGTGCAGAAACCCCTGGGTTAGGGTGGGGTGGGGGTTCTCCACCCCGGCTGCACAGGAGCACCACTGAGGGAAATTGAAAACCAAAGTTGCCCTGGCCGCACCCCACTTTCACTGATGTGGAATCTTCTGGGGTTGCTGGCGAGCCACTGGGTCGTAGAAAAGCTCCCTGCCATTCTCTGTGCTGTTGGGGCTGAGAAGCACTGGTCTAGGGGACATCCTCCCCTCACTCGTCCGGGGTCTCTGCCGGCTCAGAAATTAGGAACGTCCACTCCCTTCCAGCACTGGGAGGGACTCCCTCTGTCACCTCCCTTCCACTCTGCCAAGGAGAAACTCCCCTTCCTGACGAGACAGAAAATGTCTTGAATCTTACCGACTGCATTTCTTGAGAGGTGAGCGAATGCATTCTCCCAATTCTCCTCGAATTTGGGACTTCTGGGAATCCAGCTAATGCACCCACTGAAATTCGTAAACCACATGATAGCTACCACCAAGGCTTTCCTCAGGCCACAGAGATGGGAGCCCCGTCTCTGATGGTCCCGTAAATGAAGGAGGCTTACTGGGGCCCCTACTGTTCCCCTCACCATGTGACGAGGAAGCTGCTAAAAGGCACAGCTGAGTCCAAGCAGAGAAAAAACCGCTGTGGACATGGCCAGGACTGTCTGCACCCACGATGCCTGGGAGCATCATGCAACCAGGGTGCTCTTTCTAATAACGTGTTCGGCCTTTCTGCGGGGTCTCTTTGGGCAAGAAATCGGCAACATGAAGCACACGGGTGTTTTGGAGCAGACTTCACCAGATGCTTCACCCTGAAGAAAGGACTCAGAACTTCACCAGTGACAGTGTCTGCACATCAGCTCATGGAGACTATAGCCCCTGGCTCTGGGCTCAGAAAAATTAGCCTCCGTAGGACGCTGCCAGGCACAGTGAGATTAGAGGCCCCAGAAAATCCCTCCCATGTGGCGTCGGCCTCCATGAGCCCACATAGATGGGTGCCCCTTTCCAAGACAGCAGGAGGCATTACTGCACCGTGACTCTGGTTTGAGAACGGCACAAGATGCAGCAAGCGTGAGCCCTTCCCGGGGTGGAGGATGAGTGACGGCCCTTGCTCGAAAGAACACTCACTTGCTTTTGATCAACCTATGAATAATGGGGAAATGACGACCTTTCAGTGCTCCCAAAAGAGATACTGATTGTTGGGATCCGATGTCAACCCCAGGATCCCAACTTTTATCCCAAAAGCAACAAGAGAGGGAGAGGCACTCCCCACCCCACTGGGTCTGAAGATGCCCAGCTTCCCAGGGTAGCCCTCCATCCTCTCCCCAGGGCTGAGCCACATCAGCTCCAGGACACAGGAACACCCAGAAAATCCAAGATTTCACCATCAGGCAAAGGGCAGGAGTAGTATGGATTCACACATGGGCATTACCGGATGCTGTGCTTAATTAATATAAGGAAATAAAATCTCTTTTTGAGGGAAACAATAAGGTGGGATCTAATCTAGACAGCAGAGGCAACCCTAATTTGGGCAGAAAATACAGGATACCCAATTAAAATCTCAAGTTTGGATAAACAACAAAAAAAATTTTTAGTATAAGTATATCCCAAATATTGCATAGGATGTACTTATGATAAAAAAATTCTTTGTTGTTTGAAATTCAAATTCTGCTGAGCAGCCTGTATTTTTATGTGCTACATTTAGCAAAAGGAGGCAGGTCCCAAAGTGTCCAAACATGAGCAGAGCTCACCTGATGGCTTCTGCAATCCGGGTACTCTCCTTTCTCCTGTCACTGGACAACCGGCCAATTAGGTAGGAGTAATCTAGGCCGCTGCAGAATACGCTGCCCACTGCACTGAGAAGCAGCAGTTTGCTGTCGTCCGTGGCCGCGTTGCACAGCGCTCGCCGGACCTCCTTCATAATCTGTGGGCAGAGATGGATTTGTGGGGATGTTAAGTGTCTACCTATGAGCCAGGGGCCTTCAGACCTCAAGCCTGCCAGAGGCCTCACCCCTGAAGGCAGAGCCAAGTACATGTTCTCCTCCTGTGTAGGAAGTCTCCCCTGAATACAAGCCACATCCAGACCAAGCAAAGAAACACCAAAACCAGAGCCCCCCTGCAGCATCCCCGAAGCTGGCACGGAGTGCTAAGAAGGTGGCAGTGAGGTCACTGGCCACGGGCTGGGAAGCCTGGCTTGGAGCCGTGTAATCCCTGGTAAGTCTCTGCAAATCTTCTTCCAGCATTTACACGTTTGGCTCTTTTCAAAGGTGTGGGGAAAAAATTCCTATGAGCAGCCAGGTGAAGTATGTTAGCCTTCTCTAGGAGGCCAGGTTTAATTATACTCTTGCTTGTCCTTAATTCAACTAAGACTTCTGCATGGCTTGTAGGTGGCACGTGGGAAGAGGGCTGTGGCATCAGAACTCATAAAATTTTCAAGGTGCCAAGGAAGACAACTGTCAAACACAAATTCTGTATCCAGCTAAACTATCATTCAAAAGCAAGGGTAAAAATGAGGCCTTTTTCAGCAAAAGAATGTTTACCACTCTTAGACCCTCACTGGGAGAATTTAAAAAGGATGCACTTCAGAAAGAAGAAAACTATATTCAGAAAGAAAAGACTGACATGCAAGGAATAATAACAGCCAGCAAAGAAACATGGTGAATGTGTTGATAAATCAATATAAGAATGACTATAAATTCATCATACTGATATTGACCAACTGAGGGTGAGGGTTTGCACAAGGGTAGAACTGGAGTCCAGGCGATAATATTGTGTCTGATGAGAGAGGAATGACAACCACATGCCAAGGTTCTATGTCTGGGAGTGGTGGAGAGGCGATGATCACATTTAGGCTTCACTATGTGTTTGTAACTTAAGGATAACTTCTTAAAAGTACATGGATTACAATGAATGGGGAGGGGGGTAAAATAAAGAAAGCTCAATCACTCAATCCAACAGAAGTCAGGGAAGGAGGGAAAAATCAGTGCAGAAAAGGCATGGTAAGAGAAAACAAGGCATGCACTTGCCTGGGTGGAGCTGAGAGTCCAACTGGGGAGACAATAAGTGAACAGGCTTTTAAAGGATCATTGTTAATTTGTCATTAGGCATCATCATAGGGTACAATGGGAAAATATTGTGAGAGCCAGTTTTTTTTTAATTAGACTTTTTAAAGAACCCACTTATTAAGCCCTTGGAGGTGCCAGGGACTACATCGAGTAATTTCCACATATTTTACTCCAAACGATAATCCCATAGAGGAGGGAATGGGATGCTGATCTTGCAGGGAGAGCGAGGAAAACTCAGAGAAGTGACATAAGTCACCCGAGGTCAGAAGCAAGAGGCAGAACCACGGTGAAAATCTCACCCCCAGACCCCTTCTCTTTCTACTACTCCATACTGTAGGATGATTTCAGTAAATGGGTGAATTTTCACGGACAAAAGTAGGGCTGGATGTCAATCTAAATAGAGAATCTCCCAGCTGGTGCTCTGTGAGGGTGGGAGAGTCATTCTCCATTCTAACTGGGTATAAGCCACAGATTTCCTTTGAACATCAAAAAAAGCGAATGGGCCACTATCTTGTGGGTCCTTTAAACCATCTGCCTCCAGAAATAGACATGCTCTGAACAATCCATGAACTCTATTTCTCTGAGAGGCAAATAAAAGAAAACCCTGCTGTAAAGATGCGAACTGGCATGCTACACATGACTCAAGAGAGTGGCCTCTCTCACCGAGGCCACATTTACTAGTCAATTAGTAAAGACAAAATCAAGCAAAACGGCCACCTCCTTTATGAATTAAGCGCCAAGTCGACCTGTGCTTCGTTCATGTGAGAAAAGTACAAACTATATGTTGTAATTTCAAGAATGCTATGTCTGGTTAGTATAGCTTTCCTTTTTCTTTCTCATGTTGATAATCCAATTTGGAGAGATGGCTGGAGGTTCTACCTCCTTGAAGGACCCCAAATTGTACAACACAACCGGTTTGCTTAAAGTGAAACATTCTAAAATGATTACTTCCTTTGCCTTCCCAAACAGGATACTCGGCACACACATAACTGCCTCTCGATGGTCCCTTGCTAGCCTGTAACAGAGCACTCCCCTCAGAGGCTCCCAGGGAATGCATCTGTAACAAATGGTCCAAGACTGCTACGCATTTTGAAGCCCCAAATACGTTCTTGAGATTGACTGCCCTCATTAGCTGCCACTTGCTCCAGATGTATCTGCTGGCGAAAGCACAATCCCCACTGCTACCCCCACCTTCTGATCTGCCATGCCTTGGGAGCAGATAACCAAATTCATCACAAGGGAGTCAAGGGCACCGGGGTGGCTCAGTCGGTTAAGCGGCTGACTCTTGATTTCAGCTCAGGCCATGACCTTGCGGTTTGTGGCTTTGAGCCCCACACTGGGCTCTGCATTGACAGCATGGAGCCTGCTTGGGATTTTCTCTTTCCCTCTGTCTCTGCCCCTCCCATGTGCATTCTCTGACTCAAAATAAATACATAAACTTAAAAAAAAAAAAGTGGGTCAAAAGGGGGGAGTAGACCAGAGCCCCACTCTCTACTTCATCTCTACTTGCTGAAATCAGTCACCCAGGGCCCATCTCAGCTGTGACCATCTTCATGAATGCTTTCCCACATATCCCTGACTAAATGCAAACTTTTCCTTCTCCTGACACCCCAAGTGTCTTAAATCCCCCCTAAGACACTTGTGACAAGCCCCCTTGTAGGATGTGAGCATCTTGGCCTCACCCTACCTCCTGCTTGATTTAAATCCCCGATAGGTGGCCCCGAAGATGGCCTTCAAGGATCCCCTCCATGGTAGTCACATGCTTGTGGCATCCCCTCCCCTTGAGGGTAGACTAGACCCGGTGACTCACGTCCAACCGTGAAATATAGCAAGAGTGATGGGATGTGCCTTTCAAGAGGAGACTGGGATACGAAAGGGCACAGCTTGTCTTGGCTATCCTGTTTTTCTCTCTCTCCTCTTGGAGCTCTTCATCTGGGGAAGCAAGGTGTCATGTCACGAGTTGCCATAGGGAGAGGCAAATCCATAGCCCATAGGAAGTAACCACATAACAGGGAACTGATGTCACTGGACAGTGACGACCTCAGACCTGCCATCAGCACTTGGGTGAGCTTACAAGTGGATCCGCCTCCACTGAGCCTTCAGCTGAGACCGCAGCCCCAGACAACATACCTTGACTGCAGGCTTTGACAGACCCTGAGCCAGAGGCATCCAGCTAAGCCACACCAGGATTCCTGACACACAGAAACTGTGAGATAATATTCGTTGTTTTAAGATGCTAAGTTTAGGGCAAATTGTTATACAGAGACAGATAACTAATATAATTCCTTAAAAGCTAAAACAGTCTTCTACTCATCTGTATAACCCTTGTAACACCTAGTCCAGAACCCTGCTTATAAACAAAACCTAGTTAGTGTTTACTGAATCGAATGAGTAGCACAGTATTTACCTCCTCAAGAAGTTTGCAGTGTAATGGGGGAACCAGACATTTAACAACCTACCACACAAATACATGTTCACTAACAACCGTAACGAGTTCCAGAGGGGAGGGGTGCATAGTGAGAGAAGGATATAACCTGGGCAGGGAGCTGGGTGGGGAGGGGTGGGGGTGGGGGGTCACTCCTGCAGATGTGGAGGCTGAGCTGAGACCTGAACGAAGTGTAAGGCCACTAGGCAAGGAGGAAGGGAAGGAGGCACAGGTATGTGCAAAGGCCCTGGTGCAGGTGTGAACACGAAGCAAGCCAGGCTGATTGGAGTGCAGGAGGAGGGAAGGAGGCTGTGTGGTGCAAGGCGAGGAGGGTCGCAGAGCTGGGCAGGTCGGAACACAGCGGCCTCACCAGGCCGCGGGAATCGTTCTGATTCTTAATCAGTGCAACTGGAAATCACAGATGCATCTGAAATGCAGGAGCACACGTGTACACGTGCATGTGCACGTGCGTGTGTAGAAGGCGTGCCTTGATCAGATTTGCATTCACGGCAGATCACTCTGCCTGCCGTGCGGAGAACCGATTGCAGGGGAGGAAATATGAAAGAGCACACTTGTTAGCAGGTTACTGCAACCGTCCAGAACATATTGGTCAGGATGGAAACAGGGAGAAAAAAGCATGTTAGCGGGCCGTTCAAGGATTAAAGCTAACAGGCCTTGGGGGCAGTATGGACGTGGTGGGTGTGATCCAGGGGTGTGAGCTGTGATTCCCGCGTGTCCACTGTGCCCCCGGGGATGGCGGTGGTGCGGCTCTCTGAGTCTGGGAGAACTGCAGAAAACCGGGAGCTGAGCGAAGGCTTGGGGTCGTCTCCCAAAGGGGGAGTAGATGAGCTTTTAATCACCAACACTTTGGGCAATCTATTTTGCTGGCTCTCTCCTGAAGGGGCATTTTCATTATCTTCCTGGTTCTTTGCAATATTACAGACAGGAGAAATATTACAACATACCCTCTAGCCTCAGAATCTAGTTAACACACCCAGTAATGTACGAATTTCTGCCCATGAGGCCAATCCGACCAACGTCCCACGTACAACCAGAAAAAGAAATTCAATCATGACATGCAGGGTGGCCTCACCCCAGCTGCTCCATGAATAAGTAAGGCTGGTCTGCTGGAGACCATTAAATCACCTCTGTTTCATTTTAACAACGATGGGAACACTTATTGAACGCTTCCTGTGTGCCAGGCATTCTGTGAGCCTCTTTGCAGACATGATCTCTAATCCCACAAGCAAGATATAGTATAACTTCTACAAATGAGGAAGCTCCAGAGAGGCAAGGTAACTTCCCAAGGTGAGATGGCGGAGGCAGGATGCAAGCCTAGTCTACTAGCCTCTGAAATCTAGATTGCTCTAACACCGCCTGTTCGTTTCACTGGGATCTTTCTTTCAGGGCTACTTTACCCAGTTGGCCAGCTTATCTGTAGAGTCAATCCACTTTGGTTGTTGAGACAGCTGAAAATACCAGATCAATATTTTTTTCCGCTTTCCTCCTGTTCTGTTACTGACAGACACCAATTAGGAATGGAACCCCTAATTAACCAAGCCCGCGTCCCAGGAGCGGAGAAGCTGTGCACCTGACATCAGCTGGATGCCACATGTCGTCCGTGGTGAGTAGGCAACGGTTAACACACAAAGCTGCTCCAAAGAGACAGAATGAACTGGGAGACTTCACATTTATTCGACTTGCGGAAGGAAAACGCTGTGCCTTTTAAAAGCATGCTTTTAAAATGTAGTGAAGTAGAAAAAAATCCAAGAAGAATTGGTCTCATGTGAATATTTCATGATGAGCTTAAAATAACAAGGTTTCCATGTGTATAAATATGGGAAGGGCAGCCTTCAGGGTAAACGACAGAGGTCTATACAGCAGAGAACCCTCAGGTGGTTCCTGAACGTGCAAGAGAGAGACCCCAAAACACACCCATGCGGTTAAGCCTCTGTGTCTTTGCTGCTCCTACGGAAATCAGAGGGGGGAGGATATCGCAGGACAGGGAAAGGGGGGTGTGGACTTCGCCGTCTTCCGCAGGCCAGGCACTGGTCTGAGTGTAAGAAACAATACGGTGACCGCAAGTAGCAAGGGTCCTGCTCCCTGAAGGTTACATTCCATTAAGCTGCAAGATCCTAAGCCTGTCAAGGTCTCTAAACCTGCATCATCTTGTCTGTAAGGGGTGGGTCGTAACAACCCTACATCGGAAGGCTCCTGGATGAGGAAATGAGATAAAGAGCAAACACAGAGCATGAAGAGCCACGGGTAGCTGGTACTGTCACTGTTTTTGTTGTTGACCACTCTGCCACCCTGTCCCAGGTCGGTCTAGTTGGAGAGGGCTGCTTGGATTCATCTTTTCCCACATTTGCACCATCAAGAATCTCTTAAAAATTACCCATCTTATTTCTTCATTGCTCCCCCCAAGTACCCACAGACAACATCTTAAATGGTGTTGTCTACGTAAGAGCATTAAGTATGCACTGTTTCCCCATTCTGTTCACCTAAAATATAAGCCTCATTAGCATTAAGAAGGTAAGGTGGAAAAAAAGCAGGTAAAACGGACTTGATCAAAATTTTAAACATTGCACATCCCAGGACACCATCAAGAAAGAAACAAGACAACTCAGAGGATGAGAGCATCTTTTCAAACCCTACATCTGATAAAGGAGGCTTAAAACTCAATAATTAAAAACAGTTTTAAGAATAGGCAAAGGATGTGAAGAGACATTTCTCCAAAGAAGACAAGTAGCCAA
Organism: Lynx canadensis; assembly: GCF_007474595.2. Classification (NCBI taxonomy): domain Eukaryota; kingdom Metazoa; phylum Chordata; class Mammalia; order Carnivora; family Felidae; genus Lynx; species Lynx canadensis. Next base: position 7,600,289 of record NC_044317.1, on the reverse strand, counting down.
TAAGCACACGAAAAGATGCCCACCATCGTTAGTCATCAGGAAAATGCAAATCAAAACCACGGTGACACTACCCGACACCCACTCGAACGGCTATAATAAAAAGGACAGATGATAACAAGTGTTGACGAGGAAGCAGAGAAATCAGAGCCCTCGCGCACGGCCAGTGGGAATGTAAAATGGCACAGCCTCTGTGAGAAACAGCCTGGCAGTTCCTCAGAAAGTTACATCCAGAGTCACCACACGACCCAGTGGTTCCGTGACGAGGAGTATCTCCAAGAGCACTGAAAACATGTTCACACACACAAAAAAACCCGTGCACGAGTGTTCGTGGCAACAGGAGTCACAACGTAGTAGCCAAAAGTGGAACCGACACAAATGTCCATCACGGAATGACTAAGGGACAAAATGTGGCACACCCATACCATGGCAAAGTCATGACGTACTGACACGCGCTACAGCACGGATGAGACTTCACGCTCAGTGGAAGAAGCCAGTCACAGAGGACCACACGCCATACGATTCCACTTATGTAAAATGTCTGGAATTGGCAAATCCGTAGCAACAGAAAGGAGATTTGTGGTCACCGGGGACATGGCGAGGGAGAATGGGGAGGGGATGCTGGCGGACGGAGGGTTTCCTTTGGGGGTGTCGGGAATGCTCTGGAACCAGATCGTGGTGATGGTTGCATGACCTTGTGAACAGACTAAAAAAAACATGTGCATTTTAAAAGGGTGAAATTTATGGCACGTGGATTATATCTCAATTGAAAAAAAAAAACAAACAAACAGCAAGAGAGCCGAGTGAACATAATTCTGTCCAAAGCAAAAAAAAATTTGACATGCCGCAAAGCCCAAGATATGGTGTTTGGATTCTGGGGCTGCCCTCTGACTGTGTGACCCTGACTCATTTTCTGAATCTCTCTCTGAATATCTCTGATTCTTTTTTTTTTTTTCAACGTTTATTTATTTTTGAGACAGAGAGAGACAGAGCATGAACGGGAGAGGGTCAGAGAGAGAGGGAGACACAGAATCTGAAACAGGCTCCAGGCTCTGAGCAGTCAGCACAGAGCCCGACGCGGGGCTCGAACTCACATACCGCGAGATCGTGACCTGAGCCGAAGTCGGCCGCTTAACCGACTGAGCCACCCAGGCGCCCCTCTCTGATTCTTTCTGAATCTCTCTCTGATCTCTGCTGAGATCTTCATCTATAAAATGGGATAGGATCACTACCCGAACACAAAGATCAAATGGGTAATGTAGGTGAAGTGATGAGCGCATTGTGCCCCCCAGTCAAGTTTGTGTGTGGGACACAAGAGGAAGCCAGAGCCCCGTTCTGAACAAGAAGCCCTCTCCAGCCTGACCCTCCCCTCTGGTCCCCTGTCTCTCACCTCAGGGGTCAGCGCGTTGTTGTCCGAGGTCTGGCTGGACAGCAGGATGTGTGTGAACCCCTCTTCCTTCCGCACGACAATGTCCCGAAACCTACAGTTGCTTTCGTTCTGGCGGACGCTGTACCTGAGCCTCTTGTCAAAGACATAGTCCTTCTCTGCTTCCAGCTTCCTCTTCACGGGGCTGTGCAAGTTTAATCCCCCGTTGGTCAGAGCAGAGCCTTCCAAAATCAGACAAAAAAAGTGAGAAACCAACATAGGAGCAATCACACCAGAGCGTGATCACAGAACGTTCAGATTCTCACAGAAAGGGTTGGAGGTGGCTGGGACCCCCCCATTCACCCTCCTCTGTCCTTGGGTGGAGAATGGCCCAGGGCTTAACTGCCACAGCTCCAAGTTTGAACTAAGAGAGAGAGCTCTGTGGAGGGCCTGATATGATCTTTGATAGCCTGTGAGCCTCAGCTTCTGTTCCGAGGCCTTCGGCAACAAGGAACCCTCTACTTTGAAATCTGATGGCTGAAAAACAAAACAAACAAACCAAAAAAAAAAAACAAAAAAAAAAACACCCTGCAGTTTTATTCGTAATTACCAAACACTGGAAGCAACCAATCTGTCTTTTAACTAGGTGAATGGATAAACAAAACGGCACGTTTGTATAAGGGAATATTACTCAGCAATGAAAAGAAAATTAGTTACCAAGCCATGAAAATACACAAATGAATCTTAAACACAGAATGCAAAAGGCCAGTGAGAAGGGTTGTGCATTGCATGATTCCAATTACATGACATTCTAGAAAAGGCAAAAGCAGAGAATCAGGCAAGAGATGTGTGGTTACCAGGATCAGGTGGAATCAGAGCAGGTGGAACAATGAAACACAGGGGATTTCTGAGGGTGGGGAAGCTATTCTCTAGGATACCCTGATGGTGAATGCGGGACATTAAGCATCTGTCAAAACCCAAAGAACTTTGCAGCACAGACAGTTAGGCTTAAAGTATGCATTTAAAATAAATACGTTTACGAGACTGGCGGGATCCAAGGAGGGAATACAGAAATGTGATCAAAGAATCTGACTGTATGACAAATGCATGAAAGAAACAACCTCGGGGCGCCTGGGTGGCTCAGTTGGTTGGGCATCCGACTTTGGCTCAGGTCATGATCTCGCGGTCCGTGGGTTCAAGCCCTGCATCGGGCTCTGTGCTGACAGCTCAGAGCCTGGAGCCTGCTTCGGATTCTGTGCCTCCCTCTCTCTCTATGCTCCTCCCCCACTCATGCTCTGTCTCTGTCTCTCTCTGTGTCTCTCTCTCTCAAAACTAAACATTAAAAAAAAAGAAAGAAAAGAAACAATCTCACTGAAGGGGGCAGGAGTGCCTCAGCACCTCAGAAACTCTAGGAATGACTGGAGTCTGTAAAAACTAAAAGCAAAACAGCCTGCTAGAGAAATGCTGTACTGTAGTTGGCAAAGCCGATTCCTAAGGAGGTGGAGGAGTGTTCAGAATTCTGATACCGTTACCCAGGCATGCTGGAACTGGACAATTCAGTAAATGGATGGCAGATGGTAGGATCCACACGTCCGACCGCCTGGAGTATAAGGTTATAGATAGATGAGGGGCGGGGTCTAGAACAATCCATGGGATAGTGGATTCAGAGTGGAAGGCATCACGCTTAGCTCAATACTGGTATAGACAGTTACATTGATAGTTACAGGTATGTGTGCGTACAAAGGTTAGTAGACGTGCGTGTATGTCCTTGCTCTGTCAGCGGAGAGGGCCCGGAACCAGTGACATCCCAACAGCAGTGGGCACACCTAGGGCCCAGATGGTGGTCTCTGATGCAATTCTCAACAAAAGGAACCAGGACTCCCTGGAGAAATGGCTGACTCCAGGCCTGGGGCAGGAAACACATGAGATAAGCTTGTAGTGGCTGAAAAGGAATGAAGTAGCAAAAAATAAAATAAAAAATGAAAAAATAACCTCCCCAACGATGAGGCACGTGGGGAGCCGATCCAAAGAGCTCCCAGCGGCCAACGATGCACCAACTTGAGCCACACAACAAAGGAGTATTTGCATTCTAACCAGAAGCACAAAATCAATATCCAGGAGTCCATAATGTCGTTAGTAAATCATTAAATTAATAAACAAATGGGAGAGAAGAGGCGAGTCTCCCAGGCACAAGAATTCCCAACAGTTTACGGAGACTCTCTGCCCACAGGGAGGTGGAGCCTGAGTGCCCACTCTATAGGCGCGGGTTGTGCCCCGTGACTTCCTTCCACACGGCACAGTGTGGAAAGTTTGGGGCCGGGAGCAGTAGCTGGACAGTGGGGACACCTGACTGGGGCAGATGGAGAAGTCAAAGTGTCCCCCACCACCAGGTGACAAAGACCAACATCAACCGCGATGAGTTAACGGCGACGGCGTGTGCCCTCACGACGTGTGCGGTCTTCCTCCCCCAAACCCACGACTCCGGTCTAGGCAGGAGTAAAAGATCGCACAAATCCAAATTGAGGGGCACTGTACAGAATACTGAATCAGTATGCTTCAAAACTGTCAAGGTCATCAAAAACCAGGAATGTCGGAGAAACTGTCACAGCCCGGAGGAACCTAAGGAAACACGACAATCCCAAGAAGGGTTTCTGGAACAGATGTTAAGCAACAACTGCGGGAAGCCGAATAAAGCATGGACTTCGGTTGATAACAATGCACTGTTACTGGTTCGTCACTGTAGCAAATGCGTCACTAATGTAAGACGTTGGGAGGAAGCAGAGTGTGGTGTGTAGACGAACTCTCTGTATTATCGTCCCAATATCTCTGTAAATCTAAAGCGGTTTTAAAAGTTTTCCTTTATTTTAAAATTATGTTAGTAACAAAAAATTTACAAAACCCCACAAAACAGTTCTCAGGCAATTCTGATAGGCAGGCAGGTTTGAGAACCCGGGCCAGTGGCTCTTACGCTTAAACATACATCAGGAACACCTGAAGAACTGTTAAAAATCCACCTGCTGGGCCCATCCCAAACTGCCACCACTGCTTCAACATCCAGGCTTTGAAAACCAGGGTCCAGACAACCCAGGGGGTCGTCCATCACCAGGCGCCTCCCTCATGTCGAGCGAGCCCCATGCTTGAACGCTGGCGAAGGTCTGAAAATCGTGCGGAGTGTCACCATTTCTGCCCGGGGTGGTGGGTGACTGACCCACGTAGGATGGGCTGCCGTGGTGTAGGAGGAGGGGCACAAGGAGACACACAGAGGGACTTATTACGTGCGGACCATTGTTGGAACCTTTTTTGGCAGGGATGCTGGAACGCGACCGGAAGCTGGCCCCCACCCTCAGAAAACGACTGCATGGACAGAGCGAACATGCCTTTTGCTGACCCTCCAAGAGCAGGTTATGAGTATTACAAGAGAGAACATATCTGGGGCGCCTGGGTGGCTCAGTCGGTTAAGCATTCGACTCTTGGTTTTGGTCCAGGTCATGATCTGACAGTTTCCTGAGTTCAAGCCTGCTTGGGATTCTCTCTCTTTCCCTCTCTCTCTGCCCCTTCCCCCACTCACGCTGTCTCTGTCTCTGTCAAAATAAATAAATAAACTTTAAAAAACTGTTTTAATAAAATAAATAAATTTTTTTTAAAAAAGAGAGAATATATTTAAAGGACCCGGTATATAATAAGCAATGAATAGATGGTGGCTCTTACTTGCTTTATAGTCATTATCACCCTGCTCAGCACCAAAGTATTCCGGTAATATTTTCTGCATGAACCCTGTCTCTCCAACAATACTGCAAGGGTCTTAAGGGCACGATGCTGGCACACACAGCACAGCACAGCCTACTACCTGTGCACCAAGAAGTCTACAGGAATTGTTCCTTGGCCCCTGGAGTCTTGGGTCACCCTATGGATGGACTCACATCCTTACTTGGGTGGGTCTCGGGATCTCAAGAACCAAGGCCAAGGCAGGGAGCAGAAATGGTTCCCTGGACCCCTCCTTCCGCCTGCTGGGTCCCTATCGAGGTGAGCGATCAGCCACAAAGGGGCACAGAAGCAGCAGGCCCGTGTTGTCCCACAGCTTCCTTGAAGCCTCCTCCTTTTGTACTTTTCTGTTACTCAAGGCAACCGGGCTTCGTCAAGCCCCGCGATGCAGGTGAAACGACTCCATGAACTCCGGAAAGTAAACGTGAGCATTTAATTAAAAGGCGGGTGTAGAGGGAGCTGTTTCTTCAGGGTTAACCTCAAAATCTTCAGCTCCCCACCAGAGCTTCCTAATTGGAGCTGGCCCTGGTTTCTGTAGAGCCCAGGCAGATCGTGTGCCACGGGCACAGGGTCCGTGCCACGGCCCTGCTGGCGGATGTTAGCACGTCGCAGAAGCGGCTCTCAGAGGACACTGGTTCCCGCCGGTGACAAGTCAGAAGCTCCGGGGCCCTTGCATGTCAGCGCCTTCCAGAGCTGGGAGAGGTTTGACCCGAGTCCTCCTGTCCCCCAACCAGGTCAAGGCGCTAATTTACAATTCTATTAGAGAGGAGGAGATGGGGTTTACCTTTTGTGAGCAGCTCTATGTGAGGTCTACGAATTTCTCAGCAGTCCTAGGTAAAGTGCCATTCTGTGTCCGTTTTGCAGGTAAGGAAAAGTGAGTAACTTTGCAGGAAGCCACAAAACTTTTACATGGTAGAGCCAGGACTGGAGCCCAGCTCTCCCTCATTGTATTTATTCACCCTGACCTCACAGACTTTGCTTCGTGTCCAGGAGATGAAAAGGAAACCAGCAAACTATTACCTAAATAAAATAGTGACAGATGGGAAAATACAGGAGACAAGATGGAAACTAATAGGGGCAGGGGCCTCTGAATTCAACGCCCATGGCCTCTCTGCATGGCCGTCTGCACAGGAAAAACCAACCCCCAAAAGACCATCTGACCAAATAAACTATAAAACGTTCTGAAGAAAACAGACCTGTTTATCCTCTGTCAGGACCCTGGGCTCAGACCTCTGTTGGTGACTTGGAAGGTGCACCATCTCTGGGCCAAAACAAGGAGAAGAGCCCCCCGCCCCCCCCCCCCCAGGGCCTGAATTCACATGGAACCTGAGTGGCTGACATGGCCCTGCATTTTCGGAGATGCAGAGGACAGTTGCGCCCCAGAGCCCCTCGGACTCTGCCCTCAAAGCGTCTCCCCTTCAGGGGCATCACACTTCCCAAGCCTGGCAGGCGGACCAGCAAGACACCGGGGGAAACACAACATGCCCGAAGCATGGACACCCCAGCCTGTGTTTGGTACCTGCCAGAAGCTAAGAAGCCACGTGAGCTCCTGAGCACGAGTCTCCTTGATGATAACATGAGGTTCACAGTACCTGCTTTTCGAGGTTGGGTTTTTTTTTTTTAGTTTATTTATTTATTTTTTTGGGGGGGGGGTGGGGTGCACATGTGTGAGCCGAGGAGGGGTACAGAGAGAGGGAGAGAGACAATCTCGAGCAGCCTCTGTGCCGTGAGCGCAGACTCGGGGCTCAAGCCCACGGACGGTGAGATCGTGACGTGAGCCTAGATCAAAAGTCGGGCGCTTAACCGACCGAGCCACCCAGGCGCCCCGGGTTGTTCTGGGTTCAGCTGAAGAACTAATATGGGGTTAGCAAGTGCCCGGCTCACCCTAGGCACGTCACAGATGTTAGCGGAAGGACCCCAAGTCGTTGCAAAAAAGAGGCATGAACTGGTGAGTCCTCCCGGCCATGTCCTCCCAGCCCCTAAGGCTAAGGCACAAACCCAGGAGGTGGCATTCCAGGCACAGAGCAGACTGTGAACCCATAAGTCAGGGTGAAACCCAATAAAGGGCCAGCGTATACACCCCACACTCCCTCTCATGAGCTGCGAGGCTGGGTGGCTCACTCACCCACTCCAGGCCCCCTTTCCCCCCTGTGGACTGGGAAAAAACATTCCTGCCTCACGGGACTGTCGCCCATGAAAGGAAGTGATGTCAGCTGCATTCCTGGGACATAGGACAGTTTCCTTCCTTCTTTTCCCTTCAAACCTTCCCACATTCCTTCCTTCAGACTAAGCACAAAGGAGTATTTGACGTGAAGAAGTTTCCATAAAATCACGCCCTGACACAGCCCCTCTGCTCCAAGCACGCGGAAGTGGCAGATAAATACTGGACTCACAAACAAGATAATCATCTCTGTGCGTGACAGGCAGAATGTCAACACAAAGCACTACGTGGGGCCGGGAGCGCCGGGCAGGAAGCACACTCGAGGACGGCACACACCAGGGTCCCACGCGAGACGGGAGAGGGGACCCAGGCCCACGGCCGGATGCCAGGGGGTGGCATGAGGTCCCCTCCGTGAAGGCAGAACAGCAGCAACACGACCACGTCCACGACCACGGCTCTGTCGGCAGCTCTGGGCCAGGTAGAGGCAAACACCAACTGTTACAGGGGTGCAGGGGGAGAGAAAGCAAAGAAAAACAAAACAAAAACCCCCCTCTTGGAACGAGCCCATTCACCAGAATCCCCAAACCTGAAGACATGCTTAGAAACCTTGCCAACAATATCAACGCTTGTGACATAAATTGCTCCGAAGAAGATGAAATGAGTATCAAGGAATGATGTGACAAGGACTTTAAAACAGGAATGCCTCAAATATTCAAAGTGACAGGTGCAAGGAAAAAAAAAACAAAAACAAAAACACATTCATTGACAATAAACAAGAAATTCTCAGACAAAAGCAGACAGAAAAAACAAAAAGGTAAAGAACAAATGAAAAAGTAAACAGCTAACGGGAGAAAAGTATTTCCATACCACAGATAGAAAGCTAAGATTCCACGCTGTAAGAAGTTTTATTTACGTAGTTTTTAAATTAAAAAAAAAATTTTAAGTTTATTTTTGAAAGAGAGCCGGAGAGAAGGGGAGGGAGAGAGAGAGAGACAGAGAGAAACCCAAGCAGGCTCTACACTTTTAGCACAGAGCCTGACATGGGGCTCGAAGTCATAAACCATGAGATCATGACCTGAACTGAAATCCAGAGTGGGACACTTAATCGACTAAGCCACCCAAGTGCCCCTATTTATTTTTTAAATTTTTATTTATTTATTTATTTATTTATTTATTTATTTATTTTTAACGTTTATTTATTTTTGAGACAGAGAGAGACAGAGCATGAACGGGGGAGGGTCAGAGAGAGGGAAACACAGAATCTGAAACAGGCTCCAGGCTCTGAGCTGTCAGCACAGAGCCCGACACGGGGCTCGAACTCACGGACCGCAAGATCATGACCTGAGCCGAAGTCGGCCACTTAACTGACTGAGCCACCCAGGTGCCCCTTATTTATTTATTTTTGAGAGCAAGAGAGAGAGCATGCAGAGGGGCAGAGAGAGACAGAGAGGGAAACAGAGAATCCCAAGCAGGCTCCACACACTGCCAGCACGGAGCCTGATGCAGGGCTTGAACTCAAGAACGGTGAGATCATGACCTGAGCTGAAATCAACAGCAGGTTGCTTAACCAACGGAGTCACCCACGTGCCCCCCCTCCATAAGAAGTTTCACAGGCTGGAGACAGAAGCCCTCAAATTCCTCCTTTAGTAAAGACAGAAGATATGGGCGGGGATTCACAAATGTTACATGAAAATGGCCCTTAAACACAAGACCTCAACTTCCTTTAATAATGCAAATTAAAACCCGTACTAATGGAGTAAAAATTAAAACTATATGGAGATGCCATTTCTCACCCACCTGCTTGGCAAAAGTTCAAAATCCTAACACCACATTCTGCCAGAGAGGATGTGAGGAGTTGGGCACTCTCTTAATTGTGGGTAGGAGGCAAAATGGCACAACAGTGATAGGAGGGAATTTGGCAACACATGACAAAACTATTTATGCGCTTACTCTCAACCCACCAATCCAATTCTAGAAATGTGACACGAACATACACCTCTAACAACACAAAAATATATGTTTAAGGTGACTCCTTACAGCACTATTTGCAATTTCAAAATGTTGGAAACTATCTAAATAATATCCAAGCAGAGATTGGAGAAGTAAACTAGGGTGCATCCACACAATGGAATACTACGCAGCTGTAAACAAAAAAAAAACCGAACGAGCTCTTTCTCCATGAACTAATAGGACATAGTTTCCAAAATAAATCTTCACATGGAGAAAGACAAGGTACAAAAGTACTTTACCTTTAGTGTAAGAAAAAAGGGGAGGGGGGCCAGGGTGGCTCACTCATTTGAGTGTCTGACTCTTGACTTCGGCTTAGACCATGATCTCACAGTTCATGAGTTCAAACCCCCTGTCGGCTCTGCAATGACAGTGTGGAGCCAGCTTGGGGTTCTCTCTCTCCCACTCTCTCTCTCTGCCCCTCCTGTGCTCATGTTCTCTCAAAATAAACAAATAAACTTTAAAAAGGAGAAGAAAGGGGAAATGGATAAATCTGATTTTTTTTTTTCAAAAAGAAATACAGGAGGAATAAACCAGGAGACAATGAAACTGGTTACCCAAGCACAAGTGGTTGGCAGAGAGAAGAGAAGAAGGGGTGAAGGAGGGCTGACACTTCTCTGAGTGTGTCTTTTTAAGTCCCAGAAATATATTGAAGCGCGTCAAGAAAACAAAATCAATAAGGATGAAGAAAAAGAAACTGAACATAAATCAAAAGAAAGGAATTTAATCATATTTCAAATGAATAACATAGGTACACAGGGGGAGAATAGAGAGCCGATATGAATGACTTCTGAATGCAATATTACGACTTATATACAAACAGACCTTGAACTCTCCTTAGTGTGTTGGTTTGCACAGTGGCAAGGGTGGATCAGTTCCACCTCCTATTTTATAGGCAGTCTAGGGTTGAGCAAACAAGTAAACGCGTGATGTTGTGGACAGACGGCGTTCTCTCGACGCAACAAGGGTCAAAGGAATACGAAATGGGGGAAGGCGAGGAAGAATTCAGTGGGATTAGAATGCAAGAAACTTGGGGAATAACAGGAAAACTTGGAATGTGGATCACAGATTAAAGTATTGTATCGATGTTAAATTTCTTGGGGCGCCTGGGTGGCGCAGTCGGTTAGGCGTCCGACTTCAGCCGGGTCACGATCTCGCGGTCCGGGAGTTCGAGCCCCGCGTCGGGCTCTGGGCTGACGGCTCGGAGCCTGGAGCCTGTTTCCGATGCTGTGTCTCCCTCTCTCTCTCTGCCCCTCCCCCGTTCATGCTCTGTCTCTCTCTATCCAAAAAAAAAAAAAACATTAAAAAAAAAAAAATTTAAAAAAAAAAATAAAAAAAAAAAAATTAAAAAAAAAAAAAAAAATTTCTGAAATTCACAACTGTACCGTGTTGACTTAAGAGAATATCCTTTTTCCTAGAAAATACCCATACTGGGGCACCTGGGCGGCTCAGTCGTTTGGGCGTCCAACTTCAGCTCAGGTCAGAATCTCACGGCTTGTGAGTTCGGGCCCCATGTAGGGCTCTGTGCCGACAGCTCAGAGCCTGGAGCCTGCTTCGGATTCTGTGTGTGTGTGTCTCTCTCTGCCCCTCCCCTACTCATGCTCTGTCTCTCTCTGTCTCTCAAAAATAAATAAACATAAACAAAATTTTTTTAAAGAAAAAAAGATTACTATGGGGGGCATGATGTATGTAATCCATACTCAAATAGTTCAGAAAAAGAACAATAATCTATATAAAATTTGTATAATCATTTATCATAACATGTATGTGAGTCTATATCTAAACATATACATATATGTACATAAACATAGGTACCAAGAGAGGGAAAACATGGTAAAATATTAAAAAACCTGATGAACTGAGGGGCGCCTGGGTGGCTCAGTCGGTTGAGTGACTGACTTCAGCTCAGGTCACGATCTCACGGCTTGTGAGTTCGAGCCCCGCGTCGGGCTCTGTGCTGACAAGCTCAGAGCCTGGAGCCTACTTCAGATTCTGTGTCTCCCTCTCTCTCTGCCACTCCCCCACTCATGCTCTGTCTCTCTCTGTCTCAGAAATAAATAAACATTAAAACATTTTTTTTTAAAAATAAAAGCCTGATGAATTGAAAAGAGCTTCTTTACAATGCTTTCTATAAACTTTAAATTACTTCATTACTTTATTACTTTATTACTTTATTACTTTATTTATTTATTTATTTATTTATTTATTTATTTATTTAAGAGAGAGAGAGAGAGAGAGAGAGAGAGACAAAGCATGCAAGTTGTAGGGAGGGGTAAAGGGAGGGGGAGAGAGTCTCTTAAGCAGGCTCCACACCCAGCACAGAGCCCAATGAGGGGCTCGATCCCACGACTCAGGGATCATGACCTGAGCCAAAATCAAGAGTCTGATGCTCAAATGATTGAGCCACCCAGCCGCCCTTGTAAGCTTCAAATTACTTTAAAACAAAAAGTTAAATACACATTTAAAAACAAATATCCTGCAAGTAAGAATCAAACTAAAATTCCATACATGGGGTAACTGTAAGAAAAGAGTATTTGAGGAGCACCTGAGTGGCTCAGTCGGTTAAGCATCCAACTCTTGATTTCAGCTCAGGTCATGATCTCACGATTGTGAGATCAAGTTCCATGCTGGGCTCTGCGCTAAGTGTGTAGCCTGCAGCCTGCGTTAGATTCTATCTCTCCCTCTCTCTCTGCCACCCCCCACCACTCATGCGTATACTCTCTCTCGCTCTCAAAATAAATAAACATTTAAGAAAAAGAGTATTTGAAGAGACAATAGCTGAGTGTTTTCTAGAACTTTAAAAAGAATTCAAGTTCTTAGTTTGAAAGAGCACTCTGGTTATTAAGCAAGATAAAGAGACAAATGATAATGAAACTGCAGAATGTCATGGGTAAAGATCTTAAAATGCAGCCTAGAGGAAAAAAACTCACATTATCAAAAAGGGTTGACAGACTGATAGCAACAGCGATAACACTAGCCTGGAAAGAAAAAGGAACTTTACCAACGGAATGCTAAGAATACAATGTCAACCAAGAACTTTATACCCAGCTAAAACAACAGTTAAAGGCCTGAGTAAATGGGCATTTTCAGATATCCCACTGCTAACAGCATTTATATATCAGAGTCTGGAGGAACTATAAAGAGAAACTTCACCATATAAAACAGTTAATTCAAAGGGAGACATAGGACACAAGAAACAAAGTTAGCCTTAAAAAATTTCAATAAATGTGATGACTGGCTATAAAAATAATAAACATAATCTTTGGTGTTTAACAACATAGGGTGCACAAAACAAAAACAAGATGTCCAATGAGAATTTAAAGCCAAGTAGTGTCCTCCTTGCTATATTCAATAGGAGGACATCATATTTGTTTGAAAAAAACTTCACAGTTGAGCAAAATAAAAGAAAAAAACCAAATATATATTAGTAATCACATTAATCTGAGAGAAGATTAGATTAATATATTAAAAGATATGGATAATCAGATGAAATAAAAGATGAAAGAATCCGGGTGTGTGAAGGATTCCCTAGGGAGGGACCCTTCAAGCCAGAAAAGGTCATCTTAGCTCAGCTACAGGGAGAAGGAAACCTGGCCAATCAACCGAGAAACGGAGGAACGACTCTGAAAGTACCAAGAAATGGCATGCGGTTGTCAATGTGCAGGAGGAAAGAAAGATGTGTCAGGAAATGCCCTACAGTTTGCAAGACACAGAAAGAAAAACAGAAAAACACAGAACCTGCCCTGGGACGGGGGAAGGCAGAGGCAAAGGGCTGGAGGGGGCCACAGAGGACTGGACGGATGAGGGATGGACCACAGGAGACTTGTACCATATAGGATCGGTTTTCAAGAAACATAGCCAGGCCAGGCAGGACTCAGGGTCTTTGCCCAATTTCCACACCAAGACCATGTCAAACCTCAGGCACAAAAGAGCACCAGGCTTCCTCTGGACAGGGAAGAAGGAAGGGGCAGTTTAGACAGATCACAGAGGATGCTACCGCCAACTGAGGGATGTACTGTCCATGCTGCTTCCACACTTAACGTGGTCTTTCACAGAAACTCAGGCAGCTCTTTGGTTATCATGGACAGTGGGGTTAGGAGAGATCTACACCTGCCCAGAACAAACCAAAATGGAGACTTCAGGGTCAGGAAGCTTCATCCTCAATCCTTTCTCTCAATGGCTCACCATATGCAATACCTATATTTTGTCGGGGGCTTACTATGTGATTCACGTAGCTTCCCTCATCCAATTCTAACAACAGCCCTGTAAAGCATTATTTTACCCCTGTTTTACAGAAGAGAAAACCAAAAGCCAAGGTCACTGTGCCATCAGGAAGTTCCAGGATAGGGTTTAACCTCCAGCATCTTGATTTCAAACTTGACACTTAATTCAAGCACCAAGACTCAAACCTAACACTAGTCTTGGGCCCTCCCGCTGGTGTTGGCTCTGCTTTTCTTCCAAAGAGCTCAGTCTTTGCTCAACAATGCAGGAAGGAAAATTTGGACACGACACCTGGTGTCGTGTGTCATGTGATGCTGTTCCCAAGCCAAGCTCATTTTGCTGGATTATCATCATCTGTACACTTGCCTGATGCCCCCACTGAACTCTTTGGGGATGAGTCTGAGAGCTGCTCACCTCTGTGGCTAGAAGACGGAGCCCAGTGCCTGGTACACAGCAACGGCTCTGCAGAGCATTCGTTGGCGAAACGAGTGAGTGACAAACAAATAGAGCAACCCCATCATGCTACGTGCCAACCTCATAATTAACGCTTCTGACGTTGGGACGCATTCAGTATTCATTGCTCAATGTGTTGGTCACGCTCCCACACCTGTGTATTAGTCCCGTGCAGAAAAACATTTGTTTTCTGAAATCAGGTTGATCTCACACCTAGATGACTCATATCCCACCTAGGCCTTCTGCCTCACCGCAGCCGAGCGAGATCTCACTTCTGAGACGCCCAGAAAAAGAGAGCAGTGTGAGTGCTATGAATGTTCCTTCCCTTGCACAGAAAGTAGTAACACCATTCGCGGTCGGAGCCATCGGCACACAGAAGGAAGAGGTGGAGACACCGGAGCCCTTCTCTGTACTGGAAGGCCCAACTGCTGAAGGTCTCGCCCCTCTCAACGCGGCTCTGCTCTTACCTGCTTGGCAATTCTTCCAGGGAAGCTCCCCGTCTTCTTGTGGCTGTTTGTACATCCTTCTTTTCTTTTCTTTTCTTTTTTTTTTTTTTTACAGCCTTTCTTTACTCTACCTTCCACCGTCCATTTGGCACGTAATTAGTGAGTGCCTATGGCGTGCCTGGCACCTGGGACACACTGATGGGCAAAACCAGACAGGGATCCCACATTCTATGTTGTCTAACAGAACATCCTGCAACGATGGACATGTTCTATATCTGCACTGCCCAACACAGTAGTCAATAGTCGCATATGGCTATTGAAACTTTAAAATTTTTGTTTAATTTCAATTCACTGAAATCTAAACACGTGACCCATAGCCACCATATTGGACAGTGCAGGTAACCATGCTGCAGCATAATTATCTTGCTCACCTTGGGAATCCTAACATACCTTTTCTCACATGTCTGACTCCCTCCTCACTCTCAGCCAGATTCATAAGGACAAGGGCCGTGTTGGTCATTCTTTTTTTTTTAATTAAAAAAAATTTTTATGTTTATGTTTATTTTTTATGTAAGTATACACACCACCACACACACACACACACCACACACATATGAGAGAGAGAGAGAGAGAGAGCGGAGAGAGAGAGAGAGAGAGAAAGAGCAGAGAGAGAGAGGGAGACATAGAATCCAAAGCAAGCTCCAGGCTCTGAGCTGTCAGCACAGAGCCCGACGTGGGGCTTGAACTCATCAAGTGTGAGACAATCACTCTTAAATCTCCAGAACCAGTGCGCCCAACACACAGAAGTGCCTCAGTCATTGCTAAACCAGTGAACGAGTGGATAACTGAGTAAGTGCTACACATACAATGGAAGTCCTATAGAAGTTTCTGTCCCCTGATGGAAGGAGAGACTGGGCACCAAAGGCTGGAGAGCAGGGTAGGGATGGTGCTGCTGGCCTCACAGGAAGATGCAAGCCTGGGCATGGCCCTTCCTGCCCATCCTTCCCACTGCTCCAGTCTCCGTCAGCAGTTCCAGAGAGAGAAGGGAGGGCTGGGACCACCTTAAGGGCAGTTCACACCGGAGCACAGCACTGCTGTCTACCATGCACTGTGTGCAGGCACTGAGAGGACACATCAGTTCCACAGTTAAGCAAAGCCACCTCTTCGTTGACTGCAGGATCAGGGTTTTCCAGCTGCAGTTCTCAGAAGAGAAAGTGATAGTTCTTGTGCATGAGAGCCGTTTCCTGGTCTGTGGTTGACTCACCCAAGATCCCTAAAGCGCTGTGGACCGTTCTGAGAGCACGCTGAGAGGGGAAGGGTGGGGAGGGGAGGTGCAACGTTTATGTGTCCAGCACATCGCACGTCTGGAGGAATCAGACTCAGCAGCATCTTTCAACAGAAGCATGGTTCAGAGGTCAGGACCTTCAGAAGTAGGGGGTGGGGGGCTGCAGTTGAAAAGACCCCCCAAATCACTGCACCCACTGATGTCCCGAGAGTTCAGAGTGCCCGACCTGCACCTGAACTCAATATATGTATGCTTATTTCATGGCTGGTCACTGTCCTGACCCTTAACTGTCCCCGAACTCAAGAGCCAAGCCCAAAATGGCAGGTAGATTTTTAAAAATCACACATAGCAATGTTAGCCATCATCTGGCATGTTATAATGATGCCTCCTGACACACCATGCATCTTAGGAAAGCTGAGGTTCCAAGATTACTTAGAACTGCTGGGAGGGATGGAGCGTACATCTTACGCTTATGGCCAGATGACGAAATGCTTCAAACGGGAGAGCCAAGCATGGATCCAATATGCAAAAAGACCTGATGAAAAATAACTTCTTCCACGGCTCACATCACGTCTCCGGTGCTAAAACCCTTCCAGAGCCACGCCCACCCTCAAAGTACCATCAGGCCAGAATCCTAGACCTCGGAGGGGCTCCCCAGGGTGTTCAAAGGGCACAGGGACTCTGTTTAAAACCCATTTTCTCGGGGCGCCTGGGTGGCGCAGT
Organism: Lynx canadensis; assembly: GCF_007474595.2. NCBI lineage: Eukaryota > Metazoa > Chordata > Mammalia > Carnivora > Felidae > Lynx > Lynx canadensis. The sequence continues at coordinate 7,583,868 of NC_044317.1, read as the reverse complement.
CGGTTAAGCGTCCGACTTCAGCCAGGTCACGATCTCGCGGTCCGTGAGTTCGAGCCCCGCGTCAGGCTCTGGGCTGATGGCTCGGAGCCTGGAGCCTGTTTCCGATTCTGTGTCTCCCTCTCTCTCTGCCCCTCCCCCATTCATGCTCTGTCTCTCACTGTCCCAAAAATAAATAAACGTTGAAAAAAAAAATTAAAAAAAAAAAAAAAAAACCATTTTCTCATCCTCTTGCCGCGGCTCTGCTCCCAACCTCGCCAGCTGGCCTCGCCTGTCTGCCCCTAAAAACCCTCCTCCCGGGATGGCTCGAAGTCCTCAGGTGCCCCCTGCACTTCCTGCTTCCGGGCCACTGCTTCAGCTGCACCCTGGCCATTTCCCTCAACCTTCCCACGTGGGACCCTCAGGGCCCCCCGAGAGACCTCTCTTGCAGGCGGCTTGTCCATTCCACCCCAAGTGCCTACTGGCCGACCGTCCAGCCCCTGACTTCTCAGCACACCCGGCTTTGCAGCGGGTCGTCTGGGACCTTCTGATTCCTTACGTGGTTTCATTAGCTTCAAATTCTCTGGAAGGTGAGGCGAGCTCCCGGCACACAGGGGGCACCAGGAAACCCCTCTTTAACTGAATTGTAGAAAAAGTGATCTCAAGAAGCTAAAAAAAAAAAAAAAAAGCATTTTCTTTTTTTCAATTTTATTTGAAAGAGAGAGAGAGAGAATACATGAACCAGGGAGACGGGAAGGGGGAAACAGAGAGAGAACCTTAAGTGGGTTCCACCCTGACCCTGACATGGGGTTCGATCCCACGACCCTGGAATCTTGACCTGAGCCAAAATCAAGAGTTGAGTTGGATCCTCAACCGACTGAGCCACCTGGGCACCCCAAGAAATTATTTTCTTTTCTCTTAATGTTTATTTATTTATTTTTGAGAGAGAGAGAAAAAGAGAGCGCAAGATCAGGACTGAGTTGAAGTTGGATGCTCAACCAACTGAGCTCCGGAGGTGCCCCCTGCCCCACTCACGGAATCATTTTCAAACTTAACGTAGCTCTCCTCTGAGCTCCCAGGTATCTCCATCCCTCAAGCAAAACAGCAGCAATTAAGAACACTGGTCTGGAGCCAGGCCAACTGGATCTGAATCCTGGACTGGCCATCTACGAATCGATAGATCACGGAATTATTTCACCTCCATATGCCTCAGTTTCCTAACCTGTAAAATGGGGAGAGACATAGGCCCCACCTCCTGGATTAATTGAGTTGCTATGTATGTGGTGCTTAGAACAGGGTATAGCTCATAGTATGGACTCGATAAACAAACACTGGCTATTTTGGTGTGGTATGGAAATGACTGATCTGTCTTTTCCCCATTTATTTTTTTTCTTCCCTCAACTGTCAGCATCTTGTGCCATTCATCATATTCCCAGGACAGTGACCCACTTCTAGGTACACAGTGCCTGGCTTACAGCAGTAACTAAACGTTTGAGGAAGAAAACACAAGAGTAGTTTATTGATGATGTTCGAAGTAGATGTTATGTATTTTCTACAAATCTTAATAAGACCCAGTTTCTACTGTCTGGAACATTCTTCCTTCTCCTGTTTGCCCGACCACACTCCACGCATCCTTCGGGTCTCAGATCAGATCCTGCTTCCACCTGCAAATCTGGCCTCTAACCTCCTAATTCTGGCGGGTCCCTCCCTCACTCCCTCACGCACACGGGGCGTTCCCACATCACCATGCACTGCAATGTTTGGATACTTCCTCAGGCTTTCCCACAAGAGGGTGAGCTGGGCAAGGACCTCATCATGCCTCACACACAGCGGAAGTCCCAGCATCCTACACCATGTCTGGCACTCTGGTTTCTCTTTCCCACCCAGTGAAGGTGAGGAGTTGTGGGTGGGAAGCCAGGCCAGCAAGGGGACATCTTGTTTAAACTCCAGGAACGCAGCACAAGTTCACTCTCCACCAGGGTGGAGAAGTAGGAGGGAATCAAGCGAAAGAGGCCAAAGGTGGGAAAAGAAAAAAAAGAACCCCCCCCCCCACCAGATCTCTATATTATAGAAGAAAACACACCTAGAGACCGGAGCCTCCAACCCAGTACCATTGTCACCAAGATGGCAAGAGAAGACTCAAGACTCTTTGACTTCCATCAGGGATGGAAGTGACGAGGTTGGTCATCTCCTGCCCAGAAGTGGGGCCTCCTGAACTCGCCTTATTGGTTTACACACAGAATGAAGATGAATATCTTAGCGTCCATGAAAAAGCTGCAGGGCATCTGGGGGTAGGGCCAAAAGCATGCCCCAGAAGCACCACCATCTACCAAAGGGGAAGAAGAGAGGTCGGCATTCACTGAGCAATGACCAGGAGCCAGACCCCGCCATTTCATCCTCTGTGGTACGTACTGTGATTCCCAGAGCACAGAGGTGAAAATCGAGGCTCCCGAGCTGGCAAGATTCGCCTAGAGTCACCGGCTCCCCAAGAGGCAGACTTTATACTTGACTAACAGACCCTCTGTCTCCAAAGCCCATCCTCACCCTTCCCGTGTCTTCCTGGCCATGCTGCCTCCAGAGTTCACAGCAAGTTTAAAGGAGAAATCTAACCCTTTCTGCAACTGGGATTTCTACTCAGAAGTCCACTGCGTTTTCTCTTCCACGGCTAAGGTCAATACAAAACACAGAAAATGCAACCCAGATGAAATGCACTCTACTGAAATGGATCCCCAGGACCCTTGGTGGGGAGGGGGGGCAGGGTGGAGGGTTGGGGAAAAGCCCATGCAGTTAATTAAGAGCCTGTGAGACAGCGTGACTGTTAAGGGAGAAGGAGCGTAGCAAGTAGGGCGCTCACAGCAGATGGTGAAAACAACTGTCAGACAGATAAGGAAAGAGAGACATCTTTCGTGGCTACAGACCCTGACAAAACATGAGCTCTCTGTGACACGTCCCCAGAAGCAGGGAGCCCAGTGTGAGCACACAGGACAGCCCGAGGTGGGGGGGGGGGGAGACGCTGACATGAGTGAATGGGGTGAGGGGGGTGGACCTGGGCCAGGACCCACACCTCACAGCAGTGACGGACTCTTGCTTTCTCTCTTTGGTCCATTCACACATCCACTCCCTCGTTCGGCAGATATTTCTTAAGCACCTACTAGGTGCCCAGCGTTGTGAGGTGCCAGAGACACAACTGTGAGCAAGACAGAGGGCAGCCCTGCCCTCGTGGAGCTCAGGATCTCCTGGAGGGAGGGGGGCGGAGATTATCCACCTAATCAGGCCGGGATCATGACACAGAGGTAAGGGCTGTCGCTGAAGAGACACTGTTCAGCGTGCACTAACTGAAAGCTGTCTACACTGGGAGTCCGGGAGGGTTTGCTCGGGGAATCGCCTCTTGGGTGAGGCCCGAAGGAGGAGGAGAGGTGGACCACCCACACGAGGGCTGGCAGGACGGGAACACGGATGTGGAGCACAGGGAGACAGGCGTGAATACGGTGCAAGGCAGGCCGGACCGGGCAGGCTTTGAGCCACAGCTCGGGTTGTGGGAAGGACTTCCTCAGCCCCTTCCCGAAAGAGCCCAAAACCTCCCTCCTGCAGGCCCCGCCTGTCTGGGTCTTTAGCCAACCCCGACTGCGCAGAGAATTCCCTGGAGCTTCAGCCTCCTCTGCGGGCTGGTCCAGAAGTAGCTGGACCGCTACCTTCCTTGCGATGTGGCTCCCGGCACCCACATGTGGACCCCTGGCTCTATGTCCCTGTGCCTACTGTCATCACCCCCACCATCCCTGCCTTTTTTCTGGCTCATTCTATCAGACTCTGCTTGTGCATCACCTCCTCCAAGAAGCCCTGTCTCCTAACTCCACTCCCAACTTGGCTTAGGCATCCCTGCCCACCGCTGCCTCAATATCACCGGCATATCTCTTCGCGGTATAAGGCACTGAAATTACCTGTCTAAACGCTTTTTGGTACATGGTAGTCACCCAATGAGTACTGGCTGAGTTAACATATATAAGAAAGGATTAATGGGGTGCCTGGGTGGCTCAGTCGATTAAGCATCTAACTCTTGATTTTGGCTCGGGTCACGATCCCACGGTGCATGGGTTCGAGTCCCACATCAGTCAGCACGGAGCCTGCTTGGGATCCTCTCTCTCTGCCTCTCCCCACTCGTGCACACTCTCTCAGGTATGTGCACCTTTCTCTTAAAATTTTTTTAATGTTTATTTATTTTTGAGAGACAGAGAGAGAGGGGGAGAGGGAGAGAGATGGAGTGGGGGAGGGGCAGAGAGAGAGAGGTACACACAGAATCCGAAGCAGGTTCCAGGCTCGGAGCTGTCAGCACAGAGCCTGACGCGGGGCTCGAACCTACGAACCGTGAGATCATGACCTGAGCCAAAGTCGGACGCTTAACCTCTCAGATGACCCTCCTGCTCTCTCTCTTAAAATAAATAAATAAAACTTTAGGGAAAAAAATACTCACAAGATATAAAGTATTCTAAAACGCAAGTGGGAAAATACAGTTAGAAAACTGGGGAAGCGTTGAAATACCAACAGCTAATATTTACCAAATGTCTACCCCATGGCAGGTCATATTCTAAGGGTGTGCTATGAGTAATGAATTCACTGATGTTGTACCCCAGTCCCACGAGGTAGGATTATATCTGTATGAATGAAGTTTATGAATGAAGAACATGACCCAGAGAGGCTGAGCCATTGGCCAGGGGCGACGTGGACCAACACCCTCCACCCACCACACAGAGCGTCAGCGGCAAGACCTCGCTCGGCCATCCCCAGGGAAAGAACATGAGAAGACGCTCACCCTCGTTTGTTAACTGAAATCACAACAACAGAGTTTGGAAAAACATGACAAAGACTGGCTATAGCCAGGGGTATCGCGGGACGCCACTTAAACGTCCATCAGGGAGAGGACAGCTTATGTGGACACTTAGAAAACTCCGGGCACCTAAAGGGGGAAGCAGCTCTCCAAATGCGTGACACAGATGGATTTTGGATTTTTAACTTAAAACAAGATGTTCTCCCCATTTCCAGTCTCTGCTTGGATGTCACCTTCTCCGTGAGGCCTGGGATTCGTGCGTGTGTGTGTGTGTGTGTGTGTGTGTGTGTGCGTGTGCGCTCGTGTCTTTTCATCTGAGGCCCAGAGGGAAATCACTCACTCCTCGTCATTCTACCTCCCTGGAACACCAGGTCAGCATCTTTGGAACCACTAAAGATGTCTCAAAGGAAGGCCCCAGGGGTGCTGGCCAGAATCATGCCCTAGGACACAGGGAAACATTTGCTGGTTTGAACTTCAATCACTACAGTGCCTTTTTTTCCCTTCTTAACACTGATCACAGGGGCGCCTGGGTGGCTCAGTCAGTTAAGCGTCTAACTTCAACCCAAGTCATGATCTCATGGTTTTTGAGTTCAAGCCCCTCATCCAATCTGTGCTGACAGCTCAGAGCCTGGAGCCTGCTTCAGATTCTGCCTCTCTCTCTCTCTCTCTCTCTCTCTTTCCCCAACCCCCCCACTCACATTCTGTCTCTCCTTCAAAAATAATCATTAAAAAATTTTAAAAAACAACAACAACAACGACAAAAACTGATCACAGACCACCGAGAGCTTCAGTATCAGTGAATCCCGGCACCACACCCCAACTCCTCCCCTTGGTCCTCTATGTCTCAACCTCTTTGAGCCTCAGTTTCCCCACCGAGAGGCAAGGCCAATCATAGCAAACCTTGCTGTGTTGCCGTGTTATTAAGTTGCTAACTCAGAGAAACGCCAAGGGGGTTAAATGCTATCCAGTGTGCTGAACACAAAAAAGGAGCTCAGCACCACCACTATCATAATCATTAAAGACGGCTGACCTTTCGTATGAGAGGTGGGGGTGTGGGGTGGGCCAGGGGCGCGGGGGTCCACCCTGACGGGAAGGAGTAGCTTTGCACCAAAGGTGGCAAGGGAACTTTCATTACTGTTTTGAGACCCTCTGCAGACAACACACACCCTTACTGCTTGCACGCGGCGGGGGAGGAGGGGGGCACTTCCACTCCTCACCCCACGTGCTTGGGCTCACCATGATGAATGGCAACTTGGAAATGGTTCCCGAGACTTGTTTTCAAGTAGCTGAGAGAGGAAAAAATGTCTGAGCTGACAAGGAAAGTGATGAGTCGATCTCCGGATCTTGACATCAGCCTCAATGGATGCCAAAAAGCAAATCCAGGAGTGGGGAGCAAACCACAATGTTGATCTCCCCCTCGGATTTGCCACGGGTCAGGTGATAGTCAGATTTTCCATCACCATCTGGCAGTCTGCACTCCAAGGCAGTGGCCAAGCTGGAAGGTCTTCATGTTAGCACAGAAGAGACTTTTAAAAGTTCATCCATTAGCACAGAGTCACTTACGTGCTACACTTTGAAAGACAAACCACATACACCCCCTAGGCTGTTGTTGTCATTACTGGTTTGGAAGAGGACCCACTTTTGAGGAACAAAAAGGTTGGTCCAAGTCTGCTGGCCTGGGAGCGTGTGTGTTTGAAGTGTGTTAAACAGCTGGGCCCCGGGGAAACAGACACCTGCGTCAACGACACCGCCGATGTGATTCACTCCACGGCAGGGAGCCGCTGACCCTGACACTCGCAGCCAGCTGACCCTCGGCCGCTTCCGGAGACAAGCTGGGAACCTCAAGAAGCAGTAGTGATTCAAAGGTCACGAACTGGGGGCAAGTTCAGGGCACAACGTGAGAAGCTTGTGGAGGTCACAATTTTGAGGAAGTATCTGGGTCTTTTAGCACTATACCCTTAGGTAGAACTGATCTATAATGTTCCTTGCTCTTCCCTCCTTGTCTGGTTTGGAAATCCAGGTTACACTGGCCTCGTCGAAGGAGCTGGAGTGTATCTCCTTTGTTTCTGTTCCGCGCAATCGTTTGGGGAAGAGAGGGATTATCTCTTCTAGAATATCTGGTAGGCTTGCCTGTGAAACCATCTGGGCCTTGTGTGCCTTCTTCCTGTTTTCTATGAGCTGGGTGATGACGGAGTTAATAATTTCTTTAATATTTAGTGATCTGTGCAGGTTTTCTGGTCGTCCCTAAGTCCATTCCATTAAGCTGTATTTTTTTTTTTTTTTTTTTTTTTTTTGGAGACTGACCATTTTATCCAGGGTTCCAAACTGAATGGCACAGTGTTAGTCCCACTCTCTGAGGCTTGGAAGGATTGATTATCCTTCCCATAATAAGCAACAAGGGCAAGTCCATGAAGCGGCCCCCGCCCCCCAAATCGGGCATGTGTTTGCCAGGGATCAGGGTTTAGGGACTGCCTTATCCTGCCAGCAAGCTAGCAGGGCAGGGATGCAGAGGCCGGCTTTGGAGTCGAACTGCCTGGATTCCTCTCCTAGTCCCAAATCTGGGCACATGTATCCGTAGTCTCCTCCTCGGTAAAATGGGTAGAATAACAAGAGTGACCTCTAAAGACCCTATGAGGATCACACAAAATACTTCGTAAACCCCAAGGCCACATCGTAAGGGAGTCCCCATAGCCTTAAAACATTCAACTGAATAACCTTTCACTTCACAAACTTTCAACTTAACAATTCTCGAGAATGCCAACTCCAGGTCCAGAGCAAAAGTACTTCCACTCCTTCCAGAACCACCAACTGGCACTTACAACCACCGTCTGTCATTCTCATCTCAACCCTCTTGGCACTTACTAGGCTAGAGCCATGGTTCTGCAGGTGGGATCCCTGGACCAGCAGTGGCACTCGGGAACTTTCTAGAAATGCAGACTCTCGGGCTGGACTCCACATGTACTGAATCAGACACTCTGGAGGTTGGCATAACAATCTTGTGGGTCTTTTTTTTAATTTTTTTTAATGTTTATTTAATTTTGAAAGAGACAGAGCGTGAGTAGGGTTGGGGGGGGCAGGGGAGCAGGGGTGGGGAGAGGGAACACAGAATCCAAAGTAGGCTCCAGGCTCCAGCTGTCAGCACAGAACCCCCATGGGCTCGAACCCACGAGCAGCGAGATCATGACCTGAGCTGAAGCTGGACACTGAACTGACTGAGCCACCCACGCCCCCACACTCTTGTGTTTAACACACTTTTCAGGGGATTCTGATGCCGGCTCCATGAATGAGAACCCTAAGTTTTTAAAAGCCACAGGGAACTACCCAGGCTCTTGCTGGGTTCTGAGGGGCTTTTAAAGGATGGCTATTCCCCTGTGATCAATAAAGAGGAAAAGGATAATCATGTTGGAAGGGAAGTAGGAAAGAGATACACAAACGTTACAGGAGTGAAAGCTGAGATCATTTTAAAAGGTCAATGGAGAGGGGCGCCTGGGTGGCGCAGTCGGTTAAGCGTCCGACTTCAGCCAGGTCACGATCTCTCGGTCCGTGAGTTCGAGCCCCGCGTCAGGCTCTGGGCTGATGGCTCGGAGCCTGGAGCCTGTTTCCAATTCTGTGTCTCCCTCTCTCTCTGCCCCTTCCCCGTTCATGCTCTGTCTCTCTCTGTCCCAAAAATAAATAAACGTTGAAAAAAAAATTTAAAAAAAAAAAAAAAAAAAAGGTCAATGGAGAGAAAATGGCAAATGTTGCCCGTTTGTGTGGGACGGCTCACTCAACGATCAGAACAATTCTGATCAAGCCATGTCTGAGATGCAGTGCCCAAGCGACAGACAACATCAGGACATGAGGAGAATTCTCAAAATTCAAAGAAATGCGAATGCATCAACAGTAGAAGTGCATTGGCTTCACGGACACTTGGAAAACGCTGGGCGTCTGTGGGCAGCGCTAGGGCTCTGAGCAGAACGCTGGCTCCTGGTTAGGGGGTTGCCACAGGATAGAGGCTCATCTGAGTCAGTAAAGCACGGATGCTTTGATCTGTTCAGACTAGAGCGTGCTCACCAGTTCTCCTGGACCAGACCTCGGGAGAAGCTAACTAAGTCAACAGCTTTTCCGTACAGATAAACCGGTGCATTTTAGAAAAAAAAAAAAAAATTTTTTTTTTTTTAAGTGAGAAGGAGAGGAGAAGGAGGGAGAGATGCTCAGGACTAAAGTGCATCCGCAGCAAGAAGTTATGTCATGTTTTAAACCGTTGAAGGACCGGTTCACATTCCCACTTAACAAGCTTAAAATCCGAGGTGTAACTTGGGCTCTACCAGCAAACGGATCCGGGAACCGTTCTTGCCGACAACGAAATGCCTCCCCTGGAACTACTGTATAGTTGAAATTCAGCATTGAACATGCATAACCCACACCCTGCCCCTGAGATCTGGATTCGTTCGATTTGGGGTGGAGCCCACTTTTTAACAAGCTCCCCAAGGGCTACCGAGGCAGATGGTTCTGGACCACAGAGCCATTTGTCATTACCAGAGGAGTGAGAATCAAAGCAGTACTGAGTGGCCGCATACAAACACTGCTGGGGAAAATGCAGTCTGAAACCAAAACACCCCCCCGCCGGAGCCCCAATTTAGCATTTGTTCCCACAGCACAGATCAGGGAAGTCAGCAGTAAATGAGTAACGTGTTATATAAGTTGCTTTTCTGTATGCAGAACCTTAATTCACCAACGAGAAGTTGAAATCATAAAAAAAGTAAGCCCGCCCCCAAAACAAATGCCAGGAAAGCGAAGCCAGGATCTCCCCATCGCCTTCTGCCAGGCAAAGACGAGCCCTCCGTGGGGCTGCAAACCCCCTCACCTTGTGCCACAAGCAGCTGGATCCTTTGGTGGAGGTAGGGAGAGCTGACGCTCAGGTTTCCACGTGGGCAGGGACACTGGCTTCATCGAGACTTTTCTCTGGTCGAAAACCTAAGTGGAGCCATGTTTTCTTGACTACACCTCTGGCCCCTTGCTGACAAGTTCTGGAAGCACAAAGCCCCTCTGTCTTGAGTCTTATCTAAGAGCCCCAAACTGCTTTCTCTCTTTGGCAAGGATTCCCCATCTTTTCCTTTCCCCAATTTCCCCAAGACCTACACAGTAAGCTAGTTCTAACTAAAATGTTAAAGGCTGACTGTGTTTGGAGAACTTATCAGCCCAATGACCACAGAAAATGTGAAAGTGGGCATGGCAAAGATATACCATGTGTATAAAATACATGTTACTGGGGCGCCTGGGTGGCTCAGTCAGTTGAGCATCCGACTTCAGCTCAGATCATGATCTTACAGTTTGTGGGTTTGAGCCCCGCATCAGGCTCTGTGCAGACAGCTTGCTCAGAGTCTGCAGCCTGCTTCCGATTCTGTGTCTCCTTCTCTCTCTCTGCCCTCCCCTGCTCATACTCTGTCTCTCTCTCAAAAATAAATAAATGTTAAAAATTTTTTTTTTTTTTAAATAAACACATTACCTCTTCCAATGAGCCAGCCTCAGGAACCTTCTCAACACTGACATGGAACCATTCACTCTCAACTTAACTAGAGAGCAAACTAAGTTTCAGATACTTTTTTTTTTAAGTTTAGTTATTTATTTTGAGAGAGAAAGGGATAGCAGGGGAGGGGCAGAGAGGGAGAGAGAGGCTCCATGCTGTCAGCACAGAGGACTCGAACTCACAAACCATGAGATCTTGACCTGAACCAATGTCAACAGTCAGACACTTAACCAACTGAACCACCCAGGTGTCCCTAAACTGCAAGTTTTGGAGGCAGAAGTCCCTATCATTTTATTGTGCTACTCCAAACGCCTAGCATGGTGGCTAACTCTTAGGAAGGGCTAAAAAGAAAAGAAAAGAGAAGAAAAGAAAAGAAAAAAGAAAAGAAAAAAAAGAAAAGAAAGAAAAGAAAAGAAAAGAAAAGAAAAACACTGAATTGACTTAAACTGACACCTGATGTGAACCTTAATGGCCACCCCCATTTTACAGAGCACATTTCAAAATGCCTTAGAGTCACGTGGGGCTGCTTATTTAAAAACCCATCTTCTGGCCTAACCACCCCACCCTTGGTAAATCAGACTCCACGGGACCTTCATTTTTAACAAGGGGCCGGGTAATTTACACACATAACATGTGAGAGTCACAGCCCTAACCTTGCAGGGGAATCTCAAGGACACCAACACTAGGCAATGTGATCAAGCAAAAGAGCCCTTTGAGAACACCCAAAACAGAACAACACACAGAGGCAGGTAGCCTCCTCCTCTCCACCCAGGCACCGGCCCCGGTGGAGAACGTTCAACGTCAGGAAAAAAAAAAAAAATGAGGCCAGTAAGAGACCAGAGATGAGAAAGGTCTAGAGAAGCATCGTAGAGCCGAGGCGGGGATCTAACAAGGCCACCTTGCATCCCAGCAGGCTCATCCTTGGCCTTTCCTCCTGCTGGGGGGGTGGGGGAGGACCACGCCCCACCGGCAGATCGTAAACCAGAGGGCACCGACCAGGCCCATAGATGGAGGGCAACTTCGGAAAGTCGTGTGGAAGGAGAGGCCTACCTCCATCTGCCCTTCTCTCCGCGTCCGGCTTCCCCGCTTCCCCCTGCAGTCTGGCGGCTACAGTCCGCGAGCCTTCCTCCCCCGTGCTGTTCCTCCCACTCCCAAGGCGGCCACATTCGAAGCAGGACAGGGGACCGTGCCGGCCGGCCGGGGACCCAGGAGTCACCCCCGGGTCCCCTGCACCCACACCCCAGGAGCCTCAGACGGACGACCGCCCGCCAGCCACCCTCCCCGAGCCGGGGAATCCCTCTCCCGCCGGCAGCTGTCGCGGAACGTCAGACACGGATGTTTATGCCAGGCCTCATTTACACAAGCCCACTCCTCCCCGAGAGATGAATTTTTAAAACAAACAGCTTTTACATATGTTAGCAGGCAGAGTCATGTCAGCATCAGGGATCCCCAGACGGAAACATGAGTCAATCTGGGGCAGACACTGCTAAATAAATCCTGTTTGGGTGAAATCCCTCTCTCTGGAGAAAGGCCTCAGATTCCCCAGCAAGATTCCCTCAAGACGCGGGGCTCTCTCTGCAGCGGGGCGTGCCCTGAGCACTCCGAACTCTGAAATCCCCGTCGCGCTCCTGGGCATCGGCTCCATCAGCCCCTCTTGGGAGCGCTGCCAGCCCATCCCACCTGCGTCCTTTCCCTTACTCCCACACACACTCTAGTTCCACCCAGGGCATCAGAGGTCCCTGCTCGGTCGGGAACGGGTCGTCCACGCTTATGCCAAGGCTTAGGGTTCTGGCAGCTCAAGAGGGAAATGTCACCACCAAGGCACATGGATATCCGAGAAATGAGGGGGTGCACGAAACAGGTACAGATGGCCTGGCGGACCCAGGCCACTAAGGCCCAGTCAAGGAGTAACTTCACCATTAAGGAAACGTCAGGCTTGGGAGCGTTAATGACCTTCTGCGTCCTCTTTCCTTAACTCTGCCTGTGGGGACTTGGTAAGAGAGAGGAATTCTGTGCCTTTGCTGTGCTGGTTCCAGGGTGGAGTAAGAAGGTGCAAACCCAGAGAATTAGCATAGGACGGGGTCAGGGCGCTCTCACACCCACCCTGGACATGGGGCCAGAGCACCCATGCTAGTGATAGAGGAGGGGCAGAGGCTCCAGTTGAAGAACTGGCATGGAGAAGTTCAAGTCCAAACTGGGTCTGAGAAGAGGGGCAGACCCCGCCTTTCTGGGCTACACGGTTTTGGGGGTGGGGGCTCAATGAGTTTGAAAGCAAAGCCTCTAGGAGGCGTTCTACCCCGGAGAGGCACTGGCCAGCCCTCTGGGGACATGAGTCTCAGGTCCCCGTGGGTGAGGACTTTGAGCTGTCCTCCAGAACAGGGGCTCTCGAGGGGTTACCGTGGCCTTGGGTGTGTTCGAGTAGTAAGGGAGTGTCTGTGGCTTGGCCTTCACACATGCACAGGCATCTGCAACCAGTGTGGGCCTATGACCAAGTCCACACGACTCTCGGTGAGCGAGCCGGAAGGGGAATGACCGCCTAGCTAAGAGTCGGGGTCTCAAGCACTCCCCCAGGCTGCATGCAAAGTGCCCGGCCACCTAAGCCAGAAGCGAACACAAGACAAAGACAAGCCACGTACCGAGCCCGTTCTCTGCCGGTGCCGCGTGGTTCACACCACACTCCGCCAGGTCTTGCTCTCCGACGTCGTTCAAATCCAAGCCAGGCTGATGGGAGCCGTTTCCAAAGTGCCTCTCGTCCTTCTCGGAACCGGCGTCCCCATTCTCCATCCCATTCTGAGCCTTTTTCAGCGGCATTATTTGCAAACCACTGGGGGTAGTCCTGTAAGACACCGTCTTGGCGGCCCTGTCACCTCCTGCGGGGGGCTTGGCCGAATACCCTTTCTTCGGCTTGGACAGGGGGGGGTTGATCCGCTTCCGTTTATGGGAAGTCCCTTTGCTCTTCCCGGACTCTGAAGGTCTGTGGGAGAGTTTCTCAACCGACGGGCCTCGGCCGTCACGCAGGAGCTTGGAGGTGCTGGCCTGCTTCCCTGACTTGATCCTTTTGTCCTTGGACACGTGCAGCCCGTTGAATTCGTCGATAAACTCCTCACAGTGCAACAGATGGTGCTCTGGCTCCCACGTGTCCTCCGTGCTGCCGTAGCCTTTCCATCGGATGAGATACTCCCATTTTCCTTTCTTGTTCTTCCTCTTGTCTACAATCCTTTCGACCTGAGGTACGAGATAAGAGAGTCAGGGAAGAGACAGAAAAAAAGGGCGGAGGAAAGAAGTCAGGCCCAGGCAACAACCGCACAAAGCCCTGAGGACAGAGACACACGGGCCAGGGGAGAGGCCGTTCAACATCGGAAGCTGACACTTCCAGGAGCGTTCAAGAAGGCTGGTTTATTTTAGGACATCACTGAATGGAACCAAAGGCACTCGGCTGTTTCCCATGACAACTGTGTGAGGCCATGCCTGGCTGGTGGCACCTGCCTGTCCTTCCAAGGCTTACTCTTGCTTGAAATCACAGCACGAGCTTTCACTAAAGATCTTTATTCTTTTCACTGCACTGAAGTAAAATCAGACGTTTGGAGACCAGTGCGGTGTGACTTTTTCACCCTTACTTATAGCGAGCAACATTTATTGAGCATTCACATGGTAGGCACTATGCTAATGTATCCTTATTTATAATAATGGGAATGATTAGTCACACTCATTGGAGTGACTAAATGCTGGGCTTGGACGCTCCCATGTCATTTTCCCCTCACAACAACCCAGTGCAGTCAGTACGGATTCGTTCTTATCCCCACTTTATACTTAAGGAAACAAGGCTTCAGGGAGATTAAGTCACTTAACCAAGTTCCAAGCTGGTAAGGGCAGAGCTGGGATTTGAACCACTCTTACCCCGGACTTATTTTCTTAATCACAGGCCAAACCAACTCTCTCTACTACAAAAATCTTCCATACTGATCAAAAATGACTTGCATCAACAAAACTCAACCGCCCCTCCCCACAACATGAAGGGTACAGCTGGTAGGCCAGGTGATAGGTAACACTCGCTGAGAGCCTATTATATGCCTTGCATAACCCCATGGGTGTAACTGCTGTTTTCCTGTTTGATAGATGAAGTGATTGAGTATGAGGTAAACTGCCTACCAGGCAGGGCTAAGCGGTGGCAGAGGTGAGGTCTGAACCTCTATCCATCTGGCTCTAAAACTCTGTGCTAACTGTCCACATACCTTCAAAGTTATGAAAATCCCTGCCTTCGAGTAATCTCCCGGAAGAACACGGTTAGGAAAATGCCAGTCTTGATGCTAATAACTGGTCAATCCAGGGGAAGAGCATGTGAGGGTCCTTTACTACCCTGTCAACTTGACCCTAGATGTAAAATTCTTTAAATTAAAAACAAAACAAAAAAAAAAAAAACAACCGACAGAAAATACCCAATGCTCTACCCTAAAAAAGCTAAATTTCAGTGAAAAAATAAAACAACTACATTCAAAAAATAAAACAACTACATCCAAAATCATGGGATTTTGACCCCATGAAATTAATAAGTGAGGAATATGTCCTTGAAACTCATGAAAAGAAAACAAAGCGAGAAGGGAGAAATCAATACACGTACAGTCGATCATATTTCAAGATGGCTATCAAATACATGGGGGGTTCGCTATATGACTGTTTATGTTTACGTGTTTGAATTTTTCTGTTTGAAATTTTACATAATAAAAAAAAAATAACTTTGAAAAGACTGTCTCCCAATGGTTTTGTACAACAGAGGCTATGCAAAATAATTAAGCGATGTTCATTGCTTTGCACTTAATAAATATGTAAATAGCTAGGCCATGCTGCCTCTTCATAATACTGTTTCTTTAGAGACAATTTAAATGGTTTCCTTAATTGATTTATCTACGATCAAATTGGCCTATTTCTATTAAAACTTCTTTCCTTACAAAATGCTCTGTGAACATCTGTTTTAGATTCATTACATAATTTTTAGATGTATCACACAAACTCTGTAACAGTTTAAAAAAGTAAAACCATGCCAAACTAATCCAAGTCCCAATCTTTGGATCGAGGAACGGGACTAGTTGAGTATTTATTTGTGATAATGCTTCAGAAAGTCCAGAGTATTTCTGGAGGAGCCTGCACCTTTGCACTTTGGGAGGTCTTTGGAGGGGGAAACCCTCTGCAGGTTTACAGAGGGAACAAGGAATAAGCAAGCTGGCACTGCCTTGAAAGAGCAGCATTCCCAAGAGCACCAGCCTAGGAGTATCAGGAGTGAGCCCAGATACTTCTTAGGAGCTAAGGGATTTGTGCTGGCATGGAGGTCTCCAGCTTCAGAAAATATATGGAGAACACTCCTTCCCCAGGACAAAGCAGAAAACCATGTTAGACAAAGAGCCAACATGATGGATAGGTGGGTGGGTGGATGTGTGAAAATGGATGGCTGAGTGGATGAATGTATAGATAGGTGGATCACGGGATGGATGGATGGATGGAAGGAAGGAAGGAAGGGAGGAAGGAAGGGAGGAAGGAAAGGAAAAATGGCTGGCTGGCAGAGAGATGAACACATGGGACGGGTGGATGACAAAAAGGACAGATAAATGGACAGATGACTGGCTGGATGGGTGAAAGGAGGGTAAAGAGATGAGTTCAGAAATGAATGGGCAGATGATGGATGGCACTCACTCATCAAAATGAGCTTAGCATAGTATTTAAGAACACAGGCTGTGGAACAACACTATCTGGTTTAAATCCCCTGGTAAGCCTTTTATTATGTGTTCCTGAGCAAATGAAACCTCTCTGGGCCTCAGATGACTCACCAGGCAAGGGGGAAATAATAGCACCTATCTCACAGGGTGGTTGTGGAGAATATACAAGTAAGTAGTTTTGCATTCCATAGTAAAGGTCACTGAATCTTGCATATCCTCCTGTGAATACAAATCTTGGTGGTATCTAAAGACAGAATGTTTCCTCATCTTGCAGAATACGACCCCCCTAAGGATAACCAACTCCTCCCTGAAGAGACAATCAACCTACTTGCATAAGTCCTTCCAAGTGTGGGAGATGGCTGTGCAGAGCAGTCCTGCTCGAGAAGCCTGGGGAGTTGCAAGGGTGCAGTGTCTACACGGCTACTGAGGCCCACACTGTGAGTGGGGGGCTTGGTTTCTTCCCTCCTAGTTACCGGAAGACTGAGTCACAGAGTCACAAGTGGGTCTGCCTCCACCTTTGGTCCCGTCCACAAAGCCACTGGGTGCCTTGACAGCCATTTCTACTTAAATTAACCCAATACCAACAACAAATAGTATTAACGGGATCATCCCAAATAGTCTGATGTGTGTGGGGAAACTGTTGGCCCTGCCATTTTCTATCCACATGACCCGAACAAGTTGCCCAACTTCTCTGGGCCTCAGTCTCCCCATCTGTAAAAGAGGTACACAAAATGAACCTGCTTTTTCTGAAAGATGAAAATACCCACCGGGAGCTCGGAGGAAAGCTGGCTCCAAATTTCCCATCATACTTGGAATCTGCAGTCTCCTAGGACCGAATTCCCTTCCTTACATCCCTGTATAGGTTCTCTGACCCTCTTTTCCACTTCTTCTCAGGAGAGTCTCAAACAGAACCAGAATTCTAATCTGTGCTGGTGATAACAACGGCCACGTTATTTAGGACTTGATCTTGCTCAGGTTCCGACAGTCTCTGGGGAAATCCTTTCTTTCCCCTTCCCCTCTCCCAGCCTCCTCTGCTGACCCCTAACTCCTCACACCTGCTGAAAGCACGCACCTGGGTCTCCAGGTCTCAGCAGCGCTGTTCCTGACGCACCACGCCCACCTTACCTGCCCTGCACTACCTGAAGTTCAGTCCCTCCAGATGGAAACAATCATCAACTCCCTCCCCTTGGAATGAGTAACAAACACATGAACGGCATTAAAACCTTGTATGCTCACACACACACCCACTGGCTCCTTTCAAAGATAAGCAATCTGAGACCCTGAACTGTTTCTTACAACTCAACCAAATCATTAATTACCGTTTACTCCCTGTGATCCCAGCCAGTATGAGACAATATTCTACCACAGGGGGAAGTGGCAGGGGGGGATGGCAGGGAACTTCCAACGGAGTTATTACCACTGCCAGGATGTCGAGCGGATGGCTGTCTCGTTAGGAATGATAATGATGTTAATCACCTTTATCGGTACGTGCTGTTCCAGGAACTGTGCTAAGCACTCATGAGGTTTTAGACTCGATCTCTGCACCCAGGCAGGCAGCTGGACATTATACTCACCCTTTGAAAGGTGAGAAAACTGAGTCTCAGAGAAGGTAGGAAACCTTCCCTCGATCACACAGTCAGTAGGGGGTTAGCCAAAATTGGAATTCTAGTTCGTCAGACCCCTCAGCCCAAGTCCTTGGCCCCCTGGCCACACCTCACCCCTGGGAAACCATCGGGTTGGGGGACACAGCCCTTAAATGAACGAGCGTGAAGTAACATGACGGTAACAAATGATGGTGAAGATAATGTCACATGGGAAACAACAGCGGAGGGAATGGGGTTACTTCAGATCAGAAGGGTAGCAGACTCTGAGAAAGAACGATTTAAGCTAACACCAAAATGGGCCTTCAGAGGCGGAGAAAATCTGAGCTGGTGAAGTGAGGGGACTTTCCAAGCAGAAGGAGAAAGGTCCCTCCCCACCTTCCTCTTCAGCCTTCTGCTAGCAGGCCAGTCGAAAAACACCACCACCCAACATTTATCCAGAATTGACGAAATGCCAGCCACTTCTGAAAGTGATCCCCATAGACTGACCATATGTTATATATGTGAACTCATTTAATCTTGAAAATAACCCAACAAGGCAGGTAATTTCATTCTCTTTTTTAATGTTTATTTTTGAGCAACAGCACGTGCCAAGGGGCAGAGACATGGGGACAGAGGATCTGAAGCAGGTTCTGCACTGCCAGCACAGAGTCCAACACATGGCTCAAACTCATGAACCATGAGATCACGACCTGAGCCATAATCAAGAGTTGGATGCTTAACAGACTGAGACACCCAGTGGCCCTTCTCTCTCTCTCTCTTAAAAAAATTTTTTTAATGTTTATTTATTTCTGAGAGAGAGAGAGAGAGAGAGAGAGAGAGAGAGAGAAGGAGGCACAGAATCTGAAGCAGGCTCCAGGCTCTGAGCTATCAGCCCAGAGCCCCACGTGGGGCTTGAACTCACAAACCACAAGACCAACTTAGATGGACGCTTAACCAACTGAGCCACCCAGGCACCTCTCTCTCTCTCTTTTTTGTAATGTTTATTTTTTTAGAGAGAGAGAGACAGAGTGCAAGCAGGGCAGGGACAGAGAGAGAGGGAGACAGAATCCGAAGCAGGCTCCAGGCCCCAAGCTGTCAGCACAGAGCCCAACGCGGGTCTCAAGCCCACGAACCTCAAGATCATGACTTGAGCCAAAGTTGGACACTCAACCAACTAAGCCACCCAGGCACCCCCTCTCTATTTTTTAACAGAGGATAAAACTGAGGCACCAAGAGGTTAAGGTCCTTGGCCAAGGCCTCACCTCTGACAGGCAGTGGAGAGGTAAGGCTCGGTCAGAAGCATCTTGGCTCCACCCCATACTTTCAGTGACTACACTACATCCATCACCCCCTTGTCCAGTAGGCCCAACCTGACTGAGGCTGACAGCTTATGTATAGCTTCAGACATTTGCCCTCAGCACTGCCAAGGTCACAGAAGACCTCTATCACCTTTAGGTGGCTTAGGAGTCTCCTGCACCTGACTCTCCCAGCCTGCCCTGAGGGCCTCCGGCTACGGCTGCTCCAATTCTCCATCGGTTCAAATGGAAACAGACCAATTATCATTCATATTCCCTAACCCTAGCTTCCCACCAAATGAAAACAGTATATGAAATTACAATAGCTCACGAACCCAGGGTTACCAAAGGTTTTCCAGACGCTCGAAGGAATGCCTCCCACATCAGAGGGAGTTGGACAGAGAAACTTTGCATTACTAATTCATGCCTTGCCCTCTGAATGCCAAGAGCAAAGCAAGAAAGAATAAAGGAAGATGCCCACGCCTGCTGTGTACCCGTGGATACACCAGAACATTCAACCCTAGACATCCCCAGATTCTGGACCCCTAGCCCACATCTGCAAGGACCTCTCTGCATCCTTCCAACATCCTGGGATAACTCCCGTGGGGGCAGAAAGGCATGCGGACCCCGTCACTACAACTTGGGGTATGAAGTCTTCAGGAAGGATAAAGACAGGACACGTTCTGGAAGCAACTAGGCATGGGCTGTTTCAGGTCTGGAAGACTGCTCTCCAGATTATCTAATCAGAGAAGGCAGTATAAATAGGCAGTGTTTCCCACCCAGTCCAGCAAAGCACTAGAGAAACAGATGCCAGACCAAGAATTTTGGCTCAGAGCCACGTAATTTAAGCCAGCCTCCAGGTGAGAGTCTAAAGTGAAAAATTCAGCAGCATCCAAGTGATGAGGGACCGAGAGGAATTCCCACACCCCTCTCCTGGGAAACACTGAACCAGAGAGACCGCTCCTTGATCAAGAACACGCAGACAGAACCCGGCAATAGCAACATCACTGCAGGACATATTTATGAGAACTTCTAAAACACATCCGAACACAAACATCACTAAAAGTTCTCAGCAAAATCCTCACCAGGAAAAGCACCACTGCGCATTTTTACATAGCATTTGTGTCATGTTTTCAAAGACGACAGAAAATACAACCCCTGTTTTTAGAAAAGAGAGAAAGGTAAAAGATGAAATGAAACCAATAGGTTGAGCAGGAAGCTGAAATGAAAGAAGGCTCATTTACATCAGAAAGGATGTAAGGGAACCAAAGGAAAAAACACAAGCAAAGAAATAAAATTCCCATTGGAACCAGAAAAGGACAGAATCAACATGCAGAAAATCAAATCCGTGATGGAGACAGTGTACTTGAAAAGCTCTCCAAGGACACAGAGGTCTTTAAAGAAAACCTTGAGGAACATGACAAACAGACATCTATCTAGGAGGGCTAACAGAGATCCAACCAAGGTAAAGTCTGGGAGAGGGGGAAAAAAAACCAAAATAGGCCAAACACTAACAACTCCTCCAGAAGAAATCCCTGCATCTTGAGTCTGTAGGGGGGTGGGAGGGAGGGTAGGGTGTGTGATGGGCATTGAGGGGGGCACCTGTTGGGATGCGCACTGGGTGTTGTATGGAAACCAATTTGACAATAATCATATTAAAATAAAAATATAATAAATAATAAAATAGCTTAACAATATTACCTCATTAAAGACTTTTAAAAAAGGAAAGATCTGTGATGGGGAATGCAGAGGTTGAGAATCAATCAACTTTGTTTCTTTATTTCTCTTCTTGCAGAACTTCTTAACTTCAAAAAATTAAACCCCCCCCCTCTCACACCCCAACTCTCCAAAATGGTAGGCAAAAAAATTAGGCAGACTTCAGAGAACATTAAAATACCAGGATACAAACTGAAAAATAAATATTGCAAACTTAGAATTCTAAAACCGGGGAGGTGGGCCTTCAGATGAAAACGAAGGAGGAAAAGATCTCCTGTGTGAAGAACAAAATATATATAACTATCCATTTAAAAAATGACTCTATCCTGCAGTGCCAGAAAATAACTACTTAAAAATTAAAATAAACAAGCCTTAAGTGATGGGAGAATGCCAAAAGGAACCAACTGAAAGAGCTCCCAGTGGCCAAAGCTAGAAAAATTTGAATAAGAAATAAATAGTGATAGTACTACATTTACAACCCAAGGAGTAAAATAAATATCCATGAGTTCATCTGATATAAATAAATGAATTACTTATCAGAAGTTGCCTGCAGGCTAAATCTGGCCCAATGCCTGTTTTAAAAATAAAGATTTATTGGGACGTACCGATGTCCATTCATTTATGTATCATCTATGGGTGTTCCAAACCACAAAAGTAGGGCTAGCTGTGTAGTGGAGACTGCAAGGTCCATAAAGTCTAAAATATTTGCTATCTGGCCTATAACAGAAAAGGTTTGCTGACTCTGGAAGAAACAAACAAGTAGGGGAGAAAATACCAATATCCCTTACAGAAGAATTCCACATAAGGAATGTAAAAAAGGAATAAGGGAAATAGAAAAATCACCACCAGAATACCACAGAAATAATTGCTATAGGAAAGATCCACAGACAGATGCTAAAATTAGTGGGTAACATTTTGAAGAGAAATGAGATATTTGGATAGCATCAAAATATCCCCCAACATACTTACTGACCACCATGGTAATTATAACAGATGCCCACCTACTGATATTCCCTCCTTTAGGGGTTGGAGCTTAATTCCTCTCCCCTCGAGTGACAGGGCTTAATGACTTCTTTCTAATGAGTAGAGTATGTGAAGGGAAAAACAGTAACTACAGTGGAGGAGAGATATGGCAAAGACCGTGATCAAGGCTATGTCGTCCATGATAAATCATGCTGATACCATGTATACTCCTGACACGGTTCACTTGCAAGGGCACTTCCCTCTGCAGTGTAATTCCCCAAACCCATCATCTCATGAGGAAACACTAGACAAACTCACACTGAGAAACTATCTACGAAGGTCTTGTAATGCAAGGAAAGATGAAGATACTGTCTCAACTAGAGGACACTGAGAAAGTAACAACCAGATACAATGTGGTATTCTGGACCGGATTGTGACACAGGAAAGGATGTCCGTGAAATACTGGTGAAATCCTGATGAAGTCCACAGTTTAATGTAGCACCAATGTCAATTTCTTAGTTCCGATAAATGTGCATGGTATAAAATGTAAGTAACTGTGAAAACTGGTTCAAGGGGAGACGGGAACTCTGTGCCCCATCTTCATAGTTCTTCCAAAAGTCTATAATTACTCCAAATGTTTTTTAAAAAGTATAAGTGTACCATTTAGTATACACAATTGTATAATGAAACGAAAGACAAAAAAGAATCTGAATAGTAACCACGATCATAAAACCTAACAAATTTTAAGCACTTGTTATGTACTTATTTGCTTAGTGATAGAAATGAAAAGAATGAGCAAAGACATACCAGGCAGTACCAAAATTTGTACAGAATATCAAAGTAAAATTAAGGAGCAAAATGAAGACATTTTAAATTAAAAATATTCACTAAATATATAATAGGCATGAACTTTTCTACAGCAAATAACAGATCAAACAATCACTAAAAAATTCAACAGAAATTGACAGAAGCAATTTGAACTGAAGACTTAAACTCAATACTTTCAGACATGGAGAAATCAAGCAGATGGAAACTAGGGATATAAAAATCTGAATAATGTAAATATGATAGGCATTCTAGTAAATATTGCAGGTATTTTATAAACAAAAACTTTAACTTCATAATTTGTAAAGAATATACAATCTACCAAAAAAATCTACAGAAAACCACTTTGGAACACTTATAAAAATTGATTATAAACAATATGAGAGAAAAATTAATAAATGCCAGAAAGAAAATATTGTACAGACTGTGTTCTCTAAATACGCTACAACACTAAATGAAAGCACAATTTAAAAATAAATCCTAAACAGTTTACAAATAAAAAAATAATGGTAACTGGTAAAATCAGCAATTATCAGATGAAGGCCTAAGAAAATTCATAATAATAATTTTTTAAAAGTAAAAACTGAACACATACATATTATCAAAGTAGTTGGGATGTGGAAAGAAGGAAGGAAGGAAGGAAGGGAGGGAGGAAGGGAGGAAGGAAGGAAGGAGTTCAATATCAACACTGACTAATCAGTAAATGAAAAATCACTCTTGGGAAGTAAGAAGAAAGAATAAATGCCAAATTAGAAATTAACAAACTAGAAAATACACCAAAGATGAACCTACTGACATTCAAAAAATGAAAATAAAGAGCAAAAATGGAAGAGTAGGCAGTTCTAAAAGCCTGTCCCTCCAGAGAACACCAAAATCAAGCAAAACATCAGAATCAACTCTTTCAGAATTCTGGAAAACAAAGTTAATAGCACCAAACAACACTAAATCAAGAAAAACACAACTTAAAACATCAGCTTTGCGTCATTTTGGTTGCCCATGACCCTCCCATTCTCCAGCTCATCAGCAGTCTTGAACATGGCGGCCCACATCCCCAGGGTAGGACCATGATCCTTGGTTCTGGAGAGAGCAGAGACCTTATCCTCAAAGAACTGTGCTTGTTCTATCTGGTCTTTGGGCTACCTGAAAGACTACAAGCACTTGCTTTCATTTTGTTAATCCTGAAACTTACTCGGGTTGGAAAAGTAGCTATGCAGAGTCATTCTTTCAAAACAATGAAGGCAAGTGAACAATCTGCTGCCAACTGGGGCAAAAGAGTGCTGTTGAGAAAACAATAGATGCACAGAAAGCCTGGGAGGAAAAGCTGGAGAGTTTCTTCATAAAATTAAAGCATTCAAAAGTGCCCATGTATACTGGAAATTTAGAAAGCTACGCACTTGCCCAGGACAGAACGCATGCTCAGAAAAGACTTAAGCCAGACCTACACTTTTCACTTCTGGCTGATCTCGAGGCTTAGTGCAAGGACAAGAGACAACTAAGGCAGTTGTAAATGGCCTGGCCAGGCACTGAAGGAATGTCCCAACAGAGTGAATAGGACAGTCGCGCTTCTCTCTTCTTTCTTTCTCTTCCTTCCTTCCTTCTCCTTCCTCCTTCCTTCCTTCCTTCCTTCCTTCCTTCCTTCCTTCCTCCTTCCTTCCTTCCTTCCTTCCTCCTTTTTCTTTCTTTCTTTCTTCTCTTTCTTTTCTTTTCTTCTTTCTTCTCTTTCTTTCTTTTTCTTTTGTTCTTTTCTTTCTTTCCTTTGTTCTTTTCTTTTTCTTTCTTATCTTCATTTCTTTCTTTTCCTTATTTCTATATTATTTCTCCTAGAATACAAGGAAATCTGTTATAAATAACTTCGCACAAGCTAAAGGAACAGAGACTTCAGAATCACACATGATGAAGAATATGAACCTTACAAAAGAGCTTAGAAAAGTCTCTAAACAAACATCAAACAGCCCACAACAAGAACAAATCAAGCCTGAGGAGGGGAAGAGTATGATTTCCAGAGTGACTATATTATAACACTCTAACTGTCCAGTTTTCAACAAAAAAGCTATGAAGCACTCAAATAAACAGGAAATATGACCCTTCATTAACAGAAAAAATTAATAGAAACTACTCCTGAGGAAGGATAGACATTGGACTGCTAGACAAAGGCTTCAAAATCACTGTCTTAAATATGCTCAAAGAACAAGAGGAAACCATGGCAAGGAGGTTTCAAAGGATAACAATGTCTCGACAAATAGAAAATATCAATAGAGATTTTTAAAAATCATAAAAGGAACCAAATAGAAATTTGGGATCTGAAAATTATAACAGCTTAATGAAAATTGCACCAGAAAGTTTCACTAGAAGATTTATGCAGACAGAAGGAAGAATTGAAGGTAGCTCAATTGAAATTATCCAGTCTGAGCAGAATGGAAAAAAATGGAAAAAAAAAAAAACACAGCCCAAGAGATCTGTAAGCCACCATCAAGGGTAACAACATACACACAATAAAAGAGAGGAGAAAAAGAAATGGGCAAAAGGAATATTTGAAGAAATAAGAGCCAAAATTTTCCAATTTTATGAAATATATGTCTATACATTTAAGAAGTTCAACAAATTCCAAGTAGGATAATCTCAAAGAGATCTACAGGAGACAAATTATAATCAAATAGTTGAAAGACAATTCACAGAGAGAATCTTAAAAGCAGCAAGAGAGAAATAACACATCATGTACAGGAGGTCCTCAACAAGATTAACAGTTAATTTCTCATCAGGAACTATGGAGGCAAGAAGGCAGTGGAGTCACATATCTAAAGTACTGGGTAAAAAACTGTCAACCAAGAATTTTACATCTGACAAGCTACACTTTAAAAATGAAGAGAAAATTATGATAGTCCCAGATAAATAAAACTGAGGTAATGACATCTCTATTAGACCTGCCCTACAATATATACTAAAAGGAGTCCTTTAGGCTAAAATGAAAGGTAGTAAATGAAGCCATATGAAGAAATAAAAAACTCCAGAAATGATAAGCAATAAGTAAATATAAAATCCAGCATTACTGTATTTTTGATTTGTAACTTTTTGTTTCCTATATGATTTAAGACAAAAGAATAAAGCATAATTACATATGTATGTTAATGGGTACATTATATAAAGATATAATTAGTGATATAATAAAAACAGGTGGAGGGATCTGTACATAAGCTGAGTTTTTCTATGATATTGCAGCTACACTGAAATCAAAACTTAGGATGTTAGTGGTAAACCGCATAGTACCACTAAGAAAATATCTTTAAAATGTACAGTAAAGGAATGACAAGGGAATCAAAACATGATAATACAAAACTGATTCTTGAGGCAAAGCAATAAATGGATGAATTACTGATTAATCCCACTGAAGAAGAAATAGAGAAAATACAAATAAAATTAATCATAAATTAAATGAGATATAACAGATTGAAATTAAATGCATGCAATACCATGTACTCTAATAGGTGAAAGTTTGAAATGCTGGTGATATGCATATTGTAAAATAATATACACATTAGCAAAAATGACTCAGAAAAAAACTGAAATTGGAAAGAAACAGATATAGTTACTAAAATTAAACATCTGAACAGAATGATAACTACAGGGAAAAATGGGTAATTATTATAATTTCCTAAGAAAAGGTTCTAACTAAAATAAGACTACCCAAAAATCTTTCAGATATTTAAGATATAGTAGTTCCAATAGTACAGATTATTTTAGTGCAGAGAGAAAAAATGAAAAGCTTCCAAATGCACTGAACAAACATTCAAAGAAATAATATATTTAAAGAATAAAATACCTTGCACTTACAGATGGTTAAATTTTAAAAGTACGAAGATAAGTTTCACATTAATTGGTAAAAGAGGAAAAATGACATGCTCTTAATAGATGCATTAACAGTCAATTACCCAAATTTTAAATTCACTCCAGACCATCTTCCCTTGAAAAAAAGAGACTAAAAATATATATAACAAAAAAAGCTATATTAAATTAGCAGTTTGCATAATGTTAACAATAAAATGTAATAGGCACTCCCACTATAGTCAATATTGAGCTATTTTGGGTGAAAGGAACAGCACAAGAAAATATTAAATAGGAAAAGGAGACATGAAGATAGGAAAAAAGTCAAAATTATCATTATTTGTAGATAATATGATTACATATCTTATATGTCTAGAAAATGAGATATAAAATTTGACCAGAATGTATAAAATTTAGCAAATGATTAAGTATAAAAATATAATAATTCACTTTCAACTTTGCTCCAAAATGAAACAACACATTCTCTTCAAATGCATTAATAGTACTCACAAAAACAGGAGATATTACACTGCAAGGAAAATGTCAACACACTAGAAAACAAAATAACACAAGCCATAATTTCTCAATTTGTTCTAATAAAATTATGAATCAACAAAAAATGATAGATAAGAAAAATCTAAGGACTGGCCCTCCATTTTCTACTCAATATGTGGAGTTAGAAGAAAGCACTGCTCCCCACTTACAACAACAAAGATCCAGACAAACCTATGTTCATTACTTATCTAAAACTCATCAGAGAGCAGGTACTGAGAAAAAAACAACTAGCTCACAATCTCAGATGCTTGCAGAGAGAGACTAAAGAGGACACTTATCTCAAGTAGATGCCCCTGGATACCAGCTCTAATGGATAAGGTGAAAAATGCAAGATCAGATGGGAAAATTCAGTGGAATTTTCTTAAAGAAAATTTTCTTAATGAAAAATTCTTAAAGAAATTTTTTAAATTCCTAAAAAAATTCTTAAAGAAACTATAAGAAATCATCAAGTAAAAATGCAAGAAATCAAGACCATAACAAAAGAGATAAGAATTGCAATTGATAGTGATCAGGAGAGTCAACATAACTAACGGAAAAAATCATAAAACTTGAAGTAGATCAATAGAAATTAGTCAAATAGAAACACATGTTTAAAAGTTGGGAACAGAGGTGGGGGGAAGGGTATCTAAGATCTGTAGAACAAAACCAAATACTCTGACATAGGTGTCATTGGCATCCCAGAGTGAGAAGAAAGGGAGAATGGGCAGAAAAAAATATTTCAAATATGAATAGACAAAAATGTTGAAAATTAGTGATAGTACAAGACCACTAATCCACAGCGCATAAGTGCTCCCCCCAAAAAAGAACATAATATAATACAATATACAAAGTCATAGCATACTGGAACTGCAGAAAAACAAATACAGAGAGAAAATTTTGCCATCAGAGAGAAAGAACATATCATATAAAAGGACAAAAAAACTATTACATCAGATTTCTTATCAAAAACTATGCATGACATAGCAGTGCTATCAACAACAGCCAAAGTATGGAAAGAGCCCAAATGTCCATCAACAGATGAATGGATAAAGAAGATGTGGTATATATATACAATGGAGTATTACTCGGCAATCAAGAAGAATGAAATCTTGCCATTTGCAACAACGTGGATGAACTAGAGGGTATTATGCTAAGCAAAATCAGTCAGAGAAAGAAAAATCATATGACTTCACTCATATGTGGAGACACAAAACAAATGAACATAAGGGAAGAGAAGCAAAAATAATACAAAAACAGGGAGGGGGACAAAACATAAGAGGCACTTAAATATAAAGAACAAACTAAGGGTTGCTGGAGAGGTTGAGGAGATGAATAATGGCCAAGGCGCATTGAGCAACACACTTGTTGGGATGAACACTGGTGGTACACAGAGAGGATGAATCACTGGAATCTACTCCTGAAATCATTATTGCACTATACACTAACTAACTGGGATATAAATTAAAAAATAAAATGTATAAAAAATAAAAATAATAATAAAAAAAGAAAAAGGTTATTTTAAGATAATGAACATATATATACACCGAAAACAAACATGTGTGCATGACAGCACAGAGAGAAATAATATCTTCAAAGTGATAAAAAAAAAAAAAAGACTATCAATCAACAACTTGATTTCCAGCAAAAATATCTTCCATAAAGGAAAAAGCAAGATTTCTCGGACAGAAACTAAGGGACTTCACCACCAGTAAATCTACTCTACACAGAATTTTAAAGGAAATTCTTCAGATGAAGGAACAGGACACCAGACACGAACTTGGATCTACACAAAGAAATAAAGAACACTGGGAGGGGGATAAATGAAGGTAAAAATACAAATTTTTCTTACCTTGAATTGCTCTAAAGTTAAATGTCTTAAGTAAAAAGAGTAATGACATATGTATGTTCATAGCAAATGTGAAAGTAATGTGAAAGACAACAATAAGACAGAAGGGGGAGAGGAATGGAAATATACTGTTGCAAGATCATAAAACTACTGTGAAACAGTGTAAGCTACATGCGGGTAAACTGGGTAAAGATATGTAAACTTTAGGGCAAATATTGAAAACATAAACAGGAGGTATAAATAATTGTGAAGGTTAAAAAAAGCATCATGAGAAATGTTAAGCTTTTAAAAGCTTAATTCACCTGAGGGCAGAAAAAGCAGAAAAAAATGAAAAAAGAACAGATGGGTCAAATAAAAAACAGCTTGCAAAATGCAAGATTTTAATACCATTATAAATAATTACATTAATGTAAATGGCATGAACATCAACTTAAAAAACTCATATGGTCAAACTGGATGAAAAGCAAGACTCCACTATATGCTGTTATTGGGGGGGGGGGGTTGTTTATTTATTTTGAGAAAGAGAGAATGTGAGCAAGCAGGGGGGGGGCAGAGAGAGAGAGAGAATAGAATCCCAAGCAGGATCCACACAGTCAGGGCAAAGCCCAAAGCAGGGCTCAATCTCACAAACCATGAGATCATGACCTGAGCCAAAATCAAGAGTCAGAAGCTTAACAGACTGAATCATCCAGGTGCCCTTCTATTATATGCTGTTGTAAGTAATCTTTTTAATATAAAGACATAGCTAGGGTACAAGTAAATGATGGGAAATATACTGTGAAACAATAATGAAAGAAAGCTTGGATGGTTATATTAATATCAGACAAAGTAGAGTTCAAGACAAAGAATAAAACTAAAGAAAAACAGGAACATAACACAACAATAAAAGAGTCCATTCTCTACGAATCTATACAGTCCAAAATTTTTAGGCACTTAACAAAGTTATAAATACATGAAGCAAAACTGAGTGAACCTGGAAGAAGATTTAGACAAAAATACACAATTATGGTTGGAGATTTCAACATTACTCTCAGTAATTAACAGAGGAAGAAAATATAAATCAATAAGGGAAACAAAATACTTTAAAAACATAGTGCACACAGAGAACTACCACACTCTGGGCCATAAAACAACCATAGAAAGTTCCTGAATAGAAATCATTAAAACTGGGTTCTCTGACCGTAACAACATTAAAACTACCAAGTAAAAAAAATACATCTGGAAATCTCACACCCTTACACATACTTCTAAAATTAACCCATGGGGCAAAAAAGTCTTAACAAAAATTTAAAATATTTTAAACTAAATAATAGGGAAAAGAAGGTAACATATTCAAATTCATGGCGGGGCAGGTAAACAGCATTCAGAGGGAAATTTATAGCATTCTGTGCTTATTAAGAAAAGAAGAAAAGTCTAAGCCTCCACCTTAAAAAACTACAATGATACAAATTACACTCAAAGCTAGCAGAAAGAAGAAAATAAATGTAAGAAAAAGAATAATGTAAGAAAGAAATAAATGAACTTAAAACAGTAAGATTACAGAGAATATCAATGAAATCAAAAGCTAGTCCTTTGAAAGCATTATAAAACTGTAAACTTCTAGCCAGACACAGGAAAAAAAAAAAAGAAAAGAAAGCGAAAAGACAATTTACCTACAACAGGAATTAAAGAGCGAATGGACACCACAGAGACCCAGATACGCTTAGATATACCATCCATGGCTGCCATGGGCTGGGGGAGGAACACGAGAAGTTTAGGGCAGTGAGACTACTCTGTGCAGTATAATGCTGGACACATGTCATATACAGGTCTCCAAACCCATAGCATGCGTAACACCAAGAGTGGCCTTAATGTAACTACAGGCCTTGAGTGATAATGATGTTTCAATGTACGCTCATTAATTAAAAAAAAAAAAAAAAGACAAATGATAGATTGATGAGATACTGACATATATAACAAAGGGTTGATATCCAGACTATTAAAAAACACTTTTAAAATCAATTGAAAAAATTAAAAACCAATAAAAATGGGCCAAAAAAAAGATAAAAAATTCAAAGAATTAAGAACGAACACAACAAATTAAAAATGAAGGTCGATCTCATCCTTCATCAGGAAATATAAAAACAAAACAATGAGAGAGTTAGGCAGAAATAAGGTTGATAATATGTTGGCAAGGGTGTAGGGAAAAAGACAACCACGCGTGCCCTTGGTCAGAGGTAAAATGGTATCTCCTCTAGGGAGGGTAATTGGGTACCTACAGAAAATTTTAAAGCACGTTAACAGACATCTTAAATGTTTTAAATGCCCCCTGCTACACACAGGGTATATAGAGTCACATTATACTAGCTGAGTCCAAAGGGACCTGGGCAGAAAAAATGTGTGTCTTTTCTGAACAATAGCATTCCACTTCCTGCTCTCTCTCTTTCATGCTAGTTAGTACCCAAGGATGCCCTGAGTTGCTTCTGGTTGCAGGTAAGGAATAGTCCAGCCTCCAACATAGGCCTGGGCCCCTGAGGGACTGGGTGGAACTGAACCACCCCACCAACCATCCCTGCACCTACAGGAGGACTGAGAAAATAAACCTTTGTTGCATTGATCCCTGGGAATAAAAAAAAAAAAAAAAACTGCAACAAACCCTTGACCCAGAAATTTGGATTCTGGTATCCAATTCTGGGAAAAGAACGAAGCGTAGACTATAAGTAACCACCTATCCAAGGAGCATGGTTACAGAACTAAAATAGAGCTCTATGCTTTGAAAGGACAGTAGGATCCCACTTATGTTAAAATATGCATATGCATGGGGCGCCTGGGGTGGCTCAGTCAGTTAAGTGTCCGACTTCGGCTCAGGTCATGAGGCTCAGGTCATGATCTCGTGGTTCACGAGTTCCAGCCCCATGTCGGGCTCTGTGCTGACAGCTCGGAGCCTGGAGCCCGCTTCTGATTCTGTGTCTCCCTCTCTCTCTGACCCTACCCCCATTCATGCTCTGTCTCTCTCTGTCTCAAAAATAAATAAATGTTAAAAAAAATATATGCATATGCAATGACAAAGGTCTAGAATAATCCACTGCTAATTGTCTGTAACCACTGCCTAATCATTAAAAATGGCTGGCTCTCGGGCACCTGGGTGGCTCAGTCGGTTGGGTGTCTGACTTCAGCTCAGGTCATGATCTTATACTCCATGAGTTCAAGCCCCGCGTCAGGCTCTGTGCTGACAGCTCGGAGCCTGGAGCCTGCTTCGGATTCTGTGACTCCTTCCTCTCTCCTGCCCCTCTGCCTCTCACTCTGTCCTCTCCTTCAAAATAAATAAACATCAAAAAAAAAAATTAAAAAAAAAATGGCTGGCTCTCAAGCAGGGAGTGGGATGGGAAAGAGGCACCAAGGGGGTCTTTCATTTTTATTCAATATCTTCTGTATTGTTTAAACTTTCTCAATTGCAAGCTATTTATGTAGCCTCAGTGCCACATTTAAATCAATAAAAATATATTTTTTTAGGGGCACCTAGGTGGCTCAGTCAGTTAAGTGTCGGACTCTTGATTTAAGCTCAGGTCATGATCTCACCGGTCATGGGATCGAGTCCCACATTGGGCTCCATCCTGACAGCATGAGCCTGCTTGGTATTCCTCTCTCCCTTTCCCTGCCCTCCCCCACTCTTGCTCTACCTGTGTCTCTCAAGTAAATAAACATCATATATACGTACATACATATATATGATGATAACATCATGTTTATCATGATGATATGTTATCATCATATATATGTATCTACGTATATATGATGTTTATTTAAATGTTTATGTATATATGTATATACACACATATATACATACATAGGGGCACCTGGGTGGCTCAGATCATGATTTCATGGTTCCTGAGTTTGAGCCCTGCGTCAGGACTCTGCTGACATCTCAGAGCCTCGAGCCTGCTTTGGGTTCTGACTCTTTCTCCCTCTGCCCCTTCCCCACTTGCGCTCTGTCTGTGTCCCTCAAATATAAATAAACATTTAAAAAATTAAAAAATAAAAAACATCTTTTTTTTTTTTTTTCAACGTTTATTTATTTTTGGGACAGAGAGAGACAGAGCATGAACGGGGGAGGGGCAGAGAGAGAGGGAAACACAGAATGGGAAACAGGCTCCAGGCTCTGAGCCATCAGCCCAGAGCCTGACGCGGGGCTCGAACTCACGGACCGCGAGATCGTGACCTGGCTGAAGTCGGACGCTTAACCGACTGCGCCACCCAGGCGCCCCAAAAACATCTTTTTTTTAATTAACGTATTTCCCATACAACTTAAATGACCAGTGAGAAGACATAATGGGAAGCATGAACACATTCTAAAAAAGCAACCAAAAAGATTAAAATAGCAAAGTTTAACTTGAACAAGAAATATTGAGAAACCAGAAGAAAAGCCACAAAGTCCTGCAGAGATATTTTAAAGGGCTCAAATGAATGGAGCAGTATGTACAATGTGTTTGGATGGGAAGTCTTCATATATTAAGGATGTCAGATTGCAACAAGCTAGTCATAAATATAATGCAGTTACAACCCAAATCCCAGTGGGGCCCATTTTCAGAACTGTACAGAATGATTCTCAAGTAACTCCGGGAGAATTAAACAAAAATAGTCAAGAAGTTTTGAAAAAGAAGGATAATGAGGAAGCACTGCCACAATTACATAATAAAACAGTATAAAGCCGCAATCATTGTCTGCGTAGTATTGGGGCGGAGGAAGAAAAAAATCAGCTGAACAAGACAGAAAGCCCACAACACACCTTAGTAAACAGAAAATCTATTTTTTAAAAAAAGTAGCATCAAAAATCAATGCCGAATGGAGAATTCCTGGATTAGTGGCACTGGAACAATTAAATAGGGATGAGATGGAAAACACATCCTCACTTCACAGTAGAGGGATAAGAGTTGGGGTTTATTTACCAATTAATTCCAGGTGGTCTCAACAGCCAGAAAGTTAAAACACACACACAATACTACACACTCCCCACTCCACACACAAAACCATGAAATCCAAGAAAATAAAAAAGGAATAAAGGTAAATAGCCATCTGATTTTAGCTGAAAGATATCCTACAGTTTTTAAAGTTTATTCATTTATTTTGAGAGAGAGAGACAGGAGAGAATCCCAAGCATGCTCTGCACGGTCAGCACAGAGCCCAATGCGGGGCTCGAACGCACAAATCATGAGATCATGACATGAGCCAAAGTCAGGTGTTTAAATGATGGAGCCACCCAGGTACCCCAAGATAGCCTACGTTTTAAAGAATATTAAAAAAAAAGGAATACTTTTTCATTCAAAAAAAATTGTAGATAAACAGAAACAAAATCAAATGGCACACAGTAAAATGGAAAAAACCAAGGCCAATGTCAGATAAAGCTTACTTAATAAATCAACCTACGAGGATCTCAGAATATCATCAAGAAATGTACATAAATGAGCATAGGACAGGAAGAAAGTGTTTCACAGATGGGATACACAAGTGGCTATTCAATATGTAAAAACATTTTATCTCATAAAAGAACAAAAAATGTACACAAAACAAGAAGGAGATTGTGGTGTTTAATCCATCAAATTAGCAATGATTTCTTTGAAAATCAATAATGCATTGAAGCTGGCGAGGGGGGAGGTGGGATGGGCACGCTTGAGGCAGCACTGTGAAATAGTACAACTTTCAGAAAGGGCTGTGACCATAGGTATTACGAGTCTTCACCGGTCCCTGTGCTTTGACCCAGCAAGGTCTCCTCAAGGACTCCGAAAACTTGGCAAAGCATCAAGCGTGTTTACTGCAGCGTTAACGGGGAAATTAACTAAAACCTAACCCTCTCACAAAGAAGTTAAGAGGAACATGCATGCTCTAAAAATGTATCTAACAAATAGGCTTTAATGATGTGGATAGTGATGAAATATTAAAGTGATGAAATATTAAACACAGTGATTTTCATAACTGCAGGGAATTCTAGGTTGTTCCAGTAATGGCTTTCAGTGAACCAATCTTTCTGTGCCCATGCCCCTTTGCAGTGCCACTTTCCCTCTCTTGCCATCAGGGGTGAGGTCTGTTTTCCAACCCTTGAATCTGGACGAGCCTTGTGACTTGCTTTACCCAAACGGAATGTGGTCGAAGTGGACGTTATTCAACTCTAGATGCTAAATAAGCCTTAGGAGACACTATAGCTTCTACCTTTTGCCTCCTTGGTTCACTGCTCTGAAACTACCACATGAAGGAGGCTAGTCTAGCCTACTGAAGAATGACAGGACATGAGGTACCCAGGCATCTGCCAGACCTGCAAACCAGAAGGGTGGGTGTGGCCCTGTTGGACCTTCCATCCCAGCTACATGAGTGAGCCCAGATGTCACCAACACAGGCACCCACCGATCATGAGAAATTGTGAACTTATTTTCAGTCACTGAGTCTACAACTGATACACCACAATACAAAATTTTATTACAGAGTTAGCTCCGTCATGTAGCACATAACACACATAACCCTCAACAAAAAGAAGAAAATGTTAACGGGGATATAAGACCTTATTTATAGAATTATCTCAAACATGTAGAATACACACACACACACACACACACACACACACACACACACACGGGTGAAAAGGGCAGAAGGGATGTTAATAGGAATGTTATTTTCGGGAAGTAGGATTAGAGCTAATTATCTTCTTTATACTCTTATATTTACAAAGTTTCCTTTTATTCGTAGAAAATCTACATCTATAGCATTACAATGAACTAAGTTATCTCACCAACTACACTGTGGATTCCTTGTTAGTGGAGGCTATGTCTTTCAACCGTGAACTATGAGGCTTGTCACACAGTAGGTGTCCAATAAATGTTTGATAATGAAAGAACATGGGCAGCCTTAGGCTTGTTACCTTCCCAGATTCAGGACGGGGCTGCAGCTGTTGGAGTCCACCGTACCCTGGATCGCCCTAACATCCCCTGGTGGAGACAGGTGCCCGTGGGTCAATGGCCACTCAACCCAGATGCCCTACAGAAGGTCTCCTGGTCAGCCTGTGGTGGCTCGGGCCATAGGGACTGTGGGGTCCTCTAGGCACCATTCTGGTTACCCTGCATCATCCTCGGGCTCAAGGAGAGAGACAAGTGACCAGCCCTTCCCCCAGAACTGGAACATAGGGGCCAGGGTCTACTCCATGCCTGGATCCTGTAAGTGGGCTCCCCGAGTCCTGCTCCCTGATGGGGATTCCCCAACCCCCTCCCAGAACCACACCTAGCCTTGCCCAGCCTTGGATAACATCCTCACCCTGTGTAACCAACGTGCTGGAATCAAACCTTGCATCCAGGTAGGCATAGGGGCCCCACTCCCCCTTTCCCAGCTGCACAGCTCTCTGTGTGCCCCTCACAGCACCTTACACTCAACCCCAAGCTCACATGGGGCGACTTCTTGAGCTGCACAAGGTGGCAGATGTGTGCATGCGGTTGGAGGGGCTGTACAGTGAAAGTGACCAGTAAAAACTCAAATACCTGAGTTGAACAAAATGTTTGTTTGCCCCATTGATCAGTCAGATACATCACGCAGTGCTCTCTGAATACTCACCAACTAACTCCCTTCTTCCTTTCTTACCCTCCACTCACCCATGCCAGACATCACTAATCAATCGCAGCCTCCACCCCAATCCCCCGGACGAACCCAAGATGCTCCGCACAGAATGTAGTACACAAAAGCACTGAGCGAATTATTTCTTCAGTATAACACTCCAGACAGCCAAGGCTACCTTCTCTAGTTGTGTGATTTTAAATACCCTGGAAAGAAGGCAACCTCAGAGAGGCCAGAACCCAAAGCCTCCTCAGGTTGGCTTCCCCAAATTCCAGACATTTTAGTGGCGGTCATTCTGATGTCCACACCCAACAGTGAGGTCATAATCCTTTCCTAATTTTTAACAGAATTCATGTTTACGTAAAAAAAAAAAAAAAATCCTTGTTTATAACAGAATGACCAAGTCCAGCACTCTACAGAGACAGCCCCATAAAGTTAGGGGAACGCAGTTTATGTGAGCCCGGGCATGGGTCAAGCACTGGTATTTCAAGGGCACTATAAGGCACAAGCATTTCATCACCTTTTTCTGGGAAAACTTTAGTAAGAGATCGTCGATGTCCCTTGGACCGTAAGTGCTTTCTCTCCAGTAGGACGTCAGGATACTGAAGCAGGCTACAGCACAGCACCTTACAGTTACCCAGAAAGCAAGGCAGATGGTATCCCTTCCAGAAGGGCTCCGGCACCAAGCTCCTCATTGCTGGGGCAAAGACAGTGCCCTTCCCTCCCCAGTATCCCATCGGAAGGTTGAGGAAGATGTCAGGTCAATGGAAAAAGCCAAATGAGGGGCGCCTGGGTAGCTCACTTGGTTAAGCGTCCTACTTCAGGTCAGGTCATGATCTCACGGTTCCTGAGTTCGAGTCCCACGTCGGGCTCTGTGCCGACAGCTCAGAGCCTGGAGCCTGCTTCAGATTCTGTGTCTCCTTCTCTCTTTGCCCCTCCCTGACTCACACTCTGTCTCTCTCTCTCTCTCAAAAAATGAATAAACATTAAAAAAAATTTTTTTAAAGAAAGGAAAAGCAGAATGGGATGGATACATGAGAGGAAACTCTCAATCATCCAAGAGGAATGGAAAAAGTCACATCCTTATCAGGGGACAGCCTCACCACTCTCCTCCAAGGGTGCCAACACACCCCATTTTGAGGATGAGACTCAGAGAGGATTTCCATCCAGGAGAAAACTCAACCTACCCCTTGACTGCAAAAGGCACCATTGTACCCAAGAGGCAATTGATAAATATTCACTGAGAGTCAGACTTCCTTCTAAATTGAATGAATGAATGAATGAATGAATGACATGTGGTTTTTCCCCTTATAAACGGAAGTACTAGACACTCATTTTGGAGTACAAATTGTTCTCGGTTCCAAATAATGAAGACAGAGCAGACAGGAATCAGGTAATGATGGAATCTTTATTATGAAGTAAAACTGAGGCAATCTTTATTTGTTATCAAGCAAGATGAGGCAATTACCTATCTACATTCTTATTTTTAAATACAAAGATAAAAACGCTCTTCGGGCCACGCAGCCCGTTTGCAAATGGAATAGAAGCGTAAGTCGCCGTACAAGAGAAAATACAATAGGAAAGGTACAGTGAGTTCTGCTAGAACTTGTTTTGAAAGCACAAATCTGTTCCAACGTAAATCATAGGAGGGGACAACTGGGGCCTAATGTGAATCTGGCATCTGCTAGTACACGATTTTCACCCGCGAGAAATACTAGGGGAGGCAGAAGCCCACGCCGGTCCCGAACGGAGCCCCCGAGGACGCACCAACACGCGCACCCACTCACACGGCCGTCTGCTGCCTCCATTCCCCGTTGGCGTGCCGTCCACGCCGTCCTTGGGTCAGGCAGCCCTCCTCGCCCCACCTCGGGGTCACTCCCACGCTGCTGGCCTTCTCATAGCCCTTCTGCGGGCCTGTGGTTTCTCAGCTGCTTCCTACGTGCAAAACTGTGCCCCCTTCTTTCTTTACTGTCCCTGACAAAACGTTTTGACTTTTGTGCCTTTAACCCCCGCTTTTCCCGGAAGCCCTGATTCTGGAGAGCGTGGTGATGTTGAGGAAGACCTAAGTCACATGACAGCACGCTCTACCGTACGTGGAAGAACGTTCTTCATGGCTGATTACTTAAAGGCAGTAACACAGCATTACACAATGCCACTACCCTTGTAGCAGTCACCTGCCAGCATTTACCTGGTTCTGTCCATGTCCTTTGAGCAAGTAATCCCATATCTTTGGGCCAAGTAAAACATAATTCAGTGAGGATTGTGGGCATAATCCAACATGAAAAAGGAACTAGATGTGTGCATGAAGATGCTCATTGTGATACCGATGTGTGTGTGTGTGTGTCTGTACAGCTACAAACATTGCAATTACAAAGGCTGTGTAACCAATGGCAAATGATCGTAACATATTGGTTGCGAAGTGAAGGGGGGGAGAAAGGGATGTAAACTGAATAGTATGAAAACAAAAGCTGAGAAGACAATGGTATTTGCTCACATGCGCACACAAGCGGGATTTGCGTTTTGAATTTTAGAAAGCCGAGTCACCAAGAAGGGTTTTTAAATATGCTAATTTTCAGTTGTGCTAAAATCAGAAATAGTTCTCACTGCGTATCACATACCCAACGCACTATTTATTTCAAGACGTGAAGGAAGTGATTTGAAATTTAGTTTCCTGAATACATATTTTTGTAACAGGACCAATCTGAATCCTGAACCACAGCTGGTTATCTTCAGTAGTCCACTAAAACTAATTTGCAGCCCTGATTCTTGCTGTAAATAGGGAAACATAGTCCCTCTGCAACACGTCAACACACAGGGCAAAACATACCAACAGAAAGTAAAGGTTTTGTCAAATGCCTGCCAAACAACTCGAAGCTTGCCCGTTGACTGTGTTCATAGGAGAAAAGCTGGTGGGAGGGTTTGATGTAAGCAGGGCTATTACCAATGAAGACGACTTTCTGGACAAACCAGACAGCCAACAGAAGTGGGGTGTTTTCATGTTTAGCACAGGAGAAATCACCCAATGGAAAAATACGAAGTCCGTATCTTGAGCCATTGGGGTCAAAATCTCTTCAGCAGCCCAACGTCTCATGCAGAGAACCAGATGCTGACTGTGGGGTGGGGAGGGTTGAGGGTGGGCAGGCAGGCCTGCACGCACACCTGGGAGGGGGCAAAGGCGGAATTACTTGGAATGTTTAACAGAAAGTCCTGTTTTTATGAACAGTTCATGAGTCAGCCTTCCCACACCAGAGAGTTCTCTCCTCCTCTGAACACCTGGGATGCATTGTAGATCAGAGTGCTCAGGCTTTGCATCCTAACAGCTGTGGGATTCAATGGAAGCTACCTGCTGTGTGACCTCGGCAAACGACGTTACCTCTCAGAGCCTCCCTTTCTTCAGAAAATGCAGGTATAATAGTATCTCTCGCATGGCTGTTCTGTGGAACAGATGTTTTTATGAGAAACACACCTGGCCCTAAGAGGGGCTTAATAAATACTCACTAAAACTGAAGCTTAATTTTCAAGAGACAACTCCTATTGCCTCTACTCCCAAAGTTTACATCAGGCCTGATGTCCCCAGAAGGAACACACTTGATAGGACACTGAGGGATGGAGAATACAACAGGATGGAGAATCCATCCAACCAACCATCCAACCAACACTGGATCAGGCCAACCAGCTTCACCAGTATGTGTAGGGGACGGTGAGATTGGGAGGCAAGAGAGTGTTAAGTGTTAAGCAATGTTCTTCTCACAAAAAAAAAAAAAAAAAAAAATCCAACCCTGCTCATTGTGATTCAACTGAATGCAATTAAGTTTGTGCCCGCTTTAAAGTCATGTCCAGAAAGTCCCTCAAAAGTAACCACTTGATCACCTGGGGTCTGTGCGTGAAATCGCCGGTGTAGATTATCGCTGCCTGGTGTCCTTCATTTGCCCTTGTACTTCTCTCGGATTCATCTGTCAGCATCGCGTGGATGCTGGCTGCCGGCTCCTCTCCACACATCAGCTAGCCCCTCGGGTCTCCCTGTTGCCTCGCCACAGCAGCGAGAAGATGAACACTCCCAAACCACCCCCCCCTTGCCCCTGGTAGCCGCACAGGGGCAGTGGCACCTCCCTCTGACACGTGGGAGAAGGCGGGCGGCCAGAAGGAGGCAGGAAGGAGCGCTCTGTAGGTCCGAGCAGGGCGCTTGGGAAGGAAACTCCGAATGCCCCCACCCTGGCAGGTGCCTACAGTAACGCAGCCCTGAGCCGCAGGGCACAGCTCTGAGAGGAAAAGGAGACGAGGGGCTAAAAGGAAATGCAATGGCCACCAGACACATCTCTTCTCCCTCATCCGATTCACGTAGGATGTACAGCTAGCTCGTCAATTTGCTGTCCATTGGGTATTGCCAGCTCAATGACATCCAGCCCCAAAGTGTCCTGGCCTCCTTGGTAGCAAAGGTGGACATTCTGCCATTATCTAACAGAGGGACGAGAGGAGAGGCCACACAGACATTGGAAGCCAATGGCACCGAGGTCCAATGGGTGTGGGTTCATAAACGAAGCACTTGGCTGCATGCAAACTTGAACAAGAATCTCTCTCCAAGACAATGTGGGTATGCCCTTGAGGGTATGGCCTATGATCAACTGAGCTCTGTCTTCTCCTCCGCCTCCTGCTCATAATGCCCCGTGCGATGTCCAGCGCATAGTAGGTACTTACTAAGTGCCAGGTGGATGCGTGCAAGGGGCAGTGGAATTACGGACGAACGCACTGATGGATAGCTAGCTGGATGAAGTTCTGAGGCGAGCTGAGAGGGCTGTGAGCACAGTGCACTGGGGGAAAAGTCTGAAATAATTCAGGTGGCTCAACCAGATTGTCATGTGTCGTTTGTTAAACAACCATTCAGGAGACTGGCAGTCATTTTAAAATTAAATCAAATGGCCACTTAGATGCCCTGTAGCAGCAGTTGTGGGTTACTGTCGAAGATGTTCCGTTCGCATATTGAGGCTTAACCCAGAGCTCAAAATATCCCTCTGAACTTCTGATTAGCTTCAACCGGAGTCAATAGTCATCTAGAGATGACCGAGACCTTGACATTTATTTGTTCTACCACCCTGCCTCTCTCGAGTCTGTGGAAGTGATCCTGTGTGGGGCTCTGTGGCTAGAGAATCAAGAGCCATCCATCTGCACCATGCTCTCTCGGGACACTCATTCTTAAAACCCAGCAGCCCTGACGTGAGGAAGCCTAAGCAAGCCCCCACCCAGAGTCCGCACGTGGGTGCTCCAGCAAACGGCGCAACTCAGGTCCTCACCAACAGCCAGTACCAACCATCAAACGTGCAAGCAAAAATGTTTCCAGACGGTTCCAGTCCTCAGCCATCGAGCCACCCCAGGCTTTAGGTCTTCCCAGTGGAAGCCCCAGACATCAGGGAATAGGAACAAGCCATTCTCACATTCCCTGTCTGAATCCCGGACCTACAGAATCCAGGAGCATTAAAATAAGAATGTTTACAATTAACTGATGGATGGTTTGTTTTGTGGCGATGTTAATTGCAACACTAGACTTGAAACACTGTCCCCAACCCAGACCACTTAGCTTGAGCCTTGACGTGACGTCGAGCCTCTGTCCTGTTAGCCCTGAAGTGCAGGGGGTGCCCTTTCCTCCTACAGCCTTAGATACTTTTTAGGGTCTTAATACCTAACACCAACAAAATAGATAAACCAAGAGGCTGCTGTCGACCTGGTTTGTCACCCACCATTTATACACCTGTTCTGCGTCTTGGGCATTAGGTTAGACTTTGCAACAAGTTCTGGACACTTCAAAAAAAGTCATTTAGCCTATCCTTGACACCAGCTCTCTCTGCTTTCCAGCTGTTCTATTCCATAAAATCCAAACATACCTCGTACAGATGCTAACCTGGAAACCCTGAGAAGAAATACCATCTCTGCTCTTCATATTCAATCCAACTGACTCTAAGGTTCACTTAAGGCTGCTCAGTGAAAGGTGAATTACTCCAAAAATAGACTGATAGTCTGATACCACATTTAAAAAAATCTTTTTAACGTTTATTCATTTTTCAGAGACAGAGAGAGTGAGTGGGGGATGAGCAGAGAGAGGGGGAGACACAGAGTCTGAAGCAGGCTCCAGGCTCTGAGCTGTCAGCAAAGAGCCCAACGCAGGACTCGAACCCACAAACTGTGAGATCATGACCTGAGCCGACGTCAGACGCTTCACCGACTGAGCCACCCAGGCGCCCCAGACTATCATCGCATCTAATCAAAAACTCCACTGTAGAGATCAGATGAAAGGAGAGCATTTAAAAAGCTCCTTCGTGGACAGGAAGATGCCGAAGAGCAGCTCTGCTACGGTGTTGCAATCCATCCCGCCAAGTGGGAGGTCTCCAGAGCCTTGGAACAGGCTCGCAGCCCTGGGAGGCATGCAGGATCAGACATAATCCCCAGTTTTGGAATATCAATAGCCACTGAGGGACGGTTAAGCTCCTGCATCTGAGTGGACACATCTCACTCCCTGAAGGAGCGACCGAGATGAGATCTAAGTAAGTGGAACCGAAGCAACGTCGCACCGACAGAACCGGGACCCCGGTCCAAGTAAGCTAACTATGGCTGCGCGGACCAGAGCAGCAAAGAGGCAGAAATGCTGTGTCTGGCTCAGGCCCCAAAGGGGGAGGGACTTGAGAGCACACACTACCTTCCTGTATCCTGACACAGGCCTGAGGGAGGACACAGGGATTCTGTGGGCCCCAAGTCATGACACCTTCATGGTCAACAGTCACCCAGGGCGTTGGGAGACCATAAGCACCACCACTGACACTGCCACGAAGCCACCTGTCGGAGGAGAGTAGTTATCATGACAACCACGGGGTTTCCATCCTTACCTGTCACATTAAAGACCTGTTATTTTACCTCCTGAATGTCCTTCTAAGACATTTACGGTTCTCCATTTTGGAAGAGCAGGCCATAGCCTCCCAGCAGCCCTCCAGACGAAATCCCTATTCCAGGGGCGCCTGGGTGGCTCAGTCGGTTAAGCGTCTGACTCTTGGTTTCGGCTCAAGTCATAGTCTCACAGTTGTGAGTTCGAGCCCCGCAGTGGGCTCTGTGCTGGAGGTGCGGAGCCTGCTTGGGATTCTCTCTCTCTCCCTCCTCTCTGCGCCGCTCCCCTGCTCACAATGTCACTGTCTATCTCAAAATACATAAAATAAACTTAAAAAAAAAAAAAAAAGGGAAATCCCTATTTCATCTCAGCCACCTTCCCCACATTCCCCACACTGCTTCCAGAGAGATTTCTTTATCATGACAAGAATCGAATCCTGTCACTCAACCCCTCTGCGCCATTCCCACTTAAAACTCCAGGGGCTTCCCAGTGCCCAAAGGAAAAAGTGAAAAATCCTTCATATGGTCTACAAGGCACTGAAGTTGGGCATCTACATCTACCTACACCTCCTGCCTCCTCACTCTCTATTCGCCTGCTGCTTTCTGGAATCCTCTATACCTCCCATCCTCACCTAAGGGCCTGGCCCTGATGCCCTGGAGGGTGCTCTCATCTCCCACACCTCTTCCTCCAATTAACTCCAACCCACTCCTTAGATTCAAGGAGAACTGGGTTGTGAGCCAGACTTCCTGGGTTCAAAGTCCAGCCCTGCCAATGACTTGTAGTTATGCCCCAGGGGGAGGGCGGGGCAGAGACCTAAACATCTCTGTGTTTCAGTTGCTCCTGGGGATGATAATCATTGCTGCTTCATGGGGTCATTATGAGGACAAAAGAGTTAACACTTGTAACTT
The DNA here is from genome assembly GCF_007474595.2 of Lynx canadensis. Lineage (NCBI taxonomy): Eukaryota > Metazoa > Chordata > Mammalia > Carnivora > Felidae > Lynx > Lynx canadensis. Next base: position 7,539,927 of record NC_044317.1, on the reverse strand, counting down.
AGGTAAAAACAATTGCAACAGGACCTAGCATATAAAAAGCACTCAGTAACTATTAGCTCCCTATTCTTAAACCGCTCAAATATCACTTCCACAGAAGAAGCCTCCTCTGTGGCTCCCCATAATAAGATTCCTTCCTAAACGTCCTTTGCCTCAAACACTTGCCGCTTCATAATTATGCAACCTTTAGTAGGACTATTTGATTATTGTAGGTTCTACCCACTGCTCACAAAAGTATATGTCTGTTTTTGCTCACCCAATATGCCAGTACGTAGCATGGCTCCTGATATACAGTAGATACTCAAAATCCTATAACGGATGGATGGATGGATGGATGGATGGATGGATAAAAGAGTAAATGAATGGATGAATGGACACATAGATGGATGCATAGATGAGAAGATGAATAGATGTAAGACAGATGAGTGGGTAACTGGATGGATGGATGGATGGATGGATGGATGGATGAAGACAGTCCAGATGACAGAGTGTGGAGGCTAGCCACTCCTAACTAACCAACCTTACACCCAGCACCTTCACCTTCGGGATTACACAGAATCCTGGACTATCTTGTGCATCTTCTATGATGATCTTGAACATCAACGGTTCTTTCCCACCTCACTATTTTCGGTGGGCCCCATCTTACAGTCCAAGGGGGACTGAATTTCCTGATGGCACTACAGTAAGATACCCTAATGGTAAAACATTGAACACAGCCACTGCCTCAAAGAGAGGTCAACAGAGACACAGGTAGCCTGAGGTGGGGCATTCGAAAGCCCCTGGCCCTCCTTCCAAGATTCTACCAGGGCGCCATCTAAGGAGGCTGTTTGCCCCTCTTGGAGCCAAGAAGCGCAAACCTCCGTGAAAAATTGGAGATTGAGCCGGATCCCTTCTCAGGTCTTCTCCACTATCAGGGAGGCATTCATGAGACATGCTGGGCACATGGAGTGGAGAGATGAGGCCCCTGACCCTGGGGGTTGTCCACGGTATGTAGAAGACAGACAGGAAGCTGATAATTAAGTGATTAATTAATTACAAGGGTGCAAATAACAGGGCATACAAGTGAATGCAGGGTGGTGGGGGAGGAATCTCGATCATATACCAGAGACTCCCTGGCATGCAAAATGTGACACGGCTGTTAGAACAGCTCTCCCGTGTGGTCGGTGAAGGCAAAAGAGGGGAGCACCGGGAAGGCATTTTTCGATTCAGTTTCTCACCAGAAAGGCCAAACAGCGCTACAAGGACTCACAGAGAGGCACAAAGGGTGCCCAGCTCTCCCTACATGTGTGATGTGCCTCTGTTGTCCCGGGCAGATTGGGTGCTTTTTCAAGCACTGGCACCGAAGTACCCCAAGAAACCCAGGAAAGGTGATTATCCCTACTTTACAGATGTAGCAACTGAGTCTCAGGTGGGGTTAAGTGAGTTGGTCACATGGCCAAGCCAGCAGGGTAACCCAAGACTGTTCCCCAAGCTCACGCTCTTACTGCTACACCAACACACAGGGAGTGAGACATGGGTTTTGTTCTGGCTCTGCACAAAACCGAGGGACCTAATTTAAAATAAAATGTTGGGGCACCTGGGTGGCTCAGCAGTTAAGTGTCCGACTTCGGCTAAAGTCATGATCTCACCATTCGTGGATTCCAGCCCGGCACTGGCAGCTCAGAGCCTGGAGCCTGTTTCCGATTCTGTGTCTCCCCCCCCCCCCCGCCCCTCCCCCGCTTGTGCTCTGTCTCTCTTTCTTGCTCAAAAATAAATAAACATTTAAAAAATAAATCAAATTAAACGCTAATAAAAAAAATAAATGCTAAAAAAAAATAAAGTGCTAATGCATAATAACTGTCAAAATAATCTGCAAGTAAAACTCACAACTTGTTTAAAGATGGATGAGAAACTGTCACATAACAGACAAAACAGTGACAACCTCATGGCTGCCATGCCACTAAGCACCTGACATGCACAAATCCATTTGCTCTTCGCATCAATTCACTGATGAAGAGGTTAGGACCATCATACCAGAGTTACAGATGTAGAAACTGACGTTTGGAGGGTTGAAGTGCTTGCTCAAGGACCAGCCGTTGAACCCAGGCCTACCTACCCCACTACCTGAGATCCATATCGCCCGACTGTCATAAACACAGTTGATTTATACTCTGATACAAGTCAGGTTGGAGGAGAGTTGGCCAGGCTCAGGAGCGGAACTGGCCACTACATACGAAGATGTAGCTGAAAGAGCCGAAGTCTAGTCTGTTCAGTGTTAACCTGATGCCAAAGGCTTCAGCAGCAGATGGTTGGTGGTGGGTCATGGGATGGAGAACCCAGAACAGTGGGCCAGCAGGTGGCATGGGGAAACCTGCCCAGGTAAGAGGGTCCCAGAAACCAGGCCTTTGTGGAGACAGAATGCCAGTCCCGAAGAAAGGTACTGACCAGAGCAAGGCAAGGCCTGGGATCTGGAAACACAAGGAGGGTACAGAGGAGGCAAGGACTTAGGGTCAGGGAACAATGCAGGGATCCGGGAGCAGAATCAGGAAGCCAGGCGGAATTGTTCTAGGCAACAAGACCAAAGTTCTGAGCTTGGCAACTTAAATGCTCCCAGAGAACCGAGCAAGAGCTCCTGAGGTTCCCAAAGAACTCCTTTGAAGAGAAGAACATTCTTTTGGCAAGTAGTGAATGAGCACCTGTTATGTCCCAGGCCCAGGAGAGGCCCTGAAGATAGAGCCTTACATAAGACAGATGCAGTCCTTACCCACCGTGAGCTTGAACTAGGGATTCAATACAAGCCAAGATCATCATGACCATCATTTTCATTTTCTGCATCATCACCTGGGAATAGGGTCTACGAGTCTTCATTTTATTTATTTATTTATTTTTTTTTTTTCAACGTTTATTTATTTTTGGGACAGAGAGAGACAGAGCATGAAAGGGGGAGGGGCAGAGAGAGAGGGAGACACAGAATCGGAAACAGGCTCCGGGCTCCGAGCCATCAGCCCAGAGCCCGACGCGGGGCTCGAACTCCCGGACCGCGAGATCGTGACCTGGCTGAAGTCGGACGCTTAACCGACTGCGCCACCCAGGCACCCCTACAAGTCTTCATTTTAACAAGACCACTCACTAGTCGTTGGCATGCGATAAATTTTGTTTTTACCTCTGTGGACAGTTCCTGCTTTTCCAATATGGGGACCAGCCAGCAACTCAAAATTGAGACAAACAAGTATCTGTACCCCAAGCTCCCTGGAGGAAACCACGGTCACCTGGGATCCCAATCCTGAACCCCTTCGTGCTGCCATCTGTCCTAGGAGGCTAGACATAGTGACAGGAAACAAGGAGGACGTCCCCAACAAGCTTCACGCTGTGCAGTCATGGAGGACAGGAAGCACCTTGCTCACAGCTTGTGTCTGTCTGCGCAGAGATTATGGCAACAGAATCGGCCCAAGGGGAAACCGAGGTCTTCCTTGCTCACCTTCTTTCCCAGCCCAGCCCTCCTCTGGCATTTCTGCCTCTAAACACCGTTAATTCAGGGGGGCTTCCAAAGCACCATCCACTTTCCCCGTGCTGGACCATTTCCCAACAGTGTTCCCTGCCCCCCATGCCTCCATACTGTAAAGCTACCAGCCTTTAATGACAGAGCAAAAGGTGGGAAGAGAGGGAACTGGGGCTTCTCCAGGGCCCCGAGACTACATAACATGCACACAGACTGAGATGAACGCACTCAGCTGGTTCTGGGAGCACACCTCCATTCCCCTTCCCTCCCCGTCCGGTCCATGCTGGATCCTGGAAACCACTGACACTCACCAGAACTCTGAATGCCAGGAAACCAATGAAGCAAGGACTAGGGACTAGGTTTGCCTGTGCAGAGTTGATGCTACTTCCTGCCATGTTTGCGAACACTCACCATTTAGTGCCCAATGACCGGGCAGTGCACAAACAAGCCACGCACATGAATGCCTCCAACGAACCTTGTTGTCGTTTTCATTTGATCCCAACAGGAAATACTCGGGCGAGGAGTGTGTGCTCTTCTAAAGAGCAAAGGAACACCGTGCTCTGCTGACAGTCTTTCAACGTCGAGGGCACTTTGCCAGGAACTGTCTACCCGTGCCTTCGGTGTGGCTTCTGAACAAGTCGCTGCTGCCCGAAATGCAAGTCCCCGGGCATTTCTCCCTGGGCCCCAGGATGCATTTTCCTCCCGGGCCACTACACAAATGAGGGTTGGCTGCAGCTACACTCGCTCGTTAGCGAGTGACCGCGGCAGTGGGCTTGTAATATTTGCAATACCGTTTCCGGTTTTAAAATTAAACCCTGAGAGCCCAACCAACTTCAGAAATGGAGCGTGTGTGGTTGCTTAAAGGCTTTCTTTAGAGTCACTACGGGGGTAACTGATCTTGAATAAGAGAACAGACTAAAATAACCAGAGAGAACCCACATCTTATCATCACGAGGAAGTGGCCACAGAGAGATGATGTGCTCATACTCAAGAGACTCTGAACACGGCACACACGTTTCCGCTGCGACCCCAGAAAAATGTCACCTGCTCGCAGGCAGTCGGAGGCATCCTCCTCGGTGTCCCCAGGGCCTGAACCAAACCAGGAGTACAATAAATCGCGTTGAGAACGATCCCCCCTCCCCAGGACAAGAACACTGAGGAGAACGATCACTGCCATTCTCTGGCTGTCCCCACGTGCAGGGTCCCGTGAAAGGCTTCACGTGCAGGAACTCACAGATTCCCCGAAGAAATCCTCCGCAGTAACCACTGCTCTCGTTCCCATCTGATAGGTGAGCAAACCGAGGCTCAGGAAAACTCAGGGGTCTGCCTACAGTCACACCCTGGAGCCTGGATTCAAACCCAAAACTGACTAAAGCCTGAGCTCTTTCCCAAGGCACAAGCAGGTCTGAGCAGAGAAAACGCTGTCCCGCAGGAGAGTCCCTCCATTGGGACCTACTGGAGGAAGTGGCCCATCCGCCCATCCACCACCCACAGAACCCGAGGCCAGGAGCGCCTCCCACCCCACCCCCACTCCACACTGGGGGGCCAGGCACCAGGCAAGGCCAGGGAGAGATTCCGACCATTGCCCAGTGCCGGTACCTACCGGCTGTGCCAATGCTCCCTGATGACGAGGGGGCTAGGAACTCCTCAGGAGCTCAAGGAACTTCTAAAAGAGCTCTGTAAACAAATGAAAACAAAAGTGCCCAGGGATAAGCGAGCACTGAGTCGTCATATAATCGATAGCAGCACTCTTTTTAGTACTGAGGTTCTTGGCTGCACATTGGCATCACCTGGGGAGTCTTTAAAACACCAACAGGGGCGCCTGGCTGGCTCAGTCCATTAGGCGTCCAACTGCGGCTCAGGTCACGATCTCCCGGTTCGTGAGTTCGAGCCCCGTGTCAGGCTTTGTGCTGACAGCTCAGAGCCTGGAGCCTGCTTCGGCTTCCGTGTCTCCCTCTCTCTCTCAGTCCCTCCCTCCGCTCGCACTCTGTCTCTCTCTCAAATTAAACAAACATACTTAAAAATTTTTAAATACCAATAAAATGTAAGTAAAGAAGGCAAGAATGAATAAATGGATGAACAAATGAAAACCAATGCTCAAACCCCAAATTACTGATGTAATTGGGTTTGGGATATGGCCTGGGCATCAAGGTGTGATTCCAATGTTTACAGGTACGTAAAATAACAGAGCACCTTACAATCAAAGGTGTCTCAGAGTCAATGAAAGCAAAGGCTGTGCTCAACGCTCAGAATTTACCCAAGGAACTCAGATGCCCCGAACACTCCCGCTCCTTTTCATGAGAAACCGCATCAGGGCAACAACAGCGAAACGATCCGCAACAGGATGGCTCTGTGGGCTTCGTGTATATTTTCTCTGTCTTCCTCAGAACATACGTAATACTGGCTTTATAAGGCCCATTTTGCATATTAGAAAGCTGACGCTCAAAGAAGTTCCATGAACTCGCCCAAGGTTACAGAGGAAGTCATTGGCAGGTCCCCAAGCCTGTGCCCTTTCCAAAACAGCGTGCTGGCTTTGCCATATACTGTGTTCCCTCTACATACAGGGCTAGGAGACAGAATCCAAGGGTACGTGAGCCACAAACCCTGAACTCCGAGAGCTTATAATCCACTCCGGGCGGCAGACCGGCACCCGAGACATCATCCTTCAGATCACCCTGAGCTCTCCAGCACGCCAAGGGCTGAGGAAGTCCACAGAGGAAAGCTGACCCTTGACAGGAAGAGTCGTCTCCCATGAAGAAGAACTCTCTGGACTTGGCCCTTGGAGGATCAGAAGGGCTTCTACGAGCACAGCAGAGGGAGAGGGCAAAGGCACAGAGGGGCCCTGGAGCCGTGACCCCACCCTGCCGCAGGGTGAAGGCCTCTGACCTGCTCAGGTCGACAGGCGTGCTGTATACCCTCCCTCTAGAGCCTCCTGAACTGCCACGGGGCCAGCTTCCGGCACCTGCTTAGGCTTACCGTCTGCCTCTGGGTGCATGCAGGTATGCGACGTAGGTCCGGGAGTTCCTGGAGAGAAGAAAAGCACCCCCAAGGGCCGTCTCGAGCCGTCTCCTCCTAGGAGCCGTGTCTCCCGGCACAAAGGCTGCATTCCCGGTGCGTGGCCCCGAGAGTAGGGAGCTTTGCCCAGAAGGGTTGTATTAATTAATCCCTGGCCTGTTATCAAGTCCAGCTTTGGCCTCACTGCCCTCAGGAGCCGAGCCAAACATCCAATCTACTGTTTGTATCCTGTCTGTGGCTGACTCAGGCTGGGAGATGGGACGTGGCTAAGTAAGCACCGTAAGTCCAACTCCTCCCGAACCCCAGATTCACCAGATGCTGACCTCAAGGGTCAGAATGCACCCTGCCTTGGGAAGCACCACCACACTCCAGATGCTGGGATCCCACTGGGGGACGAGGTGAGACAAACGGCCCTCCCTCCCTGGCACACTGACTTTACCTACACAAATCCTCCTCTTTTCTGCTTGATCCCGTGGGCTGCTCCCCTCTGTTCCCCACGGAGGGGTTGGCAAACCACAGCCTGCAAATCTGGCCCACCGCCTATTTTTGTAAATGAAGTTTTATGCGTAACACAGTCACGCCAACGTTTGTTTACATATTGTCTCTATGCGGCCACTCTGCCATCACAAGGGCAGAACTGAGCAGCGGACAAAGAATGAACGGCCTGCAAAACTGAAAATATTTATTACTCTCTGCCCTTCCACTTAACCAGTTTGCTGATCCCCGCCAGAAACAAAGAAGAAAAGGAGGGTGAGGGCGCTGGGAGAAATGACTTCCGTCTTCACGTTCCTGTCACAGGGCTCTTACTTCCGTGCTAGGACGGCTCTTTCTCTCAAAGAACACATCTGCTCTAAAACTCTGGCGATAGGGGCGCCCAGGTGGCTCCGTCGTTGGAACACGTGACTCTTGATTTCAGCTCTGGTCATGATCTCCCGATCATAAGATTGAGCCCCACGTCGGGCGCTGCACTGAACATGGAGCCTGCTTGGGGCTCGCTCTCTCTCTCTCCCTCTCTCTCTCTCTCTTCCCCTGCCCTGCTCCTTCTCTCTGTGCCCCTACCCTGCTCATTCTCTCTCTCTCTCTCTCTCTCTGCCCCTGCCCTGCTCATTCCTGTCACAGGGCTCTTACTTCCGTGCTAGGACGGCTCTTTCTCTCAAAGAACACATCTGCTCTAAAACTCTGGCGATAGGGGCGCCCAGGTGGCTCCGTCGTTGGAACACGTGACTCTTGATTTCAGCTCTGGTCATGATCTCCCGATCATAAGATTGAGCCCCACGTCGGGCTCTGCACTGAACATGGAGCCTGCTTGGGGCTCGCTCGCTCTCTCTCTCTCTCTCTTCCCCTGCCCTGCTCCTTCTCTCTGTGCCCCTACCCTGCTCATTCTCTCTCTCTCTCTCTCTCTCTCTCTCTCTCTCTCTCTGCCCCTGCCCTGCTCATTCCTGTCACAGGGCTCTTACTTCCGTGCTAGGACGGCTCTTTCTCTCAAAGAACACATCTGCTCTAAAACTCTGGCGATAGGGGCGCCCAGGTGGCTCCGTCGTTGGAACACGTGACTCTTGATTTCAGCTCTGGTCATGATCTCCCGATCATAAGATTGAGCCCCACGTCGGGCTCTGCACTGAACATGGAGCCTGCTTGGGGCTCGCTCTCTCTCTCTCCCTCTCTCTCTCTCTTCCCCTGCCCTGCTCCTTCTCTCTGTGCCCCTACCCTGCTCATTCTCTCTCTCTCTCTCTCCTCTCTTCTCTCTCTCCTCTCTCTCTGCCCCTGCCCTGCTCATTCTCTCTCTCTCTCCCTCTCTCTCTCTCTCTTCCCCTGCCCTGCTCATTCTCTCTGTGCCCCTACCCTGCTCATTCTCTCTCTCTCTCTCTCTCTCTCTCTCTCTCTCTCTGCCCCTGCCCTGCTCATTCTCTCTCTCTCTCTCTCTCTCTCTCTCTCTCTCTCTCTCTCTCTCTCTCTCTGCCCCTGCCCTGCTCATTCTCTCTCTCTCTCTCTCTCTCTGCCCCTGCCCTGCTCATTCTCTCTCTCTCTCTCTCTCTCTCTCTCTCTCTCTCTCTCTCTGCCCCTGCCCTGCTCATTCTCTCTTTCTCTCTGCCCCTACCCTGCCTATTCTCTCTCTCTCTCTCTCTGCCCCTGCCCTGCTCATTCTCTCTCTCTCTCTGCCCCTACGCTGCTCATTCTCTCTCTCTCTCTGCCCCTACCCTGCCTATTCTCTCTCTCTCTCTGCCCCTACCCTGCTCATTCTCTCTCTCTCTGCCCCTACCCTGCCTATTCTCTCTCTGCCCCTACCCTGCTCATTCTCTCTCTCTCTCTCTCTCTCTCTCTGCCCCTCTGCCCCTACCCTGCTCATTCTCTCTCTCTCTCTGCCCCTACCCTGCTCATTCTCTCTCTCTCTCTGCCCCTGCCCTGCTCATTCTCTCTCTCTCTGCCCCTACCCTGCCTATTCTCTCTTTCTCTGCCCCTATGCTGCCCATTCTCCCTCTCTCTCTCTCTCTCTCTGCCCCTACCCTGCTCATTCTCTCTCTCTGCCCCTACCCTGCTCATTCTCTCTCTCTCTCTGCCCCTACCCTGCTCATTCTCTCTCTCTCTCTGCCCCTACCCTGCCTATTCTCTCTCTCTCTCTGCCCCTACCCTGCTCATTCTCTCTCTCTCTCCTCTCTCTCTCTCTAAATAAACATTTTGAAAAAAAGAAAAGAAAACTCTGGAGACATCCTCCTTCATTCAAGGTGAAGATCCTCTCATTAGCATGGCTCATAAGATCCTGTAAGACCTTCCATCCACCTCAAACACATGACACATGCATGGCATGAAGGGTATGTGCGCCTTGCCTGCAGTAAGGGGCGCTGTTTTATGAAGCGATTGTTTCACACACATAGACATACACACACATTTGTGTACCGAGCCCACAATGCAAGTTTCTTTTGGGAGATTCACTCTCAAAAAGTCTGCAAGCCACTACGCTAAAAAGAACTCTATGAATTAGATCTCACAGATACCCACTTCTCTGCAACACCAAGTCACAAGACCTCTCACCTGGACCTGTGCCGCAGCCTCCCGCAAGGTCTTCCTGCTTCCGGCCTTGACCCCCTACCAATGCATTCGGCACACGGTGGCCAACTCCGAAAGGCCCCCGAGTGGTTTCCCACGGCCTTAGGAACTAAACCCAGGTTTCCTATCCCAGCCCATGGCATTAGCCATGGTCTGGAGCCTGCCTGCCTGCCTGCCCCACTCTGGTACCACACTCCAACCGAGCTGCCTTCTATCAGCTCCTGGGACATGCTGAGCTCTTGGCCACCCCAGAGTCTCTGTGGGTAGGTATCATCCCTTTGGATGCTGGGGTTGAACGGGGCTTCGTTAAGTGAGGTAAATACATTAACGGACTATGTTGGGGGTAGAAGGGGCTTGAATATTCCCAGTTCCCATACACATACACTCACATATGCCTCACCAACTCCTGTCCACCCTTTTGTCCCCACTTTAACATCACCTCCTCGGAGTATCTTCCCTGACACCCTATATCAGGGACGCTATTATTTTTAGCGCTCTTTTCTATCCCTTGCAACACTTACTGAAGTTATAATGGGCAATCTGTGATTCGTGGTGACTGTCCCCTTTCACCGGTGGACGGCACGCCCCATGTAGCAAGGTCTAAGTGTGTCCTGTCCACCGCCACGTCCCCCACCAGGTCCCCTTGGCCCCCGGTAGATATCCAAGAATGGATATCTCACTGAATGACTCAGTCAACAAATCTCACCCTACTCTCTGCAAATCTCAGCCCACAAACGTCAAATTCTCATTTTCACGCTTAGGAACTTTACTCAGTCACCGTGCCCTAAACTGTATCGGAAGTCCCAGCAGTGCTCAAGCAAGTCAGTGTCCGACTAACCTGAGAAACCTGAACCCAGGAAGAACTGGAAAATACTTGGCACATTCTTCTCCTGAAAGCCTGCCGGCCTCATGTGGGTGGTGTGCTTTTGTGACAAGCATGTGTCCCCCTGCTCCGGGGGAGTGGAGATCAGAGTTCTCTAGGATCCAGGCAGGTGAACCCCATTTTTTCAAATCCTCACCTGCCCCAAACATTCTTGGTATCATTCCACCCACAAGCTTCTAATATGCTGGGACATCGAGCTTTCATATTCTGAAGATGGGTGACAATTAAAAAAAAAAAAAAAAAGCAGTGACATCTATTTCAAGTTCGAAAATGATTTGCTAATCCAGAAAAAAATGTCAAGTTCAGATGAATTAAGACTGGTCATGAGTTCAAACTGCAGAAGTTGGCTAACGAGTCCTTGAAAGGTCAGTACAATATCCTATTTTTGTGTATATTTGACACTTTCCACATGAACACTGAAAATATTTGACGAGTATTGAGTGACTCTAATCAATATTCATCCATATGTTTGCTTCCAATAAGAATTTGTTTTTAAAACTGGCAATGAAATGAAGGAGTCTGTAAAATAAAGAGATTGCTTTTAGTACAACAAACAATAGTATAACCCTATCTCCAATGTAATTATAATGCTTTACTAAAATAACATTAAAACTATGGATGAATTTCTAATTACATTAAAAAGTAAAATTCTGGGGCGCCTGGGTGGCGCAGTCGGTTAAGCGTCTCGACTTCAGCCAGGTCACGTATCGCGGTCCGTGAGTTCGAGCTCCGCGTCGGGCTCCGGGCTGATGGCTCAGAGCCTGGAGCCTGTTTCCGTTCTGTGTCTCCCTCTCTCTCTGCCCCTCCCCGTTCATGCTCTGTCTCTCTCTGTCCCAAAATAAATAAACGTTGAAAAAAAAAAATTAAAAAAAAAAAAATGGCAATGAAATGAAGGAGTCTGTAAATAAAGAGATTGCTTTTAGTACAACAAACAATAGTATAACCCTATCTCCAATGTAATTATAATGCTTTACTAAATAACATTAAACTATGGATGAATTTCTAATTACATTAAAAGTAAAATTCTGGGGCGCCTGGGTGGCGCAGTCGGTTAAGCGTCCGACTTCAGCCAGGTCACGATCTCGCGGTCCGTGAGTTCGAGCCCCGCGTCGGGCTCTGGGCTGATGGCTCGGAGCCTGGAGCCTGTTTCCGATTCTGTGTTCTCCCTCTCTCTCTGCCCCTCCCCCGTTTCATGCTCTGTCTCTCTCTGTCCCCCAAAAATAAGGTAAACGTTGAAAAAAAAAATTTAAAAAAAAAAAAAGTAAAATTCTATTTAGAGCAAGTTTTAAATAACTAAAAACACAGTCTCAACTACAGAGCTTGGCATTCGACACATATTTATTGAATGAAAGACCAGCTGAGGCATCTAAAAAACAAAGAAGTGAAGCTATTTTTAGCTTAACTAAAATGAAAAAAACAGATTCATAACATCTAGGGTTCAGATCCTGGTTCTGACATCCTTCTCCAATAAAAGGAACAAGGACTCCTTGGAGAACTGGCTGATTCTAGGGGCGAGGCGGGGAGTAGACAAAATGAACCCTGAGCATCTTGTGGCACCAACAGGTAAAAAAGTGACCGGAAAGGGGGGGAGAGGGTAGAGGCACATCAAAAGGACAGAGGAGCCAAGCTGAATAGAGCATCCAGGGGCCAAAGCTGAAACAACAAAGCAAACACGACAAATAATGCAGTGGCGGCTTATAAGCAGATAACCAAGATTATAAAGTAAATATCCACGAATCTGATCATAACATTGGTGATCTACTAATTAGACCACTAAGGGAGAAGAGATAAATCTCCCATAGAGAGGAATTCTGAATAATTTATGTAGATATCCCCCATCAAGAAGGGGGCACTTAGCTCCCCACCCTTGAGTGTAGGCTGAGCTCCATATGAAAGAAAAGAACCATCACGGTGGAGAAACCAGACAGTCACGACCTCAGCCAGGTGATCGAGTCAACACCAGTAGTGACAAGTCATGTTGACAGCAGGCACCCTTGAGATGATGTGATGAGAAAGGCACTTCACCTCTTGGGGTCTTCCTCGTAAAAACTCATCACCCAGTCTCGTCATGAGGAAAATATCAGGCAAACCTAACTGAGGGACCACTATGCAAAAAATACCTGCCGGGTATTCCTCAACACTGTCAAGAACATCAGAAATGAGGAGAGTCTGAGAAACTCACAGATCAGAGGAGGCCAAGAAGACATGACAACTAAATGTAATGTGTTAGCCTGGATGGGATCCTATGTTCTATAAATGAGCCAGAGACGGCGTCTGTCTACTGACCTCTGGGTTGTTTACTTCTTCATAGCAGGTTGTGAAGTTCATGGTGCAAAACTCAAAATCTTGCACATCTAATTGTTTTAAATATAGCCCAGATGAGCAGTTTCCAGCCATTGACAGTCTGCTTGCTTTGAATACTCTGCAAAACTGTGCCCATTATTTGCTGGTGATAGGTAAGATAAACTCTGTAACTATAAAGACCACAGGCTCCTGTTGCCCTTTGGAAGTCTCTGACCCAAAGACACTTCGTTGGGCTGGGAAACAATACCCCTTCACTTGTCCCTTCTCCCCTGGGAGTTCTCCGCTCTCCCCCTTGAGTAGCGACCTCTGTCTACCATAGCCTCTGGACAGTCTCATGCTGAGAAGGGTATCTTCCACATGCAAACCTGTCAAAGCATCACCGGAATAAAGCTTGTGCGTTCTACTGACACCTTACCGTCCTATCTTTTTTCTTGACCAGCCCCCAAAACCCTCGATTTGGGAATAACAACATCAAAAAAAGCATGTCAGGGAAAATCTAACGAAGTCCAAACAAAGTATAAAGTTTAATCAGTAGTGATTTACCAATAGCAATCTCATTGTGACAAATGAGAAGACCAGGGGTTATCATCCTTTCCCCAGTGTCCATGCACACAGCATAAATGTCACTCCAGGAGATGTGAGCTTCTGTCCCCATCCCTAGCCTTGCAGTGGGCTAGAGGTCCTGCCCCAGTGGAGAGAGGCCATCAGGAGTGGCCTGGGCAAACTGATGTTATTTGGAACAGAGCATGGAGAAGATCATGCCTAAGGACATTGTTGAAAACAATGGAGATATTCATGGCAAGCATTTAAGAGGGGACTAGTAGTTCCATGAAACTAGTAGGAATACACAAAATGACAGACAAGTCATAAGTTTAAAAGAGAGAAGCAGAGAAAGGGACAATCAAGAAGGGACCTTCTGGGATCACAGTCATCACTGGAAATCCAGAGGCCCGGGCATATGTGTCAGGCTATGCCCACTCAGAAGCAATCAGAGCTGGATGTGGAGCAGACTTGAAAGCATTCGCCTAATGGACCCATTAGCTAAGCACAGGAGCCTTACTGATTCAGGGGGTTTAAGTATAACCTCTGACCAAACATGACTGAACAATAAACTACAATACTCCTGGGAAGATAGGTTTAAAACCACACTCATCCCTGTTGGTCTGTCTGCATGCCTAAGACTGTGTGCATGCCTAAGCTACACCCTTTCGGAAGCAACCAGGGAAGGAACACCCCAGATACCAGACCCCAGCACGGAGCAAAATCGTAAACCATCTAAGCTGTGAAAGTAGTCTCCAAACCACACACAAACCCAATGGTCAAGAGTGAAAATCTAACTGGTTGGAGGGGCGTAAGCACGACTTTTAACCAATAAGTATCTTATGTTGACCCAAGGAAACCCAAGGTTTCCTGAATCCTCGGGAAACCAGGATAACAGATAAAAATAAGAGGGGAAAAGCTGAGCAAGGACATCAGAAGGTACACAATGCAGGGAAAAACAGGACTTTACAAAATTAGCTCAGCCTACCTATTAACACACACAAATAAATGAACAAACATAAACAACAACAAGCATGGTGGGGGGTGGAGAAGAAGAACCAGTATCCAGATTTGTTACAATATATTACCTAAAACGCCCATAATCAAAAATTATGAGAGATGGAAGAAACCATGAAGGTGTGTCGAATACACAGGGGGAAAAAAGCAGGCACCAGAAACTGTCTTTGAGGGGGCCCACACGTTGGATATAGCAAAGACTTCAAAACAGCTATTATAAATATGTTCAAATAACTAAAGGAACCCATGTTTAAAACATTAAAGGGAAGTATGATGACTATGACACACCAAATAGAAACTATCAATAAAGAGATAGAAATTATTTTTTTAAAGAGAGTACCAAATGGAATCCAGGAGTTGAAAGTACAATAACCAAAATGAAAATATCATTAGCAAGGCTCGACAACAGATCTGAGTTAGTAGAAGACAGAATCAGCAAACCTAAAGATAAATCAGTAGACACTATACAACCTGAAAATGAGAAAGAGAAAAGAAGAAGAAAATGAACTGAGCTTTAGAGAAATGCGGAACACCATTAAACACCAATATATGCATAATGGAAATGCCAGAAGGAAAGAAGAGAAAGGAGAAGAGAAAATATTAAAAGAAATAATGGCTGAATATATCTCAAATTTGATGAGAAATACTAATCTACAAGCCCAAGAAGCTCAACAAATGCTAAACAGAATAAACACAATATCACATCTGAATATATCATAGTTAAATGCTGAAAGCCAAAGATATGGAAAAAATCAATATAAGAATAAGAGAAAAATGACTCATCATATATGAGGGAACTACAAGATTAATAGGTGACTTCTGACCAGAAACAATGAGACTAGAAGGCAGTGGGACAACACATTCAAAGGAAAGAAAAACTATCAACCAAGAATACAATATGTAGCAAAGATAACTTTCAAAAATTAAGCAGAGTAAAGATATCCCAAGATAAACAACACAGTATTTCTTGTAAAGCAAACACTTAAATAACAAAAAAAATATATGTATAGCTAATACTCCAACAAAGGAGATTTAAATTTTTTTTCAGTTATTCAATTACTACACAAGAAGGTAGAAAAGTTGGGGAAAGGAACAATGTATAGAGAGGACAAATAGAAAACAAACATCAAAATGACAGGAATAACACTAGACATACCAATAACAATATTATATTTAAATGACCTAAACACCCCCATTGAAAGGGATTGCCAAATTGGATTAAAAAAGCAAAAACCAACTATATGCTGGCTACATGAAACATACTTTAAATACAGAGACACAAATGGGTTAAATGAAAAAGGATGGGGAAAGATGTGTCATGCTAAATTTCAAAAGAAAGCTGGAGTGGCCATTTGAATGTCAAAGTAGATTACTCAGCAACGTTATCACCAGGGAAAAGGAGTTATTTCCTAATGTTGAAAGGGCCAGTTCATCAAGACGACATAAGCATAACATTTATGTACCTAATAACAGAGCTTCATAATACCAAAGGCAAAAACTGATAAAAAATGGAAGAAGACAGATCCACAATTATTGTCAAAGGCTTAAATATACCTCTCTCAAAAAAAATCAATAAAACAAGTACACAAAAACTCAGCTCATATATAAAAGAGCAATACGGAAAAATTTGAACACTACTATCAACCAACTTGACCTCGTGGCCAATCCACCAGTACTAGTGACTCCTACTTGACTAAAACACTATACCCAGTAATGAAAGAATAAACATTCTTGCTAAATGCATATAGAATATCTACCAATATAGCCCACAGACTGGGCCTTAAAACAAGTCTCAGTAACGTTAAGAGAAGTGAAATCATACAAAGTATGTTCTCTGACCAAGGTGGAATTAAGTTAGAAATTAATAATACAGCAATGCCTAGAAAATCTCTATTTGGAAATTAAGGAAAATACTTCTAAATAATCCATAGGTCAAAAAAATAATAATAATCCATAAGTCAAAGAAGAAATCAAAAGGAAATTAGAAAGTGTTTAAAATTTTTTTAAATGTTTTATTTATGTTTGAGAGAGAGAGAGAGAAAGAGCATGAGCAGGGGAGGGGCAGAGAGAGGAGGCGACACAGAATCTGAAGCAGGCTCCAGGCTCCAAGCTGTCAGCACTGAGCTCAACATGGGGCTTGAACTCACAAACCGTGAGATCATGACCTGAGCCGAAGTCAGATGCTTACCTGACTGAGCCACCCAGGCGCCCCAGAAAGTGTTTTAAACTGAATGAAAATGAGGGGCACCTGGGTGGCTCAGTTGGTTAAGAGTCCAATGTCAGCTCAGGTCATGATCTCGTAGATGGTGAGTTTGAGCCCCAGGTCAGGCTCTGTGCTGAAAGCTCAGAGCCTGGAGCCTGCTTCAGATCTGTGTGTGTCTCTCTCTGCCCCTCTTCTGCTCATGCTCTGTCTCTCTCAAAAATAAATAAACACTTAAAAACTAAAAATAAATAAACTGAATGAAAATGAAAACACAACATATCAAATTTGTGATATGCTGCAAGAGACTGTGTTAGGAAAGAAGTGAAGCCTCAAATCAATTATCTCAGATTATACCTGTAGAAACTAAAAAAGAGAAACAAATTAAACCCAAAGAAGCAAAAGAAAGAAAGTGATATCAGAGGAAATATTAATAAAATGGAAAGCAGAAAAATGAGAGAAAAATCAATGAAACCAAAAGCCAATTCAATGAGAAAAATCAATAAAATTGATAAACCTGTATGGAGACTGATCAGGAAAAAAGGAAGAATATAATAAGGCAATAATATCAGAAAAGAGTGAGGTGATATCAGTATAGATTTTGTAAGTATTTAAAGAATTATCAGGAAATATTATCTTTTTAACTTTTTTTCCAATAAATTTGACAACTTATATGAAATGAACAAATTCCTGGAGGAACACAGAGACAAGGCTCTTGAATTCAAGAAGAAACAGACAACTTGAATCACTCTGTATCTATTAGTAAATTCAATTTGTAGTTTAAAATCTTTTCACAAGGAAACTCCACCTTTACCAAACATTTACTACTACTACTACTACTACTAATAATAATAATAATAGTAATACCAATTCAACACGAACTCTTCCAGATAAATGAAGAGAAGGGAATACTTCCCAACTCATTCTACCCAGGGCAACATTATCTTGCCACCAGAACCACACAAAGATATTACAAGAAAAGAAAACTAACTACAAGCTAGTATCTATCATGCACATAAATGCAAAATTTCTTTAATTTCAGCTAATATAATCCAACAATATATTTAAAAGATTAGAGAATATAATCAGGTAGAATTTTATCCCCAGAATACCAGATTAGTTTAACATGCAAAAAAAAGTCAAAGTAACTCACCATATTAAGAAAACAATAAAAAGATGTGGAAGACTTATAGACTGAAAACTACAAAACACTTTCAAGAAAAATTTTTAAAAACCTAAGTAAATAAGAATATCATGTTCATAGGTCCAAAACTCAATATGCTATGATTTCAATTCTCTAAACTTGTCTACAGAATCAACACAATTCTAACCAAAATTCCAATGGGCTTTTTTGTAAAAATGCAAAATCTGATTTTAAAATTCATATGGAAATTAAAAAGAACCTACATTATAAAAACAAATTTGAATTGCTAACAGTATCTAATTTTCAGACTTACTGCAAAGGTACAGTATTCAAAACAGTGGGATATTGGTATAAAGATAAACAGACCAGTGGGATAGGATAAGGAGCCCTGAAGTCAATCTAAACACACATACAGACAACTGAGAGTTGACAAAGGGGCAGAAGCCATCGAGTAGAGAAAATATAATTTTTTCAACAAACGGTGCTGGAACAAATGAATATCCATATGCACAAAGAACTTTACTCCATACCTCACACCATATACAGAAATTAATTCAAAATGGATCATAGACCTAAATGTAAAACCTAAAAATACAAAACTTCTAGGGGCACCTGGGTGGCTATTGGTTAAGCATCCAACTCTTGATTTCAACTCAGGTCATGATCTCACAGTTCGTGAGTTGGAGCCCCACATCGGGCTCCGCATTGACAGCGCGGGGCCTGCTTGGGATTCTTTCTCCCTCTCTCTATCTGCCCTTCCCCCACTCTCTTCCTCTCTCTCAAAGTAAGTAAATAAATAAATAAATAACTTCCAAAAAAATCTAAAAACTTCTAAAAAAAATATACAAGAAAACCTTTGTTACCTCGGGTTAGACAAAGATTTCTTAGATGCGACATCAAAAGCACAATCCATAAAGGAAAATAATTGGAAAATTGTAGTTAAACAAAGTAACAACCTCTGCTCTTTGAAAGAAACCATTAAGAGAATGAAAAAGCAAAACTATGGACTGAAAGGAAATATTTCAAACATGTTATCTGATAAAGATTTATATCCGGAATAAAGAACTCATAAAACTCAATAATAATAATAATAATAATAATAATAAAATTTCTTAAATGGGCAAAAGATTTGAGCATAGCACTTCACCAAAGAAAGTAGAAAGATGGCAAATAAGCACATGAAAAGATTCTCAACATCATTATTCATTAAGGAAACGTGAATTAAAACCACAATGGGATACCATTGTACGTGTAGGAAAATGGCTATAATTAACATTAGTGGCCATATCAAATATTAGATGTGGAGAAACTAGAACTCTCCTCTAATTTTGATAGGAATGTAAAATGATACAACCACTTTGGAAAATAGTTTGGCACTTTCTTAAAAATTTAAAACACACATCTCCTGTATGATCTCTGTACTCCGTTCCTACCAAAAGAAATCAAAGCATACAAAGAGATTGCAGTATATCTTTACAATGGGCTATCACTTAGAAATTTTTTAAAAATGAACTCTTGATACGCACAAGAACACGGGTAAATCTCAAAATAATTACACTGAGAGAATAATTTCACTGAGTGAAAGGGAAAGCACACTGTACGATTCCATTTATATAAAACTATGGAAATGCAAACTAACAGAAAAAAGAACAGTGGTTAACTCAGGATGGGTGGAAGCAGTGGGAGGGGAAGGAGGGATTGTTCCAGATGATTCCAGAAGTGGAAACATCTGGAAGTAATGGATATGTTCATTAGATTGGCTGAAGTGGCAATATCCCAGGTACACATGTTGAAACATTAAATTTTATACTTCAAACACATATGATTGATTGCATATCAGCTGTATCTCCATAAAGCTGTTAGGTAAATACCCTCCAAGAAATAAGAAACGATAAAATAATTTGCATGCAAAAGAAGAACAGGATTCTTATTTGGAATAAATAAGAATAAAAATAAAGTTCGTGACAATTAAAAACCTAAGGACAGAAACAGAAGGACTGGAAGATGAAGACAAGGGGACACAGAATTTAAGACAATGATACAGTCAGAAGGAGCATGGGACACTTAACGTAAGAAGCTCAGAGTCAGGAAATCCAACATCTGAATTATAGTAGTTCCAGGACGTGAAGAGAGAAATTCAAAGGGAAGAGATTCCTATAAAAAAAAATTCTGGAAAATTCCCACAACAAATAATATGAGTTTCCAGATTCACAGAGCCATCAAGTATCTCACACAATGGCAAAAACAGACTAACCAAAAACACATCCCTACTGAAATTTAGAACCGGATTTCCAAGTTAAGATTCTAAAATCTGTCATAAAGGAAAAAAAGAAAGTCTTACATGCAAAGAACCAGGAGTCGGAGCGGCTGCTGCTTTCTCAAAAAGCAACATGAACATGAGCAGCAATAGAGCAGTACCTTCAAAATCCTAAAGACTTCAGGATTCTAGAATCCTATACTCAGCCGAATCGGCAACCAAGGGGGACGGCAGAATAAAGACATTTTTAGAAATGTACAATCTCAAAAACTTAACGTCCATCCACCCTTCTCAAGGGACTGCCTGAGACTGTGCTCCCCGTCAGGGTGCAAATCAAGAAAGAGACTATGTAAGAAATGGAGCACAGGTGAAAAGACAGAGACTTCCCCACACCGATAGTAAAGGGACCCCAGGGGACAGCCGTGCAGACCTCGGTGGGGGCGGGGGGTGGCGGGGGAAGCAGTCCAGACTGGAGCAGGTGCGACTGTTTTCTTTTTCTTTCTTTTTTTTTTTTTTTTTTGGCCTCCCATAGTGCAAGGCTCTGTATTCAGAGCCACTTTTTCTCCAGAAAAACGGACATAATGTTGTTTCTAGAACCATCACTTTCATTGATGAGCTTCATAATGACATCAGGGTATGGATGGGGACCAAATGACAAGGAGATAAACACCATTATTCACCGAGGCCGAGACCACCTTTTCCACATTTCAACATCTCTGACACGGGGATACATCTTACAACTGAGGGGGTATCGTAGTTTAACTGGCCGCCTATTGTTTTCTGTCTTAGGGGTGTATCTTGTCATTGACAGCATTTTAGTTTCAGTGAAACCGGGTATGTTCCCTACATGAGTAGCTACACCCAAGCCTGGAGGCCCCTTCTCATCCAGATCCTGGCAAGAGCCTTCTGCTCTCCGTAGGCTGCAATACAGAGCAAGACACAAATCTGCCCAATCAACTCTCCTCTCTGGGCATAATGGAATACGCACGGAGTCTCTTACACGAGGCTGCTAACTCATCCTTGCCTTACCTGGGAGACGTTTGAGGAAAACTGCTTTCTCCATTTACCATTTTGCTCCTTTTGAATTTTGTACCATGAGCATGCTTTACCAAATATCATAAAAATGAAGGAGGTTTTTAAATAACCAAGTAAGTGCATATACACAAAGCATTCAGAAGAAGCCTAAGAGTCCGGGTATCAGATGATGACTTTGAATTGCCACACAGCGGTGTAAGGACTTCCTTTTGTTCCATTTGTTCCCAAAAAAGTAAACTAATCTCTCTTAAGGTTCCTTGGATTGGTGCTAGCTCTCTCTAAACAAGAGTCAAGTTAGGAACACTGAGGAATAAACACACACATACACACACACACACACACACACACACACACACACACACACACATTTTAATTTTGTCATGTCTCAGGCTGTCATGATCTATTCACTCTATCAAAAGATATGAAAAGACAATTGACCAAAACAGACCCAAAGACACTGACAGAAAAGGGCAAAGGTTGTAGCAAGAAGCTAAGGTACCCTGTGTCTCTGGGCAATGTTCTTCCCACAACCACTGCCACCCACCCCCACACCCTGGG
Organism: Lynx canadensis; assembly: GCF_007474595.2. Taxonomy (NCBI): domain Eukaryota; kingdom Metazoa; phylum Chordata; class Mammalia; order Carnivora; family Felidae; genus Lynx; species Lynx canadensis. The sequence continues at coordinate 7,518,454 of NC_044317.1, read as the reverse complement.
GTCCCTGGTGGATGATGGGACCAAGGCAGTTTACCAGAAGGAGTATGAAGTCAGGAGGAAACTGAGGAAATGGATTCATAAAATCAGCTGTCAAGAAGACAAAAACCTCCTGACGTTATTCCAGAACCTCAGCTGTGTGTATTTTAAGATGCCCTGAGACCCTCAAAGGGACGATACTGCAGCCTTGGTTGGGGAGTGGGCAGGGATGGAACAGGTAGGAAACCAATTTCTGTATCTGCTGAAAGCACTCGGAATAGTTTCACAAAAGCCACTTCAGCCACAGGATGGCCTAGCCTCTTCCTACGTTCCAGAAATTTTGAAAGTTCTGGACATGCTCCAAGGCTCCCTGGACAGGTTTATGGAAGCTTCCTGGAAGGCATCTGTGGCCTCTCTTGATGTCCAGTAGGACGTGGCAGTTTCTAAAGCCCCATGCCCCTGGGGACATTGCTGCGACGCCAATATGGAGAAGTGCCCATCTGAGCAAGAGGAAGTAGAGCGTCCTGGACGGGCCTCTTCCCCAGGGCTGTGCCAATAAACTCAAGCAAAGAGACTGGTGCCACTACCCTGGACGCTCTGAGGACAAGTCATGCAGCACTGACATTGTCAAGGGTCCGAGATGCTCTCATAACGGGTCACATCCACGATGATTATTGCCACCATCACACAGAGCTACTGCACTGGCTCTTTAAATGACCTTCTGCCCTCCTTCTCCTTCCTCCCATCTTGTCTCCACTGAGAAGCCAGGCTGAGCTTTCTAAAATCTAAACCTTACCCTCTTATGCCCCTCTTAAAACTCTGCAAGAGCTCACCATAGGATTAAGTCCCTTCCCGGGGGCAAGACATACTCGGCCTCCCGGAATTATTCCAAATGAGAAACTGGCTTTGCTAACTCATTACTGTCAAGAGGGAAGGTAACAGATAAACTAGTATATGCGGGGAAAAAAAAAAGTTATACTCATTTAACCTAATGATACCAAAACGCCATACTTCATTTTGTTACCTACATGGACATTTCACGGCAGTTACCTTCTCATAGACCTTGATTATGAAAATGCCATCACCCAAAGTTTGGTATTTCGATAGTGTTACTTTGAGACATTATTTGGCCAATGAGTAAGTCTTATTGAACTTTCTGGGGGAAAAAATAAGCTTTCAATTTACCAACCGTGGTAGCCAGGCTACACACAGTACAACTTTGGGCTCGCGATGACCTATGTGTCACTATTAGGGAGTTTCGGGGGGCCTTTCACCAGGGCATGAGGTAGTGACAGTTGACATCTGGGCCATGGAGACAAGGGAGTGCTCCAGGTGCACGAGGGTGAAGGCAGAGCTGGAGACCAGGCACACAGTGGGTAGACCAGGAGCACCTGGGTGGAGAAGACATGTGGGTAAAAAGCAATGAGGCAGAAACTCAGCAAAGGGAAGTGGATGTGAGAAAGGGCATGAGAGGAAGCTCTTCTCATAGGAGGTCAATCTATCTGGCAATCAGAGGTGAGGATTTGGACTCATTCGTTCAACAAGACTTACTGCATTCACACCTACAACTATGTGCGAGACACTGTGATGAGCCTTAGGGATACACATTTGCTCCCTGAAGTTTACGGGTGTACCCCAGGGTCGCCTGGGTGGCTCAGTCAGTTAAGCATCCAGTCAGCTGAGCGTGTGACTCTTGGTTTCGGCTCAGGTCACGACCTCACGACCTCGCAGTTTCCGGAGTTCAAGCCCCGCATCGGGCTCTGAGCTGACAGTGCAGAGCCTGCTTGGGATTCTCTCTTCCTCTCTCTCTGTCCCTCCCTCTCTCATGCCGTCTCTGTCTCCCTCAAAATAAATAAATAAACTTTAAAGGAAAAGTGTTTTTAAAAAGGATGTATCCCAGGAAATGGGAGGGCTGGACAACTCCTTCCCTGAATGTGCACATTCCCTCGAGAGCTGGTCCCCAATTTTATAACCTGAAAGACACTGCCATTTCTTCAATTTAAGGCACAGGAGGTCATGACGGAGCTCCCATGAAAGCATGTTCCAACCCCCAACAGTCACTGGACACACCAGGCTACTGTGATATGGCCGAGGCCCTTCCGGTCAAAGGCTCCCCAGAGATCACTGAGCGCCAAGCTTCAAACTGCCTCCTGCACCCCTCCCACAAAGGTGCACCCACCTCAAGCCACCACAGAGGTTGGCTCTTCTAGCCACACCACCTGCTCACCTCCTCTCCACCATCAAGGGCTAGAACTCTTCGAAAGAACACAGAACGATGGCAGGAAGCCAGGCCCGGTGAATTAAACACACAGACTGAGATGGACCTCAAAAGCAAGGGACGTGCTAGAACCCATCAGCCAGGAAGACAAACGACGCCCAAGCTGATGGACGTGCCAGGAAGCCAGGAAGAACACTGACACTGAACTCTACTCTCCGGTATTATAACGGGTCAGTACGTAGATCATAAGCGGTGCTGCCTAGAGCGGTACCTAACGAAATGCAGTCCATCACATCCTTAGAAACTTCGGGAAGTTTCCCCCCACTTTATGCCTCCCTTTCCTCATCTGTAAAATGGGACTGGTAAGGACCATCTCGCTGTCAGAAATAAGGGACATATTTCCTGTGAGCACTTTCCTCCAAGGCTGGTACAACACAGGCGCTCACTGAAGGGGAGTGATCGTCATCCCTACACCCGATGTTAGGAGGCTCCGGTGGCCCAGCGGGCTGTGGGGAGGGAATGCTCTGAGGCAGCATGGACCCCCCAGAAGACGGCAGCAGATTCAAACTAGAGCTCTGGGGGTGTGGTCTAGAAGAGCACCCTGGAAGTTTTGCTCGTAGAGACTTTTTTTCTCAAAGGACCTCATGGAAATAATAGGTGGACTCCATAGAGAGTGCTCTGGGAGCCACAGCACTGCTTTCGGGCCACACCTTCCCTGAGCACAGTGTCTCCAAAAGAAACCTAAGCCAGTCGGGGAGCTTCAATCAGCTCCCTCTTCCGGATGAGATATCTGTCCCTTGCCAGCCTCCGACAGACAGGGGGGCCCAAGACAAAGTCTAGGGACAGCAGCAAAAGAGCATCCGGGCCCCGGGCTCCACCCACCAGCTCAGGGGGCCTCGAGCGGCTCGACAGCCGCCCCCAACCTCGGTCAGGGGCGGCCTCTGGACTAAGGGCCACCGGCCCGGCCTGCCCTCGGTAACCGGCCCTTCATGGCACGGGCCAGTGACCTTGAGACTGGAACACCCAGCTGTCACACTGGCCAGAGGCCCAGGGGCAACGTGTCTAAACCTCCTTCCGGGAGGCATCTGTCTGCTCCGGAATCTAATTGCAAACAGTCACACATCCCCGCCATCATACATTTATGATTCACCTCGTCTCAGAGCCCTTTAATGAACATTTTCTCGTCTGTCTGTTCTCATTTCTAATGGTAAAGCATGACACATAACCGTCATGCACAGAATACTAATGTGAATGACCCCTCGCGTGCGTCTGGTTTACAAAACTGTCCGACGCACAGCAGTCAACACACGAAGCACTTAATTGTTCGTTCGCTCATTTTATTAAGCGCTTGCGACGCGCCACAGAAGCGGTGGGTGACGGGAGTACAGGGCTGAGCCCCCGCCCCGTGATCTGAGGAGGAGCTGGGAACGTACAGCCAGTAGACATGACCTTGTCTGTGAGAGAAGGGAGGGCAGGGCAGTGGTGGGGTTGAAGTCGGGGGCTCGGGTTCGGAAAGTAACTCTGGGCCCCCAAAACAGATGAAGTGCAAATACATGCTACAGCTGAATGAACCTTGAAAACACGATGGCAGGGAATAGAAGCAGTCACAAAAGGCCACAGTGGATGATTTCATCTATAGGAAAGGTCCAGAATAGGGAAATCTATAGAGACAGAAAGTAGGTTTGTGGTTGCCAAGGGCTGGGGAGGAAAAGGGAGGGGAGAGGGGTTGTTTTTATTGTTTTTTTTCTTAACTTTATTTATGATTTTGAAAGAGAGAGAGAGAGCGAGCTCTTGGGGGAGGAGCAGAGAGACAGGGGTAGAGAGAGAGAGAATCCCAAGCAGGCTCTGCACTGTCAGCACAGAGTCCAGTGCGGGGCTGAAACCCACGACCCAGGAGATTGTGACCTGAGCTGATGCTTAACCAACTGAGCCACCCAGGCACCCAAGGGTTGCTTTGTGAGGTGATAAAAAATGGTCATGGTTGCATACATCTGTGAATGCACTCAAATCTACTGACCTAAACACTTTTAAGTGGGTGGATTTTATCTTAATAATGCTGCTTTTAAAATAAAGCAACTCTAGGGGCACCTGGGTGGCTCAGGCGGTTAAGCATCCAACTTCGGTTCAGGTCAGGATCTCTCAGTTCGTGGGTTCGAGCCCCATGCTGGGCTCTGTGCTGACAGCTCAGAGCCTGGAGCCTGCTTGGGATTCTGTGTCTGCCTCTCTCTCTGCCCCTCCCCTACTCACGCTCTCTCTCTTTCTCTCTCTCTCTGAAAAATAAACATTAAAAAAATTTCTTAAATGCCTGTGGAAAACCAGAGGGATAGCTATAAAAGAAGGGGGCCATTCAGAATAGGCAAGAGGTCCAGGAAACCCAAGTGCCCATCAAACAATGAATGGAAAAACAAAACGAGGTATACGCACACAATGGAATATTATTCAAGCCTAAAAAGGAAGGAAAATTCTGTCATTTGCTGCAACGTGGGTGAACCTGGAGGCCATGATGCCGAGTGGAGGAGGCCAGACACGAAAAGACAAAATGCCGAGTCCACTTACAGAGGTGCTTCGAGCAGCCAAACCCATAGAGAAAGAAAGTAGAGCGTGGTTACCAGGGGCTGGGGGGTGGGGAGTTAGCGTTTAACGAGAACATGACTCAGTTGTGCAAGATGCTGAGCTCCGGACAGGGACAGCGGACCACGCGAACGAACTGCGCACGTACAAATGGTTAAGAAGGCCAATTTTATGTTATGGGTAGTTTACTACAAATAAAAAAGAAGTTTGGGGGGGGGATGTAAGAGCTGCAGAGAGGGATGCTGGGGGAAGGAGGGAGAAAGCTGGGGACAGCCTCACAGGACAAGAGGCCTGGAGCTAACGCCTCAACGGCACAGAGGGTTGGAGCATCTCAGCGCCGGCGGCCCCAGGAAAGACCCCAGCACTGTCTTCCAGAAGCGCTCTGCCTTCCTCCCGCCTCTGCCATCCGCTCTGCCACCCAGCACCGGCCCACGGAGCACGACGTGCCAGCTCAGAGCTCGGGGGCGTGGGATCAAGAGTGAGTCACGGGAGCTCTGCTTTCAGACAGACCGACTCACCCCCTGCCAGTCGAGGGAACTCCCCAGAACAGAAGACTCCCACCTAGGACCTCCCATCCGTGCACAGGCCCTACAGCCCAATTCCCCAGAAATGCCAAGTTCACCGAGAATGAAGCTGAGTCACAATGAGGTGCAGCAACATCAGACTTTGGGGCGACCTCACAGTTGCCCTTTGTTAGGTTTTCCCCCACGTGGCTGTGCGTGGGGTTGCTGGAGGAGGCGGGACAGGGGTCTAAGAAGAAATTCCAGAAGACAGGAGAGCTGCCTCCAGGTCTCTAACTTGGAAAAAAAAAAAAAAAAAAAGACTACATTTTGCAGGGTTAACATGCACAGGATGTTTGTCCCTTGGGTGTCCCCCCTCAGGCCCGAAGCAGCATGTGGAATGAGCATATCCCGGGAGATGTGGCAAAAAAACCAGGGTGCCTAAAATCTGCTGTGTTCCCTTCCATTTAAAGGCCCATGATCCTAAAGATATATTCTCATTTTTTATCTTTCACTTCTAAAATGATAGAGGTCGGGGGAGCATTAGAGGAAGTACAGAAACAGCCAGACGTAAGCACAGGCATACAACTCTGGGAAGTACTTGGAAGGCCTAACCCAGAGGTACGGCTATGACACCCACTCTTTCAAGCACTACAATGCATAAAATTCCACCATTAAAAATGCAGCCCTGGGGCACCTGAGGGACTCAGATGGTTAAGCATCTGACTCTAGACTTCAGCTCAGGTCACGGTCTCACACTTGTAAGATCGAGCCCCAGGTCAGGCTCAGGTGTTGAGTGTGGAGCCTACTTGGGATTCTCTCTCCCTCCCTTTCTCTCTCTCTCTCTCTCTCTCTCTCTCTCTCTCTCTCAATCTCTCCCTCCCACTGCCCCCCCCACCAACCTGCACACTCACTATCTCTCTCTCTCACAAAATAAATGTTTTGTCTTGTTTTTTTTTTTTTTAATGCAGCCCTGATGTCCAAAACCATTATTTTAAATATTGTTTTAGAACTTCAGCCAGTGAAGGGCACCTGGTGACACAGTCAGTTCAGCATCTCACTTCAGCTCAGGTCGTGATCTCACAGTTAATGGGTTGAAGTCCTATGTCAGGCTCCGTGCTGCCAGCTCAGAGCCTGGAGCCTGCTTTGGATTCTGTGTCTTTCCCTCTCTCTGCCCCTCCACTGCTCGTGCTCTGCCTCTCTCTCTCTCTCTCTCTCTCTCAAAAATAGATTTAAAAAAAAAACATTAAAAAAAGTAACTTCCAACCAATGCGATACAGCAGGAAACAAAAATATGGAGGTAATCTATAGGAAAGAATCAAAACAACATTATTTGCGTTATTTGCATCATACATCTAAATAAATAGCCCAAGAGAATGAATTGGAAGAATTTAGAATGACTAGGAAAATGCACAAAGATGTCTGGTTTCAAAATAAAGATCTAATCAACATTCAGCAACAACTAGTTAAAAAATACAATAGGAAAACAGTCCTATTTATAGTAGCAACAAAAATACAAAAGGCCTAGAAATAAATTTAAGCAAAAAATGTACAATATCAAATGAAGAAATCCACAAAACCACTGTGATACACTTAAAAAAGATCATTTTACCAAATAAACATTTCTATTACTATAAACACATTAATTTCTCAAAATTAAATTTTAGGCAATTTCAGTCAAAATCTGATGTGGATTTTTTTTAATTAACAGATTTACTTTAAGCAAATAAAAAGCAGGAATATCCCAGAAGTTTTTTAAGCAAAGAGAAAAATAAATTCAGGACTTGTACTACCATTTATTCAAACATAAAACTACAATGAAGTAGTAACTGGCCTAAGCATAGATGAAAAATGAAATTGCATAAAAATCCCAGAAACATATCTATGTATACATCATATATATGCATGTATGTGCATGTAAACATATGATTTTGTATATAATAAAAATGGCACAGGGGCGCCTGGGTGGCTCAGTCGGTTAGGCGTCCAACTTCAGCTCAGGTCATGATCTTGGGATTCATGAGTTCAAGCCCTGCATCAGGCTCTGTGCTGACAGCTTGGAGCCTGAAGCTTGGAGCCTGGAGCCTGGAGCCTGCTTTGGATTCTGTTTCTCCCTCCCCCACTCGCACTCTGTATCTCTCTCTCAAAAATAAATAAACATTAAAAAAAATTTTTTTTACCGGCATGTTACATTCCGGATTCAGGAAAGAAAGTGGGTTTGAGTGGTGAACTGTATAAAGGAAAATTATAAGATGCCTACATCATGTCAAAAATCAACATGAATACAGTTTAATTCAAGAATTAAATGTAAAATAAATCAATTAACACACAGGTGTGATTTCGGGATCAAGTTCTTTCTGAGCTTACAGGAAATTTTTAAAGCTTTCATCACATAAATATTTTAAATTTCTGTATATCAAAGAATGTCATAAACTACACTTGAAAAAATACGTTACAAGGGAAAAACTCATAACATAAGTGATAGATAAACATTTTGATATTGAAATGAACCTTATGCGGCACCTGGCTGGCTCAGTCGGTTCAGCATCCGACTCTTGGTTTTGGCTCAGGTCATGATCTCACAGTTTCTGGAGTTTGAGCCCTGTGTTGGGCTCTGTGCTGACCGTGCAGAGCCTGCCTAGGATTCTCTATCTACTCCCTCTCTCTCTGCCCCTCCCCCACTCATGCTGTCTCTTTCTAAATAAACAAATAAACTTTAAAAATTTTCTTAAAAAAAGAAGTGAATCTTATGATTCAGTAAGAAACAGATAAACACATCAATGGAAAATATCAGGAAAAAGAAGTATGGGAGGAAAAAAAGAAACATGAAATGACCAGGAAACCTATAAAAGATATTTAAACTCACCAGTAATGAAAGTTTGAAAAATCAAACAATGAATGGGCATTTTTTGCAAAATTGGCAAAAGTTAAAATAATGGACCAGAGCTGGCAGATGTTCAGGTAAATATACTGCTGGGGAGCTGTAAATGCTGGGCTAATTTACAACATTCCTGAAGGGCAATTTGGCAATGCCCATGAAAAATCTTTGAAATAGTCACATCTTTTGATCAGTAGTTCCACTTTTAGAAAATGGCCTAAGGAAATAACCAGAACTATGTGCAAAGTTTCAACATCATCATCACATGTTATGGGCACCATGTGCACTTACTTATTAGGCACAGTTCTATGCTTTCAATTGATTATGAATTTAATCCTTAAAAAAGTAGTATCTAGATCCTGATATGATCTCTGTTTCTACAGATGAGGAGACTGATGTACAGAGAAATCAAGAAAATCCTCCCAAGTCCCACAACTAATATGTACTGAAACCAGGATTCAAAACCAGGCCAGGGAGCACCACCTGGCCCAGATGCTTAAACACTAAGATGCCAACAGGAAAGCTTCAATACCAACAGCAAAATGTTAATCCTACCTAATGTCCAACGATAAGGGATTGAATAAATATACCCGTCATATGCACATAAGAGAATTAATAGATGGATGGATGGATGGATGGATGGATGGATGGATGGAGAAATGATGGATTGATTGACGGATGGATGGATGGAGAGATGATGGATGGACGGATGGATGGATGGGTTGGTGGATGGGTATGGGTTGGAGGATGGATAGGGAAATAGGTGGGGGCATTGAAGGCTCAATTCACAAAACATTCATTTGGGGATCTGTCCTCATTTTTCCTTCTACTCACACGCATTAAACATTAACTTCATGGCGGGCAAATTTTCAAGTACCATTAAGCCCTTGCCAAAACTGGCAGGAAAAAAATTAAATGGCAAAACCGAAGGCTTCTGCTCCCAGGAAGAAATGGCAAGAACAGACATTGTGAGGTAGCCCTCAAACCAGGTGTCCTCTTCCCAAAGTTCTTAAAACCTCTCTCTTTCATAAAATAGGGAGAGCTCAAAAGAAGTCACAAAGTGTGAAATCTTTAAAGTCTAGGTCTCAAAGAACCACAGACAACAAGTCTGGTAACCATCTGCACTGATGCAGTGGCTCTGATAGAAGAAGCCAGCATGCCAGTGTGGACCGGAGTGTGAGGGACACAGAAGATTACTGAGGATGGTGTAAAAATCAGAACAACATCAGAGGACTCGGAACAAAGCCAGAAGAGATGCTCCCTACCTCCTGGTACAGTGAATGGAACTCGCCTCACCTAGGTGAGGAAGGTCTGGCATTAACCCCCCCAAGACCATACAACACTGTGAGCTCTCTGCTCAATTGTTACCTTGATCCAAGTGAGATTGTTTTCCAGAACAACCATTATATTAGTTTAAGTTTTTTATATTTATCTTTTAAAACATTCAACCCCTTCAAATGAGATTAGGGATGAACTGGTAACTGAAGGCAACAGCCTGGTGATTAGAAGAAACCAAAAGAAAGATAAAGCATCTGAACACAGGAGTGGCACCTAGTAAGTGCTCGAGTGATCATAGTTAGTGGCTGGGCTGGTGGTGAGATTATGCTGTTCCTGTTGCCCCTGCTGACACCCCTGAGTGGAAAGGAACATTCTAGTCTTTGAGTGCATCACATGGAAACTTCACCCCCCACTGATGGATTTATTCACTCATTTAATACTTGCAAACCCCCGGGTGTTAGGGATCATCCTTCCCATTTAAAAAATAAAGAAACTGAGGGTCACCTGGGTGGCTCAGTCGGTTAAGCATCCAACTTTGGTTCAGGTTGTGATCTCATGGTTCGTGGGTTCAAGCCCTGCGTCGGGCTCTGTGCTGACACTCAGAGCCTGGAGCCTGCTTCGGATTCTGTGTCTCCCTCGCTCTCTGCCCCTCCCTTTGCTTGTGCTCTGTCTCTCTCTCAAAAATAAACAAACTTTAAAAAATTTTTAAAAGAAAGGAAAAGGAACCCAAGCACAGAGAAGTTAAAGCCATTTATCAAAGCCACACGCTTAAAGCAGCAAGAGATTCAAACCAAATCAGTGTGATTCTCAGCCTAGAGATGTAGAAGAGGTGGGTACCCCTAGAAACTCACTCTGGGAAGGAGGTAGCACATGTGGGCAGATGGGACCCAGTTTCCCATGCTTTTCCTTTCCTGCCTTGATCTTCCCACATCCCCATTCCCAGAGCAACCCGGTAAGCCACTTGGAGAGCCCCGGAAAGCCTTCGGGGATGCCTCCCCTTTCGCATGTCGAATCCCTTAACACCTGCTTCACACCAGACACCGGACACGGTGACATCTCCTTCCTGCAAGAAGCCCTGCTCTGTAGTCCTGACCTCAGAAGGCAACGAAGCAGTGGGAGCCCCTATACTAGGTACCTCCCCTCCACCATGCCATTTAACCTACCAACACCCTTCCAAGAAAATGTCATTGTGTCCAACTCGCAGGTGAAGAAACGGAGTCCCTGGTCGAGCAACCTGCCCAAGCCACAGTTGTCACACCAGCTCACCAAGGCCCCCAGTGAAAGGCCACGCGGCGGTCTCACCCAAACTAAGATTTGGACCGCCTACGTCCACACAGCAAAAGGACTTTCAAGTTAAGTTGAGCGCTGGAAGGCTCTCTTCCCAACCGACAGGGTAGCGAGGCAGTGACTTTATCCCCGTGACAAGCGGCAGCACGCTTACGCGTGATCACAAAGGTGCCAGTCTCGGACTACCGCCCTTCTACTGTGGGTTCTAGAAGCCCAGCAAAAGAAACCCGTGGCTCTGAGCCACTGGTCCCCTCCCCCCTCAGGAAAGCTCTGCACACGGGCCCCCTGGGGGGCCCTTCTGGTGCCACAGAGGTGCAAAATCCCTGACCTGGGGGTGAGTGACAGACGTGAAATAACAAAATCCCCATTCCAGAGGCCCTCCAGCTGATCAAGGGCACCTACAACACTTGTCTCCCTGTCCTGCACAAGCACCCCCAGGGCCAGGTGTTGTTAGCACCCCGCCCATCGAACGGAGCCATCGAGGTAGGGCGCTCCAGCAAGCCGCCTAGGGGTCCTGCAGGTAGAATACAGAGGCCTCCGATCTTTCACTGGGCCTCTCTGATTCCAACCCCCAGGGTCTGTGCATGGTACCAGGCAACCTCTTTTCTGCGAACCGAACCCCCGGAAAGCCCCATGTCCCCTCCCATGACATCAGCGACCCTGAAACCGGGAGTCACATGAAACCTCGTCACCAAACGCTCAAACCACCCCAAGCAAGGCGAAAGGCAGTCCGCAGGATGGAATCAAAAGCACCGGGGCTGCATCGATTATCCTAGCCGCAACACTAGCTGTGTCACCTTGGGAAAGCCATTGGACCTCTCTGTGCTTTAAGCTCCTCATCCATGAAAGATGATAACAGAGCCACCTGTTGGAGCTCATATGGAGATTACATGAGCTAAGGCCTGCAAAACACTTCAGGCGACGTGTGTTACGACGAGCACCCTTCACGTTCGCGATCACGACTAGCATCACTGTTGCTATAGAGGGACGACTCCACAAAAGTTGGTAGCGTGTAACAAGAGGTGATCTGGCTCCCGGAGGTGGCTTTCTGCAGCAGGAGGACACTACTGTCACGTCACTGAGTTTGAAGTCAACTCCACCTGTGGCCAGGGTTTCCAAACACTGAGCTGTCCTTCTCTGCTTGGAAACGCTTCTAGGCTGCTGGTCTACCCAAAGCAGGGAGCATGCTGTCGCTCCCCCCCACCCCCGAAGAAACAGCCCTCTGGCTGTTAGGACACCACTTCCCACTGTCCATCAGCAAGTCTGCCACTGAGCTCAGTCAGCTTGATCCACACCTGATTCCGTGGACCTTGAAGAGCAGTATGGAAAGGGAAGGGAACGAGACTACTCCTGTCCCCACCCCCTTCCTTCCCCTCTGGGCTCGGGGACAAGGCGCCTCTCTGCCAGCTCCCGGGCCAGCGTGAAAGGAAGGGCGATGATCCCCCCATGCCCTTGAAGAACTTCAAACGATGGGAAGCTGAGCAAAAGCACGGGCTGAGTGTGTGATAAATGGACACAAAATTATCCTAGCCCGCTGGCCGGGGAAGACGTGACTCTCTAATCCTGAGTGCTATGAATTCAGGAGTGAATTGTGCCACTGGGAAGAAAAGGGCTTTTTTTTTTTTTTTTTTTCTTTTGAAAAGGGCTTCTTTAAACGTGCTCAAAATGTTCCATTTGGCAATGACCCTGGTAGTCACCTCTTATTTTCTTCTCGCAGCCGGATTTTTTTCAAGGGCAGATTCTAAGCAATTTTCCTTGCATCCTCTCAAGTGTTCTGGAATCTTCTGACTATTCTGAATCGGGTGTTGAAGACAAGAAAAGTAACCCCAAGAATGGAAGGCACTGGAAGTCAAGTGCCCAAGACAGACTCAGAACGATTCCTGGATAAAGACAGCCCGGACAGGATCTTCGCTTGGCCACCAGCCATGCCAGGAAAGAACTCTGCCAGGTAGGTTAGCGTAGCCCCTTCCCTGGTGTGGGGGAGCCCCTGAGGTTGCAAGGGGGTCTCGGGCAGGACAGCACGGCGTAGACACCACTCACTAGGAGACTATGCTCTCCTCCAACCCCTACTATTGTCGGCTTAGAGTCACTTAAAAACTGAGCTGACTTTTAAATTTTTTTTAAGTTTATTTATTTGAGAGAGAGAGAGAGAGAGAGAGAGACAGAGAGAGACAGCGTGAGCGGAAGAAGGGCACAGAGAGAGAGAATCCCAAGCAGGTTCTGCACCATCAGCACAGAGCCTGACTCGGGGCTTGAACTCAGGAAACCATGAGATCATGATCTAAGCTGAAATAGAGGGTGGGACACTTAACCGACAGAGCCCCCAGTCACCCCAAGCTGACTTTTAAAAACTGATAGATTTTACTTAAAATCCAGATCCCAGCATCTCTGTAAAAAACAAACAAACAGGGGCGCCTGGGTAGCTCAGTCAGTTAAGCGGCCGGCTTCAGCTCAGGTCATGATCTCGCGGTCCGTGAGTTCGAGCCCCGCGTCAGGCTCTGTGCTGACAGCTCAGAGCCTGGAGCCTGTTTCAGATTCTGTGTCTCCCTCTCTCTGACCCTCCCCCATTCATGCTCTGTCTCTCTCTGTCTCAAAAATAAATAAACGTTAAAAAAAAATTTTTTTTAAACAAACAAACAAACAAAGGATTAAGAGAAGGGAAAATTGGTAGCCCCGGGTCTATATTTCAACAATTGACTGGGTTTTAAAAACCATTACTCCTCCTGGATTTTACCACAATCCCCACTACTTCCTACTGTGCCCCAAAGCTGAGGGCCATTCATCATCATATATGTGCTGCTGATTTTCTTGTAACATGTAAATATCTCTTTGTACTCAAAAGCATCAAAAACAAATAAAAGTAAAACTAAAGATAGACAAAAAAAAGCCCACGTGTTTCAAGAAAAATGGGCAAAGGTCCAGCACGTGCCATTCTGTCATTTGCATTACCAGCCTGGACCCCACGGAGAAGAGCACAGCATGTAGTGACAGAGGTGTCTGGGTTCAAATCCTGGCGGGGCAACTTCTTGGGACCGCGGGTATGTGCTTACCCCCTCCAAGCCTCAGCTTCCTCATTGTTAAAGGAATAGGCTTCATGGGGCTTAGGAAAGGATTTAAAAAGATACTGCGTACAAAGCACTAGGCACAGGGCCTGGAACCCAGTAAGTGGCAGCCGCTGTTATTAATGTTGTCACCGGCGGCAAGAGTGATGGCGGCCGCAGTGGTAGCTGGTAGGGACAAGATGCTAGTTTGCCCTCTGGAGCCCCTTCTGAATCAGCAACGGGTTTATTTCCCTCCCAACTCCTGAGGCCAGGGAAGCCCGCAGCACTCGGGAGAGGTATGGCCACACCCAAGAGCTGTCCCTACAGATTCCTCTAGAACCACGGAATGTGCACCCTCGTTTCTTTGCCTTGCAGACTCCTACCACATCTCCTCTCTGTTTCCTGCATGCATGCCTATTTATCTGACTTCTGCTGTTCCCCTCTGAATGGAACACCCTTCCCACCTCTGTCTCCCCAGGAGGCCCTTACTTACATTTAAAGATTCTGATCAGACATAGGCACTGGGAAGCCTTTCCTGAATTCTTGGGCAAGATTCCTGAATCCTGTTCTACATGGATTCGTCCTCCCCACTAGACTAGGAGCCCTTCGAAAGCAGAGCACGTGAGGTCACCCATGTGGTCAAGTCACACCAGTAGGTGACTCTGAGAAGACCACAGGGCATAAAGGAAAGAGCACAGGTGTGTATCCTGCTCCGCCATTTAAAACTCAGGTGGGAAATCCCGAGCAAGTCCACTGAATCCTCAGAGCCGGGGTTTGCACAAATGGAAGAAGGAGTTTACAAAACGTGCCACAGAATAACATTAGCAAAACAACACAGCACATTATTGTCAGCACCCTCAGCCATCATCAGCCCCAGCGCCACACTACCACCAAAAACAACGCCCCTCTTCCCCATCCCCAACTTAACTTGGGAGCCCTGAACTTGAGCTGTGCCCTGCCTTGCACTTTCCTAACTTCCAACTCGTTGCTGAGAGCTGTAAGGGACCCAGAAGGGCCACAGGCTCCAAATCAGCCCACTCTGCACAAAGAAATGCATCACAGGAAAACGTCAGAGAAGGAAGCTAATTGGAAAATACCTTTTTCCAAAGAATACATACACGTGGCCAAAAGACACATGAAAAGATGTTCAACATAACTAACAATCAGGGAAATGCAAATGAAAACCACAGAGAGGTATCACCATACAGCTGTCAGAATGGCTAGAATCAAAAAGACAAGGGGCGTCTGGGCAGCTCAGTCAGTTGGGCATTCGGCTCAGGTCATGACCTCACAGGTGGTGGGTTCAGGCCCCGCGTCAGGCTCTGTGCTGACAGCTCAGAGCCTGGAGCCTGCTTTGGATTCTGTGTCTTCCCGTCTCTCAGCCCCTCCCATGCTCATGCTCTGTCTCTCTCTGTCTCTCAATAATAAATACACGTTAAAAAAAAAAAATTAAAAAGACAAGAGAGGGGGTACGAGAGAAAAAAAAAGACAAGAAATAACAAGTGTTGGCAAGGATGTGGAGCAAAAGGACTCCTTGTGCACTGGTGGGAATACAAACTGATGAAGCCACTGTGGAAAACAGCATGGAGATTCCCTAAAAATCTAAAGGTCGAATTACCATTTGATCTGGTAATTACACTACTGGGTATTTACCCAAAGAAAATGAAAACACTAATTCAAAAAGATACATGCATCCCCTATGTTCATTACAGCATTATATACAATAGCCAAGATATGAAAGCAAAGTATACATCAATAGATGAATGGATAAAGAAGATACAGTGTATACACACACACACACACACACACACACACACACACACACACACACAATGGAATACTATTCAGTCATAAAAAGGAATGAAATCTTGCCATCTGAAACAATATAGATGGACCTAGAGGTCACAATGCTGAGTTCAGTAAGTCAGATAGAGAAGAACAAATACCATATGATTTCACTCAGATGTGGAATCTAAAACACAAACAAACCAAAAACAAAACAAGAGACAAACAAAAAACCAGACTCTTACATACAGAGAATAAGCGGGTGGTTGTGAGATGGGAGGTGGGTGGAGAATGGGGGAAGTGAAGGGGACTAATCGTTGAATTAATTAATTGTTGAAAGGGTATTGTCATTGTGGAATCACTATATTGTACACCTGAAACTAATATAACACTATATGTTAACTAACTGGAATTTAAATAAAAACTTAAAACAAACAAACAAAAACACACAAAAATACCCTTCTCTTATAAGGGATATTTGGAACTAAACCACTCTATGCGTGTGTGTGTATGCGTGTGTTTGTATGAATATACGTATATGTATATACATATACATACACACACACATATACATTTACACACATATACATATATATGTAATCATTATATGTATTCAATTATTAAAATTCTGTTGATTATGGTATAAAAAAGAGTACACTTATCATGATAATCACTGAGTAATATACAGAATTGTTGAATCATGTTTTACAACTGAAACTAAGATAACGCTATATTTAAAAAAAAAAAAGGAACCTAATTGTATGGTCTCTCTGTACATGTTTGAATATTGCCATAAAGAATATTTAAGATATAGGGGGTGTCTGGGTGGCTCAGTCAGTAAAGCGTCCGACTTCAGCTCAGGTCATGATCTCACGGCTTGTGAGTTCGAGCCCCATGTTGGGCTCTTTGCTGATAACTACCCTTCCTGGAGCCTGCGTCCAATTCTGCGTCCCTCTCTCGCTCTGCCCCTCCCCCACGCGTGCACACGCGTGTGCTCGCGCGCTCTCTCTCTCTCAAGAATAAATTATTTAAAAAACATTAAAGGGGCGCCTGGGTGGCGCAGTCGGTTAAGCGTCCGACTTCAGCCAGGTCACGATCTCGCGGTCCGCGAGTTCGAGCCCCGCGTCAGGCTCTGGGCTGACGGCTCAGAGCCTGGAGCCTGTTTCCGATTCTGTGTCTCCCTCTCTCTCTGCCCCTCCCCCGTTCATGCTCTGTCTCTCTCTGTCCCAAAAATAAATAAACGTTGAAAAAAAAATTTAAAAAAAAAAAATAAAAAACATTAAAAAAAGAATATTTAAGGTATAAAAATATAGTCAAGATATTAGTAAGGCTTAAAATACAAAGTAGATACAAAACTGTAGGCAGAGTTTGGTTCTATTTTGTGTCTAAACAAAATATATACAGCAAAACAGACTTAAAGAAACGGCCGAAATGTTAAGGTAATGATATGGGTCACTCAGGTTTATTACTTTAATTTTCCAAATTTTCTCCAGTAATCACATTTTATTTTACGACTTAAAAAGGTGAAACCCTATTGAATGTGTAGCAGTGTCTTATTTAGTGTAAGTAATCAATTAAATAGGTGTTTAAAAAGTAAAGAAATTATTTAAAATGTATACAGCAACTGGTGGGGGCACCTGGGTGGCTCAGTTGGTTAAGCATCTGACTTCAGCTCCAGTTATGATCTTACAGTCCATGAGTTCAAGCCTGTTCTGTGCTGATAGCTCAGAACCTGGAGCCTACTTCAGATTCTGTGTCTCCCTCTCTCTCTCCCCTCCCCCAATCTCTCTCTCTGTCTCTCTCTATCTCTCTGTCAAAAACAAACCAACATTTAAAAAGATGATATGAAAGGAATTGGTGATTTGTCTACGGTAGTCTAAGGTTTTTCACAATAACAAATGCAAAACACAGTCTTTTAAAATGTCCCTGGAACATTTACCAAAAAATTGAACAAGTACTAGACTAGCAGAAATACTCAATAAATATCAAAACCCAGAAATTGACCAGCTATTTGGCTGTCTGTAAAATAATAAAAAGCAAAATCAATAGCCATAAAATCAAACCTAAAAACACCCCAGTCAATAGCAAAGTCTTGGCTAAGGAAGGTAAACCAAATAAATTATGGGATACATACAAAATAGTGATAACAACTCCAACACAAACCACAAAATGTGTAGGATTCAGCCAAAGCTGAGCTCAAAGTGAAAAAAAATAACCTTATATGAAACTTTTAAAAAAAGAAAGAATGAAAATATGTGAAGTATTCAGTACAAAAAGCTGAAAAAAAAACCCAAAATGATCCTAATCAAAGAAAGAAAAAAGGATTAATTTTTAACCACAAAATAATTAAGAAAAAATAAAAAGTAAAAAGGGCAGATTGGGTCAGAAAAAACTAATAATTGGTTCTTTATAAAAGGACTGGTAAAAAAAAAAAAAAAAAAAAAAAAAAGACAAACCTCTAGCAAACCAAACCAGAGTGAGAAAGAGAGAAAGAGAGAGTACACAAAACCTAAAACACTATGAGAAAGAGGCTATAAACACAGAGAGACCTTAAATTCTTGAATTTCATCTGCAACCAATAAACTGGAAAATACAGAATTAATGACTGTATTAAAACAATCCCCCCCAAAATCAATTATCAAAAGACCTGACAAAACTAATAACCAGGAAAGAAATTAGTAAAAGCTGCCAACGAATAAGCAGGGCTGGGGGGAGGGTGTGCCATGCCCAAATGGTTTTATTAAGTTCTTTCAAACTTTCAAAGGATAATATAAAAGCTAATCAACAGATTTTAGATTACAGGAAAATGTGGGAATCTCGCGGTCTATTTTGTAGCTGGCATAACTCTAGTTACAAAGCCAACACAGATAATGCAAGAAAAATAAAAACAAGAAACCTTTGGGGCGCCTGGGTGGCGCAGTCGGTTAAGCGTCCGACTTCAGCCAGGTCACGATCTCGCGGTCCGTGAGTTCGAGCCCCGCGTCAGGCTCTGGGCTGATGGCTCGGAGCCTGGAGCCTCTTTCCGATTCTGTGTCTCCCTCTCTCTCTGCCCCTCCCCCGTTCATGCTCTGTCTCTCTCTGTCCCAAAAATAAAAATAAACGTTGAAAAAAAAAATTTTTTTTTAAATAAAAAATAAAAAAAAAAAAAATAAAAAAAAAAAAAACAAGAAACCTTAGACTTCTATTCCAGCCAAGACTGAGCAACTTTTAGGAAACCAATGTCCCTGCCAAGAACAACTAGGAAAGCTGCTAAGATCCATTACCTGTTCTGAAACACTCAAGAACTGCCTAGGCAGCCAGGATCTAAAGCACCAAAATGCCAGGAAAGAAATTCACAGAGGTGTGCCTGACATTCTGCGTGCTGCTCTTCCCCAAGGGTTATTCACCAGCTCTTAGACGGTGTGGGGTTAGATGCTACACACGTTGGCAGAAATACAAACAGAAGGCAAAGAAGCACATGGAAGCTAAGCAGAGCTTCATACAGCCTTCCAGAGATGGGAAGAAAAATACTGGGGCTAGCAGCTAGCAAGGGCTTGAGGGTCCAACCGAGGCTCGAGGGTCCAAAAGCCGGGAGAGAAAGCAGGCAGAGAGAAGTACGAATGGGCTCCGCACAAACTTTCCCTTCAAAGTATTTGATGATTCTTACCAAAAAAAGGGTGAAATACTAAAAGTGCTCAGAACTTAGAGGCTGGATATCTGGGCTTAGCTTTCAGGATGCTCGTGGTTCTGGGGAAATGATGTTGGGAGTTCAGGATTAACCAAGGCAAAAAATAAACACACAAGATTCTCAGAAGTAACCAAGACTTAAAAAGAATACAAACCAGCCCCAGGGTCTGATTACAATGAGATGATCTACCTCTTCGCTGCCTGAAGGAGGAAGAGGTAATCCGCTAAGGAGAGAGGCTGAGTGGATCTTCTTGGTAAAAAGGGAGCATCACCCATGACATGAATAAATGTCCACCACTCAATCAAAAATTACCAGGCACACCAAGAAGCACAACCAAGAGTCAAAGTAAACATTAAACCCACAGGCAACAGAAACACTGGAGTTATCAAACACAGCCTTCAAAATAAATGAGACAAGGATAACCACATGGAGAATTTAACCAAGCAGAGTTAATCTGAAACTGAAAAACAAAAGAGCTAAAATCAATAATTCTATACGTGAGTTTAACAGCATATGAAACACAGAATCAGTAAAGTGAAAGATTAGAAAATAATATCCAGGTAGAAACGGAAAGCAAAAACAGGAAGAAATTAAAAAAAAAAAAAAACCAATAGTAGTCATACGGAACGTGGAGGCAAAGTCTAACTAGGTGTGATAGGAATCCAAGAAGAAAAGAGAAAAGAATAGCATAGAAGCATTATGTGAAAAGACAATTACCAAGAATCCTGTAAAAATAAAGCAAACATCAAGTCATAAAAATCCCAAGCAAAATATATAAAAAGAAAATGATACCTAGAAACAAACACCTTAGTAAAACTTCAGAAAAACAGGGGTGCCTGCCTGGCTCAGGTGGTAGAGTATGTGACTCAGGGTTGTGAGGCTGAGCCCCACGTTGGGTGTAAAGAGTACTTAAAAATAAAATCTTTAAGGGGCACCTGGGTGGCTCAGTCAGTTGTGCAACCAACTTCAGCTCAGGTCACCATCTCATAGTTCATGAGTTCAAGCCCCGCACTGGGCTCAAGAGCTGTCATTACAGAGCCCACTTCAGATCCTCTGTTCCCCTCTCTCTGCCCCTCCACTGCTTGCGTTCTCTCAAAATAAATAAAATGTTTTAAAAAAATAAAAATCTTTCAAAGGGTGTTTGGGTGGCTCAGTCAGTTGAGTGTCCAACTCTTGATTTCAGCTTCGGTCATGATCTCAGTTCATGAGATCAAGCCCCACAGTGATCTCTGTCAGCACAGAGCCTGCTTGGGGTTCTCTCTCTCCATCCCTCTCTCTCTGCCCCTCCCCTCCCTGCGCTCCCCACCCCCCTCTCAAAATAAACACTTAAAAAATCAATTAAAAATAAATAAGTAAAATATTTAAAAAAAAAAAAACCTTCAGAAAACCAGTAAGTAGCAAGATGAGGAAAAAAGTCACATTATCTTTAAGGAAGGAAGGAAGGAAGGAAGGAAGGAAGGAAGGAAGGCAGGCAACAGTAAAACCAATAGTTGAGTTCTCAGTAAAAACAAAAGAGGGGCACCTGGGTGGCTCAGCTGGTTGAGTGTCAGACTCTTGATTTTTGGCTCAGGTCATGATCCCAGGGTCATGGGATTGAGCCCTGCATCAGGCTCCATGCTGAGCATGGAACCTGCTTAAGATTCTCCCTCTCTTTCTCTCTCTCTTCTTATCCCACCATGCATGTGCTCTCTGGCTCTGTCTCTTAAAAAAAAAAAAAATAGAAAAGCTGAGAGAAAATACCATTAGAATGTTTTATTCTACGGAAATACTCTCCTAAGGTGAAGTAAAATAAAGACACTTTGAGATGCACAACTGAAAGAATTCGCTACCAATCAGTGATGTGCTAGTAAATGTTTAACGAATGGCAAACAAAAACAAAAACAAAAACAAAAAGGCACCGATTTGTAGTTGCCAGCTTCTGTGATGTAAGTATTCCCACCACAGCCGAGTTTAAGCTACCAATGTGATATCACCGAACGCAGAAATAGAAAGAGAGGTACCCAGTCAGCTCTCAGGAGGACACCACTGTCACCAACAAAACTGAAAAAAACATAAAATAAAAAAGAATTCTTTAGGAAAAAGAAAAATTCTCCCATACTGAAATTTGTAAATGTAAGAAAGTGGAAATCAACAAAAAGAATAAACAGGTGAGTAAATATCAATGAATATTGATTTCATGGTAGAAAACAATACGGTGGCTTATAGTGTCAAAAAAATGGATGTAGAATTAAAATGAGACAAGATTAATAATAAAAAGTGGGGCAAATGAAGTCAATGTTCTAAGCCCTGCAGAATAGTAAAATCCTCATTTATATTAGTCTTCAATAAGTCAAAGAAACAGAACCACACATATATGGTCAATCAAATTATCATAAAGGAAACACTGCAATAGTGAAAGAAGGGCCTTTTTAAGAAACAGTGGCTTCCCAGCATTAAAAAAAAAAGAAGGTTGACCCCTACACCTCACATCGTATACAAAACAATCAATTCCAGACTCCCCATCTATCTACACACAATGGGTAAAACAATGAATCTTCCGGAAGCTATCACAGGAGACTCTCTTCATCATCATTTTCTTAAACCAGGACCCAAAAAGCATGAAAGCAACACAAAGAAAAAGATTGATAAATCAGACTTCATTTACAATTAATAACTTCACATCAAAAGACACAATTAAGAAAATAAAAAGGTAATTCATAGATGGTGAGAAGATGTGTAAAATACATATTCCTGACAAAGGATTTATTTCCAGAATATAGAATCCATTTTGTCAAAAGCCAGGGTAAATGCCCAGGTTTCTGGGGAGAACAGACGAAGGAGACCCCAGGAGCGTGGGTTACGGTGGGACAGTGATGACAGCAGCATGCCTTACGCATCATCTTATGTGATCCCCACAGTACCCCTTTGAGGTAAACTACACTTTCTATCCCCATGTTACAGGCCTGGCATAAACCTAGTCTCTAACACACACCCAAGAGCCACCACCATGCACAGGGAAGGGGACGGAGTTGTTTGTTAGACCCAAGCTGTAATCAGTCATTGCCCATCTGTGATGCGCCAACAAGGAGGTGAATATGTCACAGGTCCACGTGGGAAGAAAGGCTGCAACAACACAGGGTGGGTCAGAGCCCAGGGTGAGATATTTAGACTACATGGCTTTCTGAGGGCCACATGGACAAGAGTCTGGGATTCAGGACAAATGGAGATTAAGCCAACAGCCAAGTCCTCCCCAGTATCAGAAGTTAAGGGATGCTCATTAGGAAAGAGGATTTTTTGCAGAGAAACTTTATATAGTTTGGAAAATACGCCAGGATCTGAGAGCTGTCACATCCGCCCATCCAGAAAGTGTGGCCTCATGCAGCCAGGAATAATACCATAGAGAAGGGCAGTCCAGGGTTAGCCATGAGGTTCCACGGCTTGTCAATGGTATGACTCTAGACAAGTCACTGAGCCACTCTAAGCCCTTATCTGTACAGTGCAGGTGAGAAGAATCCTCCACCAGGAAGGACTCTGCAGGGGAATCCATGGGGAGACACGGCAATATATTACTATGTTAAGGTTTTAAAGTTCATTTGGGAGCGTGACAGGGTTCTGCCCTCTTTCCTCCCAAATATTAAAGAACCAGGGAAGCTATGGGCTACCAGGGGACCCTCCCGCAGCAGGGAAGAGAAGGGTCTCAGATGGGAAGGGGGACACTGCTGGTTGGGTGAGAAGCCCACATGACTTCCCAGGAGTAGCCTCAGAACTGTACTCCTGATCTTGGGCAATGGCCACCTGCACAACCCACCCCCGCAGTAAGTGGATGGGGCAGGGGTCGGTGAGGGGCTCCAATCCCTACTGGCCGCCCACTTCAGGTGTCAGCTCTCACTTCCCCTCCCCTGGAGTCTTGGTTTCCTCATCCACGTTCCATTTAACGCGTAGAGGTATTTTAGGATGGCACAACATGTAAAATGCCACACATTTCCTGGTTGCTCAGCATGTGTCAACACACTTCCGTGTGTCAGCAGGGATGCTGGGAGGCTGCTCACATTTGGAGAGTGGAGAAAACTGTGAATTCTTATGCTTTCATCTATCAAGGAGTCGGGGCATCTTGGTCTATGTCAGGATGAGCAGAAAGGGCTTCCTGACCTCTCACCACAGAGACCTCGCTTGAAAGAGAAGAAAACAGTGGAGGACACACTCAGCACTTCACAGGCTACAGAGATCTGGTAGCTGTGGGGAATGACGCTTTTTTTTTTTTTTTTCTAATTTTTTAAGGTTAATGGGAATGACTCTTAATACCTACAACCAAGAAGAAGCATAGCTCCAAAGCCAAAAAGGCCAATAACATATCTGGCTGAGGGGTGCCTTAAGTGGCTCAGTCGGTTGAGCGTCCAACTTCAGCTCATGTCATGATCTCATGGCTCGTGGGTTCGAGCCCCATGTTGGACTCTGTGCTTGCGGCTCGGAGCCTGGAGCCTGCTTTAGATTCTGTGTCTCCCTCTCTGCCCCTCCCCCACTCACGCTCTGTCCCTCTCCCTCTCCCTCTCTCTCAAAAATAAACAAACATTAAAAGATTTTTTTTTTTAATCTGGCCATATCCATCAAAAAAACCTAGAAATACTCTTACCTCTAACCTGCTAATCCTGCTTCTGGAAACCTATCCTAAAAGGACAATTTTAGATATAAAAAATGTAAAATATTCATTACGAGGTTATTAAAAAAGTTACAAACATATACACAAAACCCTGGGCCACTTAGGAAAGATGCTTTTAAATAATTGTTGGGTCAATGCGGAAAGAAATGAAATTACAAATTAGTTAGAAAATAGCCATAATGATAAGACCATATAGCATATGCCAGAATAGAGATATGGCCAAAACTATAATCATAACAAAATTATGGTTTTATTATTGGTTTTATTATTGAATATGAAAGTATAATGGTTTTATTACTGAATATGAAAGTATAATGTGCCAACAATCCAATTCAAGAAGTTAGAAAGAGAACCGCAAAACAAAACCTAAGAAAAACAGAATCAAAGCATTAATAAGGTTAAAAGCACAAATGAATTCATTAAAAACCAGCAGAATTCAAGAGCTGGTTCTCTGAAAAACACTACTATAAAGAAAAACTATAGCCAGCAGACAAACCTCTATCTAGTCTAATTAAAGGAAACGAGAAAATACAGACACAATAAAGAACAGAAAATGATAATTAGCAAAAAAATATGGCAGTCATTCAAAAATGAGCGGAAATTATTTACAACTTAATAAATTTGAAAATTCTCAATGAAATAGAGAATTTTCTAAATAAATACAAATGAACACAATTGACTTAATAAGAATTAAGAACATCAAAATAAGCAAAAGCTACATATGAATATGAAGAAGTTGCTAAAAAATGATCTCTGAAGCTTTAGAAAATGCTCCAGATGCAGTAAAAAAAGGAATGATCTTTTCATTTTATGACATTTAGTGACCTTGACAGAAAAATCTCACACACACACACACACACACACACACACACACACACACACTACAGCCTGGTGTTATTTAGAGATATATACAAAACAATTCTAAATAAAATATTTTTTTATGTTTTCTTTTTCTTTACTAAAATATTTTTTAAATCCACCAAGATAATAAAGGAAAATACAACTCTATCAGCAAGGATTTGTCCCAGAAAAAATAAATTAATAAACAGAATCATATTACTTAGTGAAAAATCACACAATCTCAATAGTTTTTAAAAGGCATCTGATGGGGCGCCTGGGTGGCGCAGTCGGTTAAGCGTCCGACTTCAGCCAGGTCACGATCTCGCGGTCCGTGAGTTCGAGCCCCGCGTCGGGCTCTGGGCTGATGGCTCAGAGCCTGGAGCCTGTTTCCCATTCTGTGTCTCCCTCTCTCTCTGCCCCTCCCCCGTTCATGCTCTGTCTCTCTCTGTCCCAAAAATAAATAACGTTGAAAAAAAAATAAATAAATAAATAAAAGGCATCTGATAAGTCATTCCCTATTTTTAAAAAATAGCAAACTAGAACCAGAAGAACATCCCTAGTCTTAAACCACCTGCTGACATCAAACTTCAGGTGACATAATACAGGCATTCCCATTAAAATCATGGGTAAGGCACCTATCACAATTAGTATTTCACCCCGGTAAAGAAACATAAAAGTATTCAACACTGGTAACCAAAGCAAGTAAAAGAAATGAGAGCATCTATTATCAGGAAGGACAGAGAAATTGACCATGATTTGCTTGAGGTAAAACTGAACTTAAAAAATGTACAGGGGACACCTGGGTGGCTTAGTCAGGTAAGCATTGATTTCAGCTCAGGTCAAGATCTCACAGTTCGTCCTCTCTCCTTCTCTCTCTGCCCCTCCCCTGCTCATGCTCGCTCTCTCTCTCTCTCTCTCTCTAAAAATAAATAAAACATTTAAATAAAACAAACAAATAAAATAAATAAAAACATTTTCAAATGTACAAAAATTAAGCAGGAGACTAATAAGAGAATCAAAAAACTAGGGCATGTTATAAAAAATAGTCAACCGATAATTTACCCTATAAAATTAGTAAACAGGAAATATAATAAAGATATATTTCTCAATAACAAGAAAAATAAAACAGAATATATAGGAAAAATTATAACCAGAAATATGTAAAATCCACATGAAGAAAACTTACAAACAAAATTACCAAAAGACATATATGAGACCTGGGCTGATGAGAGAGATAAGCCAATTGGTCTATTATAAATAAGTCCACTCTTCCCAAGTTTAATAAATTAAGTACCCATTCTAATCCCAGCTACCAAGTACTTATTTTTTTACTTGAAAATTAATTGCATAAATTCATATGGAAGATAACTGGGCTAGTGTAGTCAATACAATTTTCCAATATAAAAATAAAGGTGTTATGTAATATAATATTATAATATAATATAATAGGTACTGACGATTATTAAATATGCAACAAGGTTCAGTCCTAAAGTAATGTGGTTTTTAGCAAGCCCTTCAACATGAACTGGCCTCACATGTGTACTCTCGGGTAAGTGAATGATTTTAACTATTGATTCGGGTTGTGACCCATATGCCAAAGGAATACTGTCTCATTTTAAAGCAACACGCTGAAAGAATGGCCCGGAAACAATAAATAAATCGTAATCACTATAAATACTGGCGTACTTTTGTGCTCGTGGCTATGAGTACAGCATTCAAATTATTCTTTTTGGTTGTGGATAGTGTCTGCCGCTCATCTGGGTAAAAGGACAGGGAGTGACAACCTATCCTCCCCTTGAGGCAGCAAAACAGACCACACTCAGGGGTATGAGACGGTACCTGGAAGCTAATGCCTAACTACAAACATGTGGTTGCGACGGAGGAACCGCACTGAGGAAAACAAACACACAAACTTATAATAATAACCAGCTCAGGTATTGCACAAGTTGCTTCGAGTGTAACCACACTTGCAAAAGTTTCCCTAAGACCGGGAAACTATCAGGGGAATTCTAAGATTCCCTGAAATATGTGGAAAAATCTTGAAGTGTATTATTTTTTTTTCTTTGAGGTCCTGTCCTAAATTCTATCAGAATTGACTCAGACTATTTTGAAATTACTAGAGTTACAGGAATTCCTAGAAATCACTGTCTTTGGGTAAATTGACTGCAGAGGCACAAAGACTCTCTTCAGAAATCAGGGCTCCAACCTGCAAGGCATATTTCCCTTTCGGGGAAAAGGTGAAAATCTAGATTTTTTAATTGAGTGTCACGGATCGCTTTACAAAGATGGTGTGCTATAGGACTCCTTTAAAATTAGCAGGTTGCCCTCATGCAATTGCAATATTATCCGACTTGCGAATGCATCAATCTACTCAACAGGCAAGGCCCAACTAAGCTAGGCAAGAAGTTAATGTCAATAGAAATAAGCCCTAAGGAAGTATCCTCGACAACCTGAGAAAGTGCATTGCCTCTGCCATGCTAAAAGAAAAAAAAAAAAGAAAAAAAAAAAAGAAAAACATTGCCCAAATGATTTTATTCCTTGTAAGTATCATCTCACGTAGACTTCTGTTGTTGGCAGAAAGACAAAACTCTTATAGGCTAGACCAGTCACTAACCACAACACTGAGGAATTCATCTAGAACACAGGAGGAATGAGATGAGCGCAAGAAGATTCAGATGTGACCAGTTATCCGAGGACATAGTCTCAAAATCATAGAAATTTAGGGGGCACCTGGGTGGCTCAGTCGGTTAAGCATCTGACTTTGGCTCAGGTCATGATCTCATGGTTCATAGGTTTGAGCCCCATGTCAGGCTCTGTGCTGACATCTCAGAGCCTGGAGCCTGCTTCGGATTCTGTGTCTCCCTCTCTCTCTGTCCCTCCCTGCTCTCACTTTGTCTCTCTCTTTCTCAAAAATAAATAAAAACATTTAAAAAAAAATTTTAACCATAGAAACTTAGGATTGGACTCACCCTAATGACAAGTTCTCTCTCAAAAAGTTAAAGAATCACTGAGGGGAAGTGCTTCTGTGGACTGAATGCATAAAGGTAATAAAAGGAATTAACTGGGCAGGTAAAAGTGGTAGGAACACACCCTGTTGACTTTCAGACCATGTGGTCCACCCCTGTTGATTTTAGGCCATGTTGACCACACCCTATAGACTTCAGACCCTGTAGACAACACTCTTGTGGATCTTAGATCACGTGGACCATACCTTACTGACTTCAGACCATGTTGACCACACCTTGTAGAACATGTGGACCACACTGTGTCACTTTTAAACCATATGGACCACACCCTGTCAATTTCAGGCCATGTGGACCACACACTGTGGATTTTAGACCACGTGCACCACACCCTGTGGATTTCAGATCATGTGGATCACATCCTGTGGACTTCAGACCATAGGGACCACACCCTGAGAATTTTAGACCATGTGAGCCACACCCTGTGGACTTCAGACTATGTTGACCACACCCTGTCGATTTTAGACTATGTGTACCACACCCTACAGACTTCAGACCATGTGGACCACACCCTGTGGATTTTAGACCATGTGGACCACACCCTACAGACTTCAGACCATGTGGACCACACCCTACAGACTTCAGACCATGTGGACCACACCCTGTGGATTTTAGACCATCTAGACCACACCCTGTGGACTTCAGATCAGGTGGGTCACACCCAGTGGACTTCAGACCATATGGACCACACCCTGTCAATTTCAGGCCATGTGGGCCACACCCTACAGACTTCAGACCATGTGGACCACACCCTGTGGATTTTAGACCATCTAGACCACACCCTGCTGATTTTAGACCCAGTGGACTACACCCTGTGGACTTCACATCAGGTGGGTCACACTATGTGGACTTCAGACCATATGGACCACACCTTGTCAATTTTAGAGAATGTGAGCCACACCCTGTGGACTTCAGACTATGTTGACCACACCCTGTGGATTTTAGACCATGTGGACCACACCCTGCTGATTTTAGACCATGTGGACCACACCCTGTGAATTTCAGACCATGTGGACCACACCCTACAGACTTCAGACCATGTGGACCACACCCTGTGGATTTTAGACCATCTAGACCACACCCTGCTGATTTTAGACCATGTGGACCACACCCTGTGAATTTCAGACCATGTGGACCACACCCTACAGACTTCAGACCATGTGGACCACACCCTGTGGATTTTAGACCATCTAGACCACACCCTGCTGATTTTAGACCCAGTGGACCACACCATGTTGATTTTAGAATAGAGATAGCTATTAATGAAGGAAAAGCTACAAATCCACTGTAACAAAGGAAAGAAGGTAAAGAACTTCAGCCAAGGAGCTTGTTAGAAATGCAAATTCTCAGGCCCCACTCCAGACCTTGTGAATCAGACACTCAGGGCATAGGGCCAGTAATCTGCTTTAACAAGCCCTACAGGGGATTCTGGCAGAAGCTCGGGTTGAACCACTAAGGTTGAGCAGCCATCTGGGTTCCAGTCATTTGCCTAGAAGCTAAGTGAACATCTATATTCTCATTGTAAATCTGGGTTCAGGTATCTGTGTCAAAGGGTTATCGGACTGAAACACACAAGGAGCTCCTTATTAATAAGGAGGCTGATACCTACTGAAGGTATCATAAATGTTGTCAGTCATGGTTTTGATGTTTTTTAATTATAGTCATCTTTATCACAATCTGTATCTCAATACAACTGCCTCTCACGTTTCACTCTAGAATCACCCATGGAACTTTTTTAACATATCCATACGTAGACCACACCCTTTGCCACTGTTGACTCGGGATGTATGGGTGAGGCCAGAACAACGGTATTTCATAAAACACGCAGGTGATTTTAGATGTGTGCCTCCATTTGAGAACCCGAACTCAGAAAAGCCAACTGAAAACATTCTGAGGTTCAAAGCTATGTCTATTATTCAGGGATGCTAAGAAAAAAACGGTTTCAAGTGAACTTCAAGGGAGCCCCTAAAGGCAATTCTGACCATGCAGGTGGGGGACAATCTCAGGAAAGAGAAAAAAGCAAGTGCCTGAGAGAATACAACTGGGCAAGAGGTGAGCTTGGCTCCAGAGGGACACGACCCAACGGGGGAAGGAACAGAAGAGAACTTTGGCCAAATACAGGGGCGACGCGGAGACCCAAAGGGAAGCTCACGGCGGCCAAGCTGTCAGAATCAAGACTCAGTGACTTGTCAGAATCAAGTCACTTCAGACGGAAAGGCCATTCAAGGGAGGTGGCTCTACCATGGGGAAAAGATGCTACAATCGTAGCAAACGAAAGGACATTCAAGCCTCATTATTCGCAAATTCCCTATACACGAATTTGCCTACTTACTAAAATTTGTGTCCAACCCCCAAAATCGGTACCCAGGGGATTCAGCGCTCATTCCGGGACATGCACAGAAAGGGGAAAATGGAATCATCCTACTGGCATGCTCCCAGCTGAGGTGGGAAGAGGTGAGGCTCTGCCTTTTTGTTCCGGCTCATACGGCAGGCAGGTGTCCTCCGTGGGGGTCTGTTCGTGTCACATTTTGCATTCGTGTGCTTTTTGGTGATTTTGCCGTTTAGCCCCAAGAACAGTGCTTAAGTGCTGTTTGGTGTCCGTAAGCACAGGAAGGCTGTGATGGGCCCTGTGGGGACGCCCATGTGTGTTAGATGAGCTTCCTTTCAGGCGGGAGCGATTAGAGCGGCTGGCCGTGAGTTCAAGGCTCATAATGAATCAACAATGTGTATTAAACAAAGCGTCTTCAAACGCACACATGAAACGAGGAAATACATTGATAGGTTGGCAAAAGTGTGACCAGAGGCTGGAAAGAACAAACCCTATTATTTCCCCTGGGGGAATAGTCAATATTGGCTGATTCCATGTTAAGGGCGACTTTATAAAGAACACAACTGCTGGGATTAGTGGGCACTGAGAATGAATGACAGTGAGAACCGACTGGAGCTGCTCAAAGCCACGTCCAGTAGAGACCAGGGTCGTTCTGATCGGAAAGGGTAAAGCAAAGAGTCAGAGAGAAGGGACCAGTCCACTTTAGAGTTTCAGAACTCCGAGCTCACATTATAATCTGCAGTTCCAAAATAATGCAGATTCATTCACTCAACAGAGATTTGCTGAGGCATAAAGCTGTGCTGTGTCTCAGGGATTAGAGATGTGAAGATAACCAAAAACAACACAACAAACAAACAAACAACCCTATCCTCCAAGAGCTTACACTTTCCTGGGAGACCATACAGAAGGTTGTTTTTTTTTTAATGGAAATATATAGTACATCAAAGAGTGTTCAGAACTAGGGAAAAAAGACAAAGTAGGGAAGGGGATACAAGGTGCGAGAGGGGGTGTTGAAATGGAAATAGGGTACCCGGGAAAATCAGTTGGAGAAATCAGGGATGTACATAAAAGATATGACAGTTACAAATGCTGAAAACGACAAGACCAAAAAGAAAAAAAAAAGTCTTTAAATATGGTCTGATTTAATATGTTTTGAAAAAGAATAATGTGAAATATAGGCACCTTAATTAAAAATAAGCATCTAATAAAAGTAGGTAGGTATAAGATGAATAAATAAAAATCACATACTGTCCTATATTCCAGCAACAGCTATTATAAAACATGATTTTAAACCTTCTTTAGGTAGCAGCCTCAGACACTGTATCAAACCTAAGAACGGCCCTAAGAAATATACATGACCTATATAAAGACAACTGCCAAAACTGTTCTGAGAGATCTAAAAGAGATTGGAACAATGGAGCTGGGTGTCTTATTCCAGAGAGGAAGACCGAAGAGAGTAACGTATCGAAATCTCCCCAAATTAAACTTTAAGACGGATCCAATTCCAATCCCTATCCAGCGGGGAGAAACAGGAAGTAAAATCTTTTACTGTGAGTAATTAGAAGAGACAGCAGTGTCAATACTAACATATTTATAATGAATGAAAGGGTATGTTGCCAGGACAAAAACAGATGTACAGAAAAGAAGAGAGAGTAAAAACTCGCTGATGCACATTTACGAGCAGTGAGACACCAGCATCCGTGGTCTCGGGTACCTACCACGGGAGTCACCTCCATCAGTGGAGAAAGAGACGTGGCAAATGAATGGAGCTGTGTCAACTGGTTAGGAACCCGGAATAGGATGAATTCTGCTCCTCACAGAATATGCCTGAATTAATTTCCATACTGATTATACGCCAAGCAAAAGCTAAATTAATATTGCATAAATGAGTTCTTACAGGTCCCCTGGTTTTCATCTCACTGGAGAGGATGAGCAAAAGGGCAGTGTCGGTCTGGCAACCGAGAACGGTGCACAAGCTATTGCTATTATGGTTTCCCTTTGGACATCCGAGAATTAAAATAATAAAAAAAAAAAAGCATGCTGTCTACTTTTAGTGTCCGATAGGACATTTTCATCTAAATGTGCAATAAAACAGAGTTAATTTTGTCATGGTCAGGAGACTGTGTTGATCCCCTTGAGTAATATAAAGTGGTGGGACCAACATCACATACAGACCTTGACGGTCTTAATGAGGTTTTGAGAAGTGAGGCCATGAGGAGGCAGCCCGGATTCAGAGAGAAAAGGCTGGGGCAGATGCCAGCTGCTTTCTGGTGGAAAGACACCTGCAGGTGGGGACAGCAGGTGGGGGGGAGGGACTCTTAAGGAAACAGAGGCCCTGCCAGGAGCCGAAGTGGACTTAGCACCCACCTCGTTATTTCAGGGATGCTCTGGGGACCAACTCGCCTCTGATGACTTCTCCCACGAAAACAAAACAAGCAACTGGAAAGGGCACCCACGGGAAAGGCCCTCCCCCAGCCACTTCCACCGTGAGAGCGTGTGGCCTGGGAGACACTGGAAGGGAGGGAGGGTGGGGAATGGACAGGGGTGCCCTCTGCCTTGTACCTCTTTCTGCAGAGCCCAATAAATAGGGCTCTGGTGTCATGGGTCCTCAGCGCAAAAGCTCACTACAAGGTGTGGAACAGGCGAAGGTGGCCAGGCTGGCCACATCCTGCGCCACATTCATCTAACATTCATCGAATCCCTGCTGGCAGAAGGTTCTGAGTTTTAAAAGTGATGGAGGAAATGACAAAGACCACAGATACTAGATTAACTACACAAAATTGTACAACATACATACATATGTAAATATATATTAAAAGCAAACAGGCTAAATGTTTCACAAATCGACAAAGATCTTAAAATCCCTAACTTAAAGAGCAAGCAAGAAAGAAGCCAGCCTCTAAGAAAAGCACTTTTCTACCCCATTAAAAAAATAACAGGTCAGGGAAATGCTAATCAAAACTACAATGAGATACGACCTCACACCCGTCAGAATGGCTAAAGTCCACAACACAAGAAACAACAGGTATTGGCAAGGATGCAAAGAGAAGGGAACCTCGTTGCACTGCTGGTGGGAATGCAAACTGGGGCAGCCACTCTGGAAAACAATATGAAGGGCTCCTCAAAAACTCAAAAGTAGAACTACCCTACAATCCAGTAATCACACTACTGGGTGTTTCCCCAAAGAATACGAAATAACTAAGCCAAAAGGACATACGCACTCTTAGGTTTATTGCAGCATTATTTACCATGGCCAAGTTATGGAAACAGCCCAAGTGTTCATCAATAGGATGAATGGATAAAAAAGATATGGTATACATACACAAAGGCGTATTACTCAGCCATAAAAAGAATTCGATCTTGCCATTTGCACACAACATGGATGCTAAGTGAATAAGTCCGAGAAGACAAATACGATATGATTTCACTCACGTGGAATTTAAGAAACAAAACAAATGAGCAAAGGGGAAAAAAAAGAGAGGAGGCAAACCAAGAAACGGACTCTTAACTACAGAGAACAACTGATGGTTCCGGGGGGAGGTGGGTGAGGGGGGTTAGGAGAAACAGGAGTGGGGATTAAGAAGGGCGCTTGTCCTGATGAGCACCAGGTGATGTATGCAAGGGTGAATCACGGTACTGCCACACCTGAAACTAATATTACCTGTACGTTAACTGGAATTTATTTTTTTTTTAACATTTATTTATTTTTGAGACAGAGAGAGAGAGAGCATGAACAGGGGAGGGTCAGAGAAAGAGGGAGACACAGAATCTGAAACAGGCTCCAGGCTCTGAGCTGTCAGCACAGAGCCGACGCGGGCTTGAACCCACGGACCGCGAGATCATGACCTGAGCCGAAGTCGGATGCTCAACCGACTGAGCCACCCAGGCGCCCCTGGAATTTAAATAAAACTTAAAAGTAATAATAGGGATGCTGTGGAAAACAGTCCGGCAATTCCTCAAAAAGTTAAACACAGACATATCACATGACCCACTACATCCAAGAGAAATGAAAACCTACCTCCCACATAAAAACTTGTACCTGGATGATAGGCAAAGAGTGAAACCATCCAGATGTCCACCAGTGGGTGAACGTATAAACCCACCGTGTCCATGTGGCATCTACATACAGTGGAATATTAATCAGCAACAAAAGGAATAAGGATTGATACACTCTACAAGATGGATAAACCTTGAAAACACTGCTAAGTGAGAAAAGCCAGACAGAAGGACCACACAGTATGTGATTCCATTTACAGGAAATGTCCAGAACAGGCAAATCCATAGGGGTTGCCTACAGCTGGAGGCTGGGGCAGAGGGCAGTATACAGAATAACAACTCATAGGTATGGGTTTTTACGGAGGGGCGATGGTTGCACAGCTCTGTAAATATGCTAAAATCCATTGAATTGCATACTTTAAGGAGTCAATTGTACGTTATGTGAGTCGTATCGTAATACAACTGTACTGGCAAAAGACAAGGAAAGGGAAATCACAAGGGACGTACCTGCAAATGGCCAATGAGACACAGAGGGGAAAGTTTAACCCTCTACTATCAAAGAATAAATTTAAAGTGAAAAATCCAGAAGCACCTGGGCGGCTCAGTCGATTAAGCGTCCAACTTTAGATTTCGGCTCAGGTCAATGATATTATGGCTCATGGGATCGCAGCCCATGTCCAGCACCACACTGACAGCACAGAAGCCTGCTTGGGGTTCTCTCCCTCCCTCTCTCTCTCTGCCCCTTCTCCTCACTTGCGCTTGTGCTCACTCGCTCTCGCTCTCTCTCCTTCCCTCCTTCAAATAAATAATAACTATTTTAAAAATTAAAGTGAAAATCCATTTTTTCAACTATAAATTTACTGATGGCTTTTTAATAGTAATAGTGTCAGTCAGTGTTTAATTAAAAACAGCATTCTCCAATTGGTAACGAAGGCATAAACAGGTATAAGCTTTCCAGAAGAAAAAAAAAGGATAGTAATCAGTATCAAAGCTTTTAAAAAATAACACAACCCAGTAATGTAGGGACTACTCTCACTTAACCTCTTTTACAAATGGGAAAATTGGGGTTTTAACAGGTCTAGAAATTGTCCAAAGTAACACAACTAGTAACTCATGGAGCTGACTCCATGTACATCACACATCTGACTGCAGATTCTGAGCTCCAGAACATGAGGCAAAACTGCCTCTCCAGACAGAAGTATAAAAGCAACACCACAAAACAGAGATCAATGGGGGAAAATGCAAGAAGTACCAGTCACACAATCTTTGCAGGCGTCTATCACAATAAAACATTCACGAAGTGCTTAATACACATCAGGCACTGTTTATATACAGAGATTTATATACTAACCCACTTAACGCCCCACGACTACCCTACGAAGCCGGCTATTACTCCCTATTACGACTTCCGTCTTGCAGGTGAGTGAACTAAGGCACAGACTGGTTTAGTAAATCTTCCAACGGTTACGTTGCTACTTAGTGGCAGGGCTGGGTTCTGAATCTAAGCATGTGGCCCCAGAACCTGTACACTCCCCCCCATACGCCATACTGCCTTTTTTTACAGTCTCCCAAAAGGCAGAGAAATAGAAGACAATCAGCCTCCAGCAGGATAGAACTTTGACTCAACTATATAACAAATCCATAGACGGATCTTTCCTTTTGTTCCCTAAATGCCAAACTATATCAAGGAATACCTCAACTGTGTTTCTGCAGAGCACTTTTCAAAGAACTCTCTGAGCGGATTTTCCTTTGAGGAGACTAAATATACCACGCTGCATTTCTCAGGGAAGGAAAGCTTCATTTGTGACTTTCAACAGGGGTTTCATGCAACGGGGAAAATACCCGCAGCCCTTGATGCTGGCACAGGGTTTTCATCGCATTCAGATTCCACTATTCAATGGCATTTACAGAAAATGGGCCATCTAAATGAAAAACCATCAGGTGGTCATAACATCTGAACATGTGATGGCAGATAATTTTGTTTCCAATCATTTCTTTCTTGCCCAAGGCTTCCGCAAAGACTTCAAATCACGAACACGGTAGATGAGGCGTGAGCAGCAGAGGTGGCCAAGGCCACTCTTACGCACTCAGTAGAAGCTCTGCTCTGTCTACACAGTCATAGGACGCTAGAGAACCAGACGCTGGCTGGCACCAAAGAATTCATCCCGCCGATATTTACCGAGCACCTACTCTGTGTCAGGCACTGGAGGATCTGGAGCTCTCTTAAAAGGTGGGAAAGGAGCTTGAGTTAAAGTTGTCACCAAATGGCACCATGTTCCCTGTGGAGCATCACTGGTCATCCCTCTCCTCGCTGCTCTTGCTACTAACCCCAAAGGCAACGCCTCAGGAAGCTCTCAGCTGCACTACCTGGTGTCCATTCTTCCAGGACTCTTACTCGAAGCACAAGAGCCTGAGTTCAAACCCTGCCTCCCCCATCGACTAGCTCTGTAACTTACTTCTACAGCCTCTTAGTGACTCAGCTTTCATGTCTGTAAAAAAGGGGCCTGAGGATTAAAAGACATGATGCAGATAAAGCACTTTAGATGAGCAACTGGCATAAGAGTATTCATACATGCTAGCTGTTGTTACTAACACGATTCTATTACTCCTAAAGCCTATACCCTCAAAAGCATGGTTCTAACCACCATCCCCCTACTTTAAGACCTTCAAGGGCTCCCTGTTACCTATGAATCAAGACCAAACTTCCTAACGTGAAATTTGACAGCCTACATCCAGCAGGCACCAAACGTTCATTACACTATCACCCCCCACAACTCCAACCATGTGCTTCAGCCATGCCTAGAGCCCATGGCTCCACATTTCATGAGTAAATGGAAGAAATGGAAGGGTTTCAAGCACTAAAGGTCACGTGTATTCAGGTATACGGTCACATTCTAATCGGCTGTGATTTATTAAGTCGTTGTGTGATCGAGATGATGGATCAAAGAGCCACAGAACTAGAAAAACATTAGCCCAAGCATAAGCTGACGGAGGTAAGGGTGGAGGCCAACATTTATTGAGGACTTATTAGGTGCAAGTAACTATACTGAAACTTAACAAGCATTGCCTCAACTAATTCTTTTAGTCTAAAAGGTAGATGCCATTATCATCCCTTAGTATTGGCATGCTAGGTAAAATAACAATCACTGTGTGGCTGGCCCCTAATGAGGAAAGCCTCGTCAGTTAGAGAAGGGACCCTGTGCCTGCTGATATGAGGCTGTCACCATGAACACAGAGAAGGAATCCTTCAGCACAGATTAGAAACTTCTGGTATGTGAACACTCTGGCTACAGTTCTTTCTGCTAATATGGCAAAGCAAAAGTGCAAGAAGTATAAACTCCTCCTGGCTCCCTTCACGTCAGCATGAAAACTCTGAACACAGACCACGACTTTTGCTGGCAGAATCTCAGCTAAACTCCTGACACTGGACAAATAAACATATGTAAGGGCACTGGAAAAAAAAATACAAACATATTTGCATAGATGAAAGTAGGAAGACTAAACTGACAAATGGGATTGCCCATTTCCCAGTACAACAGTAATGAGAAACGTTCGCAAGCCTCTACACAGTATATATTGTGTATTCTCGATGATACTGAAAATATGATACCTATGACAGGCAAAGAAGGGTTTAAGAATAAATTAAGTACAACAGGATTAAATGAAATATAGGCTTCTGTGCTGTTTATGCTATAAAGAACCAGGTTTTATGCAAACAATGGAACTATTTTACAAAACAAATGGGGCCAGTCAGCAATAGTCACTGCAAAAAATCATAATAGTGAATTAGAAGACGGGCTAAAAATTTCTCCGAGAATTAAAGAGGAAAAAAATGATAAGCAAAATTATAAAAAAAAAACAAAAACAAAAAACATACTGAGGGTATATCCAGGAAAACTACAATATATGAATCAATGTAAAACAATTTAAGGAAGAAAGTAATACCCAATGACAAAATTCTGAAGGACTTCACAGATGAAAAGACCAGGTAATAACCCATATTAATGAAAGCTCCATTTTAGATATATACTTCTAAAATTTCTTAATTTAAAAGATAAAAGAACAAATCTTAGAAGAACCAGAAAGAAAGGTTATTAATTTTTTAATCATGTTAGCATCAGACTTCTCCTCCACATCATGGTTTTCAAAGAAACAAACATGCAACAAAGTCTTCACAACCAGTGAAACTAAATATTGTTCATGCAGAAGGACAAAAAAATCCATACTTTCCATCTGCACATCTGTAAGAGCGCATAAAACTACATTACCCATACACATGCTCCTCCTATATATGTATGTGTGTGTGTGTGTGTGTGTATATATACGTATTATATACATATATATAATGTATATAATACATATATGTATATATAACACCACTGACTGTTGATTATTCCAACAAAACTGCTTAAAAAGCAGATAACCACTAAAAATTCTATTTCATTCTTGACAAAACAGCAGAACAAAAGAATTTAAAACTACTTTCCCTATTTGTAACTGTGCTCCTTTTGAGTTTTGTACATGAGGATATTTACCTAAACCAAAAATGAATACAATTTTTTAAATAATTAAGTAAATGAATGCATTAAAAATATTTAGAAGGAAGTCTAAGAAATCTAGGCATCTCCAACCTTTCATCTGAAATTATTTCCTGAGGAACACTCTTTTTATTTCCTTTAGTGAGAAGCTGGGTAAATACAAATACCCTCATTCTTATTCAACTAAAAATCTTTGTTTTAATTCATATTCCAGGAATTTTTCTATTGAGTAGCAATCTCAGGTTGCAATGATTTTTCTTCAGTGTATTAAAGATGCCATTCCATTGTATTCTGGCTGCATGGTGTTTATGGGGATACTTGAATTCATGGAGTTGACATTTTTCACTGATTTAGGGGCGAAGCCTAGCCTTCTCCCTCCCTGCTTTTCCTCTTTCCTTCTGCATCCATCTGAATGCACATTAAAACCTTTTTCACGGTGTCTTCTTTGTTAATCATTTTCTCCTCTTTCATTTTTGTTATATTCCAAATCACCTTCCAGTTCACTATTTAATCATTTGTGTCCAGTATGTCTTAAATTCTTCCCCCGAGACCTTAATTTGGGGTATTGTATATTTTGGTTCTAGAAAGCTGTTCTTTCTCAGTTTCCATATATTGTTGAAATTTTTAGTGTGGTCTTTCAGCTCCTTGAACATATGAAGGATAGTTACTTTAAAATCTTTGTCTGACATTTCAACATCTCGAACCCCTGTATATCTGCTTGTACAGTCTGGTATTTCTGCCAGTTCTCACGACCTAATGTTGTCTTCTCCCTCTTGTGCCTGTTTACCTATAACTGTGTCTTGGAATTGTATTTGGAAAAAAAATTTGTAGAACTAAACTGAGGCCTGGAATGATTTTATTTTCTCTAGAATGGAGATGGAAGAAGGGCATCAGCTGTGATGAAGATGATTTTGAATTGCCATACAGTTGTACAAGGACCTCCTTTTTTCCCATTTGTTCTCAAAAACAAAACTAAACTAAACTAAACTAACCTCTCTTAAGGTCCACAAGCTTTCTTTGCATTGGTTATAGCCCTCCCTAAATAAGTCAGGTTAGGAACACAATAGCATCTAAGGCAAAAAAGGACATACTGGAACATTAAGATTTCTAAGACTTCTGCGTTGTCCAAGAAGAGTGTAACATGCTAATTAACATTAAATTTTAAGTCAAATGTGTATGTTGTAATCTCTAGAGTAACTACTAAAAGAAAAGGAAAATAATAGAGGTAAAATGGGATAAAAAAATTTCTTAGTCTTAGTTTTAAACCCAGATAGATATATGCATAATTATATTAAATATAAATGGTCTAAATATTCTCATTAAAACATAAAGTTTATTGTTTTTTTTTTAAATCCTAACATGCCACATAAAAACACATCTAAAACATTTGAATACAGAAAAGCTAAAAGTAAAATGATGAAAAAAGAAATGCCATGCCAACATTATGGAAAGAATATGCTGTGTTTCTACTAATATCAGATAAGGTATTCTTTTTTTTTTTTATTCAGGCAAGGTATTCTTTAAAACAGAAAGCTTGGCTAGAGTTAAGGGGTATCCTTTTATAATGGTAAAAGGATCAATTTCCCAGAAATATATAAAAATTATAAATGTGTGCTCCTAACATCAAAAACTCAAAATATGTAATGTAAAAATGGACAGATCTATATCAAAATATAAAATATAAATGTAACAAAATTACAAGGAGAAACAGATATATCCATAATCAGAACATAAATTTTCATACACTCCTCTCAATAACTGATAGAACAAGCAGACCAAAAATCCAGCAAAGCTAAATATTTGAATATACAATTAATAATCTTGACACAAAGGACATACCCATAATGCTATACAAAAAAATTCAGAATACAACTGCTTTAATACACACAAAACAGAAAGAGTAGTCACATATTAGGTTAAAAAGGCAAGTGTCAACATGTTTAAACATGTCAATATCATTCAGATTAGAAACTATCAACAAAAAGACAACCTACTGAATGGGAGAAGGTATTTGCAAATGACATATCCGATAATGGATTAGTACCCAAAATATATAAAAAACTCATACAACTCAACACCCCAAACCACAAATAATCCAATTTAAAAAATGGGCAGAAGACATGAACAGGCATTTCTCCAAAGAAGATATACAGATGACCAACAGACACATGAAAACATGCTCAGCATCACTCATCACCAGGGAAATGCAAATCAAAACTACAATGACATATCATGTATACCTGTTAGAACTGCTAAAATCAAAAACACAAGAGACAGGTGTTGACGAGGATGTAGAGAAAAAAGAACTCTCGTGGACTGTTGATGGGAATGCAAACTGGGACAGCCACTCTGGAAAATAGTATTAAGTTTCCTCAAGAAGTTAAAAATAGAACTACCCTACAATCCAGCAATCTACTATTGGGTATTTACCCAAAGAATATGAAAATACTAATTGAAAAGAATATATGCACCCCTATTTTTACTGGAGCATTGTTTACAACAGCCATGATAGAGAAGCAGCACAAGCACCCATCAACAGATGAATGGATAAACAAGATGTGGTATATACATACAACGGAACAGTAGTCATCCATAAAAAAAACAATGAAACCTTGCCATTTTCAATGACATGGATGGAGCTAGAAAGTATAATGCTAAGTGGAATAAGAGAAAAACAAATACTATACGATTTCACTCATATGTGGAATTTTAGAAACAAAACAAATGACCAAAGGAAAAAAAGAGAGAGAGAGGCAAACCAAGAAACAGACTCTTAACTATAGAGAACAAACTGATGGTTACCAGAGGGGAGGGGGGTGAGGGAATGGGTGAAACAGGAGATGGGGTTAAGGAATGCACTTGTCGTGACGAGTACAGGTAACGTATGGAAGTGCTGAATCACTGTATTGATTGCTGATCAATCAGCAATCTGATTGCCAGAATCACTAGCATGAAACTAATATAACATTGTATATTACCTACACTGGAATTAAAACTAAAAGCTTAATAAGAAAAAACTAAAAATAAAGTGTCACTATCAGAGTATTTTCTCTAACAACACAGTTCATCTAAAGCTCAATAAAATGACTAGAAAACCATCATGTTTGGAAATTAAGAAATACACTTCTAAATCGAAAGGAAAACTATAAAATGTTTTGAACTCAAGATATGGCTAAAGCAGTGCTTAAATAAAAAGGTATGATTTTAATGGATATACTTAGGGGGAAAGGCAGGTTGAAATTTAATGAACTAACAACCACATTAAGAACTTTTTAACAGGGGCACCTAGGTGGCTCAGTTGGTTAAGCATTTGACTCTTGGTTTCTACTCAGGTCATGGTCTCATGGTTTGTGAGTTCAAGCCCTGCATTGGGCTCTGGGCTGACAGCGTGGAGCCTGCTTGAGATTCTCTCTCTCCATCTCTCTCTGCCCCCCACCCCCCGCTCACTCTCTCTTTCAAAATAAATAAATAAACTTTAAAAGATTGAAATAAATTAATTAATTAAAGCAAAGAATTTTTGTAACAAAAAAGAAAACAGAAAAAGGAG
This sequence comes from Lynx canadensis, assembly GCF_007474595.2. NCBI lineage: Eukaryota > Metazoa > Chordata > Mammalia > Carnivora > Felidae > Lynx > Lynx canadensis. The sequence goes on along the minus strand of NC_044317.1, from coordinate 7,476,344 downwards.
AAAGGAGAAAATAATAAAGATAAAAGGAGAAATAAATGGAATAGAAAACATACAACAGAAAAATCCACAAAGCTAAGAGTCACCCAAAATGTTAAAAAAAAAAAAAATTGAACCACTGACAAGAATATTCAGGGGAAAAAAAGGAGAAAAGGGATAAATGTAAGCAGCCTCAGGAACGAAAAAGGGAAAATGACTATTGAGCTTAAAGAGGTAAAGGAATGGCCAAAGCACACGTCAAGCACAGGGGGCTTCAGGGACTGACAGCATTTCTACAATGTGAAGACCCGATGAGAAGGAGACAGGCATTCACTTTATAACACGTTACGGTGCATATTTATAATTTTGGCAATTAATAAGCACACGCTAAAATAAATGGATAAAATAGAACAAAAACATTAAAACAAAAAGAAATCCAAAGAGACCAAGCCAAAGCAGAATTAATTCAACAGACACTCGCTGCACGTTCCTATGTATCACTCACTGGACTAGGGGCCAGGATTATGGAATAGTGAGACAAAGCTCTTTCCCTCACGAACTTCAGAGGAGACAGACATGAACCAAAAGTCATGCAAATAAATTCCAAATCATAATAAGCCCTATGGAAAAAAAAATAAAGGGATGATACTGGAACAAAACAGGGAAACCTATTCTGGTCTCAGATACTAAGGAAGAATTCCTACAGAAAGAGACATCTGAAATAACAGTCAAAAAATGAATATAAATTAACACGTGTAGCAAAAGGAGAGCACTCGAGGCAAAGATGGGAGAGTATTTTGAATAGTTCATAGGATGAAACATGATACAATAAAGGTCAATAGGAAGGTCAGAAGGGACAAAGTACAAAAAGAAAGGTAAGGTTAGTAAGATACAGGCAGAGGCCACGACAGGAAGAATACATGGAGGAACTGATCGCATATTAAACAAACAAACATCACCACCAAGTAGAACTTATTCTAAAATATAGACGGTCAGTAATTTGTTGTAAATTATATCAAGTGATCAAAAGAGGAAGATTTAGTAAAATAGAAAGAAAGAATTCTCTAAGTTAGAAAATTATAACATGTTCAAGGGATCAGAAGATTTTTTCCATGCATTTTTCCCACCTGAAAGAGCAATCTGAGAAAAATACTCCAATATCATGAAACACAAGTCCAAGAAAAAAGAAAATTATGGAATATAAAAGAACATAAGAAGTAAGGAGATAAGTAAATTTCTATTCAAATCTGAGTCGTTGTTGATAATTTAATGAGTATACTTAAGGAAATGTTAAAGATGCAATGCCTAAGTAAGTACAGTATAAAAACACAATAATAACAAAAATCTGAATATAAAATTAAAATATTTAAAAGACAGGAGAGAGGTTGGACAGAGAGAAAACAAAGAGTGACTGAGTCGCTTATCTTGTTCAAGAGCGAGAGTGTAACACTTGTTTGCCTCTAGACGCTACTAGAAAAACTAGTTCCAAATATGTTTTTTAAGACTATAGGGGCACCTGGGTGGCTTAGTCAGTTAAGTGTCCAACTTCGGCTCAGGTCATGATCTCATGGTTGGTGAGTTTGAGCCCCGCATCAGGCTCACTGTTGTCAGTGCAAAGCCCACTGCAGATCCTTGGTCCCCCTCTCCCTCTGCCCCTCCCCTGCTCAATCTCTCTCAAAAATAAATAAACATTTTGTTTTAAGTTTGTTAAGAATTTAAAGATAATCAGGGCGGCTGGGTGGCTCAGTTAGTTAAGTGTCTTGACTTCGGTTCAGGTCATGATCTCATGGTTTGTGGAGTCGACCCCCATGTCCGGCTCTGCGCTGACAGCTGGGAGCCTGGAGCCTGCTTAGGATTCTGTGTCTCCCTCTCCCTTTGCCCCTCCCCGACTCACACTCTGTCTCTCCCAAAAATAAATAAACATTAAAAAAAAAAGAATTTAAAGAAGTAATATACATAACTACCAGAATACTAAAAAAAAAAGAAATGTCATAAAATAATCCCAAGAAAAGGAAGACAAAGACGCATGATAAACAGAAAATATAAAATATGATACCATAAATACTTTCAAACATATTAGTATTCACAATAAATGTTACCCATATGCACTGTCATGGAAACCTACCCAATAAATGCATCTACAAGGAGACCTTGAGACTTCAAGCTGTGTCTCCTGACAAAGTCAATAAGGATCTAAACAATTTACTTGCTATAATTAAATAGCTTCATTTACTAGGTACATATCTTAATTATCAATACATGTTAATTTTTATAATATAGATATTAAATGTTGTGCTCCCAAAACTATACATTTTTCAAATATGAATAAAATATTGATCACATATTAAGTCACAAAAAATTTAGTAACACTGCAAAAAGGAGTGAAATGTCTGTCTTAATCTCCAATTAATGCATAAAAACTTGAAGTTAAGAACAACAAAAGGAGAATCAAAAAAATAATATTAATTTTATTATACGGAAAATTTAAAACACTCTTCTAAATAACTCTTGCGTAAAAGAGCAAATAGCAACTGAAAATGTATTGTATTTAGAAAAAATATCAATTAGAGAAGACTACATGATAAAACTTCTGTAGTCAAAACCATACTCTGGAAAAAATTCACAGCTATAAATATTTTTGTTTCTTATTTTCAAATATCAAATGTGAAAAGAAGTAAGTTAAGTATTGAACTCAAGTAGCTAGAAAATTAGGAATAAATGAGGCCTACAGAACACATAAATATCTTGGAAACAATTTGATGAATTTGGTATAATCTAGAAAAGTTGAACAGTTGAGTACACTTAGAACCCAGGAATCCAGCATCAAAGTATTTACCACAGATAATCTCTGCTGTGGATGTACCAAGAGAAAGCGACAAAAATTACTCATAGCAATACTGTTTGTAATAGCAAAGCATGAAAATAAAACAAGAAACTGAAATAAGGCCAAACGTCCAACCATAATAAAACAGGTCAAGGAATTCCATACATTTGCATACCTTATATCTGTATATTATATAATACCATATACTGTATCTTACTAGATTTTTGTGTATGTGTAAATACATATATTCATAAATTCTTACAGAGAAACATTATACTCCAATAAAAAAATGAACCGCATGAACAAGGATAAATCTCAAAAGCATAATACTGAGCAAAAAACAAGATGCACAAGAATTCACACAATTTGAATCCAATTCTATAAGGTCCAGACCCAGGAAAAATGAAGCAATGCAAATTTTAGGGATCCAAAATTATGTTGCAAAACTGTAGGGAAAGTAAAGGAAATAACCAGAAATTCAGAAGAATAGTTGCCTCTCAGAGAGAGGGATGGATATACATGGAGAAAGGGGCACAAAAAGGGGTGAAAATACATCCTATTTTTTAAAGTATGTGCTTAGTACACTCGTAATTATTACTATTATTAAATTTTACACATACATTATATACAGTTTTGTTTGTGTAGTATAGTTCAGAAATAAAAGCAGAACAGGTAAACAGATGAAGGAATGAATAATAATAATCGCAATGATTCATGTAAAGCAGACACAGTGAAATGGGAAAATAAAGCTTAATTAAAGGTTGATTTTATAGGAAAAAATCAACATAAGAATCAAACTGATGACAATCCAAAAAACAGGAAAAAAGAAGAAAATCATGAAGTTACAGCCTTAGGAAGAGAAAAGCATTACCAAATACTATATATGAAAGAGATTTTGAAAATATAAAACTATTTACACCTCTTCACATAAATGTTAAAATAGAGACATATGAATGGTATTCTTACTAAATATAAATTACCAAAAATTTACTCAAGAAGAGGACACCTGAAAAAAAAAATCAACAATGGAAAATGCTATCAAAAATTGTCTCCAGGAGCACTTGGGTGGCTTGGTCAGTTAAGCGTCTGGCTCTTGATTTGGGCTCAGGTTATGAACTCACCATTCGTGGGTTCGAGTCCTGCATCAGGCTCTGTGCTGACAGTGCAGGGCCTGCTTAGGATTCTCTCTCTCTCTCTCTCTCTCTCTCTCTCTCTCTCTCTCTCTCTCTCTCCCCCTACCCCACAAATGCGTGCGTGCACATTCTCTCTCTTTCTCTCTCTCTTTCTCTCAAAAATAAATAAACATTTTAAAAAAACTTTGTCTCCAAAAAATATTCCAGACACAGAAAATATCATAATCAACTTATTTCTTTCAAAAAAATATTCAAGAGAAAGCTTAATTGACATGTTGTATAAACTATTTCCAAAAACAGAGGAAAAAATAAAAGGTTAATCAATTACTTTCATGAAACCAGCATCATCCTGACATTAAAATCTGAGTAAATTGGTACACACACACAAAGAAACCAAAGACCAACCACATTTCTGAATATCAATACTGCAATCCTAAACACACATAGCAGCTGGCCGAACTTTGCAAAATATTAAAATTTAAAAGTGCATTGGCACCAAGTCTGTTTCGTTCAAAATGTGGAAACTTCGCCTTGGGAAATTACAGTTACTAAATTATAGCAAGTTTATGATAAGGAGAATGATTCCATGATAACCTTAGTAAGTATGAAAAAAATACCTAATAAAGTATAATACCCATTCCTTGTTAAAAAGAAAACAGTAAATGAGGTACAGAAACTTTAATTAATGGGAAACATCCTATCTACCTTTTATCAACAGCCACTGTCTTAATTAATGGTGAAACAAAGGGTAGTTTTATTAAATCAGAAGAAAGAAATAAGATACAAATGCTGGCTATCACACTATTCTATAGCGCTTTCTGAAAATTCTGGCTAATAAAACTAAGAGTAGAAAAATACAGGAAATGTATAACTAATAGAAAGAACAGTAAGATTATTTGAGGATTATGTGACCAGAATACCAGAAAGACCTGACTGAAACACATTAGACTGATAAGAATTCAGAAAGTGAATAATTAAAAACAAATACAAAAAAATCACTCTTCTAATACATAAACAATAATAAACTCTATTCACAAAAGCAACAACAATTTAAACTACCTAATAATAAACCGAGGATCTGTATCAAGAAGACTAGAAAGATTTGCTAACACACATAGAAAAGAGTTTAAGTGAACGAGGAGAAATAGATTCCTGAATGGGAATACTCAAGATCTCAAAGATGTCAACTTTCCCCAAAGTGATCTGTAAATCTAGTGCAATTAAAGGAAGAATCTCATCTGGATCTTATTTGGGAACTTTATCAACCGAAATAATCACAATATTTTGAGATAAGAATTATGAAAGTAGACTCAAATTACCAAACAATAAAATGTTTCCTAAAACCCCAACAATTAAAACCATATGACAGAGAATACTCAAAAACACATTCATATTACTTACTATATGCAATAATTTCATCAAAGATAAACCTAGCATTTCAAATCAGAGAGAGAACAATGAATCGTTTAATAAGTAGTGGTGTTGAAACAACAGATTAACCACAGCACTAAGCATATCCCTACTTCACACCATCCAGCAAAATAAATTACGGTTATATTAAGTGTACAAAAATTATTCCATAAAAGAAACAGAAGAGGCTTAAGATCAACGGTATAGGCTTTCGCACAAGGAGAACTTTCTCTCTTCCTCAAGGAAGGAAAGAAGGAAGCAAAGGAGGAAGGAGGAAATTTAGAAAGTGAAAAAGAAAGAATCTTAAATAGACATATATCTAATCTAGTATAAATGTTTAAGTCACGCTCCTTATTAAAAAAAAAAAAAAAAAATCACAACTAACCAGAAAGAAATTAACAACTAACCAGAAAGAAAAAAATATCTTTTTTGTTAATGAATGTTATAGACAATGATTAAATTAATAGTTTTTTTAAATCTTTATATATCAATAAGAAATGAAAAACACCTCATAAATTACAGTTTTTAAGAACAATACCAGTAATGCTAAGAGCCGAGTAAAATAAACATGCCAGTCAAGGCTGGTAATACCCTTACTGCGTGGCAAGCACATCACTTCTGGAGAGCAATCGGCAGTATTAGCAAAAGTTTTTATCAAGGGTGTACTCACTGAACTTCCCCATAAACAAATTTATCATAAGGAAGTACCAGCAACATATACAAAGATTTCTAAAGAGAGCTTAGTTATATATGACTTAAAATAGTGAAAATTTAAAAACAAGCTAAATATGGAATCTAATAGAGTACAAGGTGATGAATTATACGGGACAGCATGTTGAAATGATGTTATAGGATACGATTAAATAAAGGAAATACTTATATTGTTTAAAAGAGTTGCACAGGGGTGCCTGGGTGGCTCAGTCGGTTAAACATCCAATTCTTGATTTTGACTCAGGTCATGATCTCACAGTTCGTGAGTTCAAGTCCCCATGTCGGGCTCTGCACTGCCCGTGGGGAGCCTGCTTGGGATTCTCCCTCTCCCTCTCTCTCTCTCTCTCTGCCATCCCCCCCTCATGCTCTCTTTCTCTCTCAAAATAAATAAATAAACTTAAAAATAAAATAAAATAAGAGAAAAGAGTTGTACAATGTCTTGTATAGTATGGCCATAATTCCATATTTAGTTTTATCATACATATACTTGGATATTCTTTATGTAAGTAGACAAAGTTTAGGATATACATCTATGTTAAAAGTGGACTGCTAAATTAAAGAATCATGAGCTATTTTTTTCTGCTTTTTCTTTCTTAAAAATTTTCTGTGAGTGTGTATGTGCTTTATAATCTGATTTTTTAATATATTAGGGAACAAATAATGGAGAGAAGAAACTAAGATAGTTGAGAAGACACAGAAGCACCTATTACTGTAGCTGATTTCAAACCTCTAGCCCCAAAACTATTAGCCTGAGGACCTGAAAATTTTTTTTAATATTTTTTAACGTTTATTTATTTTTGAGAGAAAGAGAGCATGAGTGGGAGAGGGGCAGAGAGAGAGGGAGACACACAATCCCAAGCAGGCTCCAGGCTCTGAGCTGTCAGCACAGAGCCCGACACGCGGCTTGAACTCATGAACAGTGAGATCGTGACCTGAGATGAAGTTGGACACTTAACCAACTGAGCCACCCAGGTGCCCCAAAGACCTGAAAATCTTCTAAAGAAAGTTGTAGAAGGATGACCGCCAGTATTTTTTATTCCTGGAAAATAAGAATTGCACGTAGAACAGAAACACATACCCTGATTTTCCTGTTCTACAAACTGCTAACTAGAGAGCTTTCTGTGAATTCTTGGCAAAAATCCTAAAAGGGGTTTTTTAAAGGTCAGTTGATAGGTCTATATTTAAGTACGGCAGGATGTATCAACACCAGCATGGTACACAAGCAAGAATATTCTTGTTCTCAGTGCAACACTCACCTACCCGTGCCTATGATCCTGCGCAAAGCACAGGTACCGACAATGCTACAGCCACAGTACCACCTAGTAAGAAAAGGAGGGAAGTTGGAAGGGAAACCGTGGGCATTTTATAACTTAACAAGAGCTAAGTGGTGGTACCTCAGATGAACAGTTTATTTTATCTTTTTATAATTTCTTAAGGTTTATTTATTTTTGAGAGAGAGAGACAGAGCGTGAGCAGGGAGGAGCAGAGAGAGAGGGAGACAACAGAATCCGAAGTAGGCTCCAGGCTCTGAGACATCAGCACAGAGCCCCATGCAGGGCTCAAACCCCTGAACTGCAACTTCATGACCTGAGCTGAAATTGGACGCTTAACCAACTGAGCCACCCAGGCACCCTTCAGATGACCTAGTTTAAATCTTGGTTCTACCATCTGGTAGCTGTGAGTCTGTTTCCGAATCATTAATGGGGATTAAAAAAAAATTAGTGCCCATCCCAAAAGAAGTACTAAATGAGATAATGTGAAGAATTTAGACAGTGTATGATGTATAGTAAACACTCACTGAATGCTATTGTTACTGTTTTTAACCATTAAGATCATCTTAGGGGCGCCTGGGTGGCTCTGTTGGTTGAGTGCCCGGCTCTTGATTTCAGCTCAGGTCATGATATTGCAGTTGGTGAGTTTGAACCCTACATCAGGCTCCGCACTGACAGAGTGAACCTGCTTGGAATTCTCTCTCTCCTCTCTCTCTGTCCCTCCCCTACTCTCTGTCTCTCAACATAAATGAATAAACATTTTTTAAAACTTTAAAATTAAAACAAAATATTATCTTGAAAGAGAATCATAGGAAATTGCACTTCACTAACCTCTTCATGCATCAGCCAGGACCAGAGATTAGATTTCTTCAAAAGACCATACTGTTTCATTACGTCAAAAGCAAATGGGATTTGCACCAGCTTCCCTGAAATATCATAACACCATAGACATGGCCACACGAGAGTGGGAGGGCCAGGGTAGTAAAACAGAAATGCCTCAAGATATCAAAGACTTTGCAATCTCTTCCATGTGTGATGATCAAGGTAAGAAAACAAGCTATGACTTTCTGCGTAGTACCAAAATACACACCAATTCAGAGAGAAAATTAGGTCTATCACTTGAAGAAGGTCCATATGTGTCTGCATCCCAACCACTCTGTGGTTCCCTTTATCCTTCTATTAACTATAAGACCCTCACCAAAGTCGGTTTCACCAGTCACCATGTGTACCACACTCTTCAAAGTGAATGTGGTTTCAGGGAGCAACGCAGACCAGCCAATACAGCAATGTAAACAATAAGACACTAAAATCTTACCCATTCACCTTTTGTCCTGACAGGAGGTTTGGATTTCCTTACTCAGTCGGACTTCCAATAGTTCACAAATAAGTTTGGATTTCCAGGAAAAGTTTAGACATCAAATGTTTCCCATAATGTCAAGGCCTGTGGTATGAGTCGGTGAGGCGGGTCCTGATCCCATTCTTCATCACCAAGACGATTAAACACGACTCAAGGCTGTGCTGAGCCTCACTGTCCTCCTTTAGTAAGTCTTGCATGAGAAAGCAATAACGACGTCACGATTTTCAAGCAACTCTCGGGAAGAGTCCGGCAAGGTATCGTCTAGCTCATGTATGATGCACTCAGAATTTAGTGAAGAAAATAGCCAGTTCTAGCATTTCAAGCTTTTTGTCTCCTTCAGTAGAGTAAAAGAGGCCCTGCTTTCGATCCTTTCTTGGAGATGTTGGTGAAAGACTAAGCAAATGACTTAACTGCAACCCAAACCCAAGACTCGGCAGTCCTTTGACTGTAAGACTGCATTAGCTTTACTGATATTACAAGGCCAAACACTGTCCGTGAGTTCTGCCTATAAGAAACCAATGTCCACTGATCAACTGATCAATAAAAGATATAGAAAACAGATTTGAATGTTAGATGCCCTGAGGAAAACTGAAAGACTGACAGTCCTTCAAACTCCGTACAAAACAGGTTGTCAAGATCAGTTTCAACGTTCATGTAAACGAAAGACCTGTATACATTCATTCTTTCATTACCCAGATTGCCTTCTGCATCCTGCATGGGCTGGGTGCTAAAGAACGAACAAGACAGAGAGAATCCCTGCCCCCAAAACACTTGAAACCTGGTAGGAGACTCAGAAAATAAGATAATAAATTACAACATATTGAAGTGAATGCTCTACTGAGATAAGAATGGGGTGCTACAGGAGCCCAAAGAAAACCCCTGATGAGCCAGGGAAGGTCTGCCAAGAGCAACATCCAAATTGAGACATAAAGGACGAACGGGATTTAAGCAAGCAAAAAGGTGGCAGGGTTGGTAACAGAGAGCGCCCCAGCCATTCAGGAAGGTATGAGTAAAGAGAGCATGTGGCGTGTTTCAGAAACCAAGAGCAGACCTCTGAAGAGACTACAGCTGTAAGCGGAGAACCAGCAGGAAGTGAGAAGGGGTCACATCACAAAGAGCTAATACATCACTTAATAGTATTTCATCAGGAGACATGAGAACATTGGTATTTTATTTTTTTTTTTTAATTTTTTTTTTCCAACGTTTTTATTTTTTTTTTTTTTTTGGGGGGGGGCAGAGAGAGACAGAGCATGAACGGGGGAGGGGCAGAGAGAGAGGGAGACACAGAATCGGAAACAGGCCATCAGCCCAGAGCCCTACGCGGGGCTCGAACTCACGGACCGCGAGATCGTGACCTGGCTGAAGTCGGACGCTCAACCGACTGCGCCACCCAGGCGCCCCAGAACATTGGTATTTTAGAGAAAGATCCTTGTAAGCATTTGGAGAAACACCGGACTAGATGCAGAGATGTCAGCTAAGAGGTTCTGGAGTGATCTAAGTCGTGGGAGTTGTCTTCTGAATTCAAGTGGGGAGAGAGAATATGCAGGGGGAAAGGACAGATTCAGGAAACGGGCAGGATGCCTGATCCAAGAGAATATACGTGGTGCCTGGGCAAAATAAAGGAGGCCATATTTCTAGCTAAGAGACCAACGGATAGAGGTACTACTGAGGCTAGGAACCCAGAAAGAGAAGCAAGATTTACACAGGAAGATCGTAAGTTCAACTTAGGATATTCTGAGTGAAAAGAGTCCAAGTGGAGTTAGATGGATAGCCCTGGAGTTGAGGGGGAAAAAAATCCAGGCAAGTGTCAGAGACTTGGAAATCATCCACACAGCCACTGCATCATAATCAGCAGAAGAACTCAAGGTCAAAACTGTAAGAATCTCCAAACTTTAAGAAACAGACAGCAGAAGATGGGGACACAGAGGCACCTCAGGAGTGGGAGAATCAGTCAAGGAAAACAGTTCAAGAATAAGGGATGGAGACCCAACAGAAATGAAGGCATCTGAAATACTTCCCTGCTCGCAACCCTGTGCTACATGCTGTGTGGGGAAACAAACCACAGGCACGATCTTAACACATGTCTGGTCTGTCAGTACTCAAGACCTGGGCTGCCCAAGAAGCAGGCAAATGACAAATCATGTCTTCAAGGGAGGCACCAAAAACATAAAATAGAAGCAGGGAGACAGATGCATATTGGACAGACAGATTGGCGACAGACTCACCAATCAATGAATGGCAAGAATTGATAGTGTAGTAGATCATGTGATATTACACCCAGGTCTTCTTTTCAGGGTCTACATGCCCATCCCCTCCGCGTGTAGCAAGATCTCTGCTGCAGAAGGTTCACAGCTGTGTCCCTCAAAGGGAACTGTCCTCTGCCCAAGAATACACCCCCACCCCTCCCCACTCACCGTGGGACAGCCTACCAGCAGTGTCTACATGGTACAGGGATACAAGGGCCCCGTTCCCTGCCCTCAGCTTAGGTCATTTCTGAAGGGCTATCACAGGTGCAGAGCCTTTGGTGGGACCAGGTGAGATCTCAACTGTAACTTGACTGGAAGTCAGCTTCTCCACCTGTCCCATCTTGCCTTCCTCACTTCCTTACGAGTGTATCTCATGAGAGCCTTCTTCAGTAAACCCTCCACCTGTAATTCTCCATTTCTGAGTCTGGTTCCAGGTGGCCCCGCTAAAATGCATGGTGTATATCAAACTAGGGGCCAAGCCACTGAGGCTAGAGCAGAGCCAACAGGCAGAGAGATGCAAACAGTAGGGGCAGCTACGAACCACAGTTTTGTGTGTGCCTGTGTGAGAGGGGCTCTGTCACAGGCCGGATTCAGAGGATGGCCACTCTCCATTCAGTTATCAAGAGGGACAATGCCTTGAATGTTCCAACCGGCTTTAAGGGACTTTTGTTACCTAATCTATACAAGATCTGGTGGAAGGCAAAATGGAATCTGGAACGTCAAGGACAATCTGAAGGCATCATCTTAGTAAAGGGAGAGAGTAAAACCATATGGGAAGCAATAAAGGAAGCTCACTCAAGAGAAGGCCAAGGTGGCGGAAGCCCATCAGCTTCAAACATTTTCAATCATTCATTCAACAAATATTTATTGAAAAGCTTCCATGAACCCAGTAAAGTGCCATGAGCTGGGAATGCCATCACAACTAATACAGACATGGTCCTGCCCTCGGAGAGCTTAGAGCCTCACAGAAAACCCTGGAGCTGAGCTATGGACCCCTTTTCCCAATCAAAATGGTTCCAGGAAACCTAACAACATAAAATCAGATACGTGCAATAATTTTTTAATGTAGAAGCCTTTTGTAAGTTTAAGTGATGCTACTTTCTTATAACTCATGAGAGCAATAAAGCCAGCCTATTTTGACTAATAACAATTTTTTTCAATGAGGCCCAAGAACATTAGCTGTCTTCCTATTACAGCCTCAACAATTTATTTCTGCATTTGGCCTGCTTGTAAATAAGAAAGCAATTTTTGATTTGCTATAAAAAATGGTTGTGAGTAGTGTCAGGTTAGGTTTGCTTTGTTTTCATGATCTTGTCGCACAAGCTGAGGGTATTCTGCATTCTAAGTGACCCTAAAGTCTGAAAGAAGAAACAGAGGAAATGTCTGTTTTGTGGTTGACCCTCTAACATGTAACAACAACCCGCATTCCTTCTCTCAAATTAAAAAGTCAGGGCAGAATGGCCTAGAACTCTCAATAAACCCCAGTATCACCTTTGGTACAATACAAAGAGATAGCTATTATCACACACTGATTATGACACCACGTCCAGAATATTCACCAACCACCACCATTTGAACCTTGAGTGGTATTTCATTGAGTGGGTGCGTTGTGTTGTAAAAGCATATTTGCCTGTATAATTTTCTGTGAGGAGATATAAACAGGTCTGAATTTTTAAGAATGCTGCAGACCTAAAATGTTGCTAAAGCAGTGCATTTACCAGAAGTTCAAATATATGCCCAGAGATGGCAGGAAAAGCTATATTCTGAGGTCTACTCACCAAAGAAAAGAGTTGACCTGGCTGTCCCTTTTAATGTACTGAACAGCCCAACGTGTTAAAAGCGTGGTGTACAACCATATGTGGGTGTTAGGCCTTTAGCCACCACATTCTGAACAACAGTTTGAAAGACATTTGTGGCTGTAGTTCCGGCACCTGGCATTGTTCCAGGCACACAGTAGACACATAATAAATGTTTGATCGATGGACTATTTAGAAAACGACTATTTTTAAATAAAATTCAAATCCAGAACTTGTAGACGCTCCATGGCTTGTTAGTAGGGCCCACGACGATGCCATTTTTAAAACACTGGACTAGAAGACAAGGAAATGAAAACCAGAGAGGAAAATTCCCTGACGACGAAAATGAGAATAGGGTGGTGGCCCCTTGGTTGGGGAATTCCTGGCATGGCCGTGTGTGCCCACCACGCTCAAGAATGAGCCCCGTGTGCCAGAATGCCAAGGCCTGGCAGGGCTCCTGAAGCCCTTCACCCATGCAGACAAAACGAGATGACGACACCCGCTAATAAGTGAGGTTTATTCGAAGAGGTGGCAGACTCAATCGGACGGAGAGACTTCAAACACAGAAGAGATCCCATCGTACGGTAGAGGCCACCGAGGCCTAGCGGACACCGCGAACAGCACACTGTTATCAAATGGTAGCGTGTGGACCAGAAACCTGACTGTACCAATCAGGATTCAGTCAAGGAAGCAGAAGCACTAGGATATACACCTTAAAAGATTTATTGCAAGGAACTGGCTTATGTGGTTGGTGGGGGGGGGGGGGGGGGGGGGGGGGGGTAGGGGGCTGGCTAGGCAAGTCCAAAGTCCATAGGGCAGGTCATTAGGAAGGGCAAGCTGAAACTCCTCCCAGCTGAAGCGGTTATCCACAGGTGGAATTTCTTCTTCGAGTAAGCCCCAGTTCTAAAGGCCTTTCAGTTGACTGAATCAGGCCCACCCAGATTATCCAGAATAATCTCCCTTAAATGCAACTGATTGTGGACTTTAATCACATCTACAAAATAGCCTCCCACCAAGACCTACATTAGCGTTTGACAGAATGACTAGGGACTGGAGCCAGCTAAGTTAACACATCAAACTCCATCATGTCCATTTACCAATAACACCATAGTGATCTGTCCACCATACCGCTCCTCTCGGAAAAATGCTGGTATGAAAAATCCTTAATGAAGAACTTTACTTACCTCCTTGTACTCAACTTAGCGAGATCTTTTAGTTGACCAACCCCTTTAGAAAGGTTCTGCATGACTACGTTATAGTGTTCTACTCTTTTCTCCAGCTAAATTACTGAAGATGTCAGACCCAACTGTCGTAGGTCAGCAGGAGAGGGCTCTGTAGGGTTTATGGAAAATCCCTTCTCTTGCAAATGTAAGTCCAATACCCACTCTCCACATGACAACTGCCATCCAAACCATCCAAAGTAGCAGAGCCTTGTGCAGAACCAGGGGAATGGAGATGGCTGATCCAGTCTCTAACATCACCCCCGGATATCACATTCATTCTATCTACATTATCATGCCCAAGATTCTTAAAAGTGTTGTCCACAGAAGACGTCCCTGCATCCACATTCCCACATCCCCTTGCTCACCATCATACTGCAATCAGGTCCTCCCTCACCCACCACCAACACACTCTATGGAATAGATGCACCCTAAGGTACCAATGACTTCCTGGTTGTTAACTCCAAAGGCCACTGTAGACCTTTTATCTTGAAATGCAATTTCCCAATGCCTTCCGTAACAGCAAAGCCTCCTACCTCTCTTGCTAGTCCTTGTGAATTTGGTGTCACTGCTCTCTCTTCTTCTATCCTTTAAATGTCCATTTTCTCCAATATTCCATCACTGGGCCCCCCTCAGGTTTACACGTTACACGTTGTCTTTTGGCTCTAATCATGATCTATACACTAATGATTCCCAAACTCCCATAACAGGTGCCCCTTCTGAGCTTTAGGCTCACATGACCATGGCAATGGACATCTATACATGGATGTTCCACAAACACTCCGAACTCACTGTCCTTTCCACAGATTCACTACTTTCAATTAATGCTTCTTCCCAGGCTCTCTATCTCCATGACTGGTTCCACTATCCACCTAAGAGACCAAAATGAAAACCAAAGAGTTATCCCTCAACTCCTGCCTTTCCCTCAATTTGAAGGGATGAGGGGTGGGTACCATTCATTTCCTAACTTCTACTCTTCCGTAGCCACCACATCTTTTAATAAGCCTTCTGTGCTCCCACAGAACCCCATCTTCCCCCGTATTAACGCTTTCCCCATTGCCCTGTAAACTGCCCATTTTCTTAACTATATCTCCACGAGACCACAGACTTCTGGAGAACACAATCTCACCATTTCCCTAGTGCACGCCATATATTTGGTGTTCTATGAATGTAAAAAGAACATGAAAGATTGTGCTATGAATTCAGCCACATCTATACCTGTCTTCACCATCCAAGAGATGAGGAAAGACCTATAACTTTGGACTCTAAATGTGTGTCTCTAATATGTCAGATCTTTGAAAACTACCATGCCTGAACCATTCCTTAGCAAGGAGCTATCTAAACCCCTTTCAAGGACAGTTTAATCCCCTGAAGAAATGATCTCATGCAATGAAGAATGACTTGACATAAAAGTCTACCTGAAAATAAGCTGGTATCTGCCCACAGACGACAATTTAAAATAACTTTCAAAAGATGGGAGAATCATACTTCCATTCAATATTCACCAGGTGAATCGATTCAACTGAACCGATAAATTTTCTTTGCAGAGATCTGTCCCTTCTAACACTGGTACAGAGATTCGAGAAGTTGTATCACTGATCATCTATTCTGCTACTACGCGTTTGACAGGAACTGCCTCAGGTATGATTGGTAAATAGGGAAACGATGTCAGTATAACAAGTAAGTTGTGTTGACTCTTGTGTTCTTTTTCCTAGCTTGTTAATATTCTGAAGCAATGATAGGAAAGCCCTGTCACAGAGAAAAAGAAAGACTGAATGATGTATGAAGATCATAGAACAAAGCTGGAAATGCATTCCAGTGCCTTCCTTTAATACGAGTGGTAGCAGACTGTGGCTTTAAGAACCACTATGATTTCCACTATGTTAACCTGCCAGGCGAAGCTAGAAGTTACAGATGAAGAAGCTATGAAAACATTTCTCCCAATAGAGATGAATGACGAGGGCTGTGCTCTGGGGAGGATTTAATTTTGATGAAAATGGGGTCTTTTAGAAGCAAATGCCCTCGGCGACCTACAGAGAGAAGGGAGGTACAAACCCAGTCTGAATGCTGTGAAGGATAGACTGACCTGTTGAGGGCAAACACCAGCCAGGTGGAGATTTAACCAAGCTGTATTTTTATTAGAGTCACTTCTGGTTTTGCTTCCGGTTACAAAGTTCCAGAAGTTTTCAGCAGTCTGCCTCAATCCTGTTTTCCCAATAAGCCCATATCTTCCCATATTTTTAGTGTGTGATTTTGCAGAACACGAGGGCAGAAATGCCCATGGTCATCACTTTTGCAGAGTTGATTTTTAACAGAAGCAAATTTCTTTCAACAAAACTAAAATTAACCTATTATTATTATTATTTATCTTATTTGGAATGAAATGCAGTATTTACACACACACAAACATACACATAATCACACACACGTATATATTAGATATGGATGGGTGCATGCATGCCTATCAACACCCCCACCCAAAAACAAGACATAGGGCACATTTCCTGCTTTTAGGATAGAACCTTGGGATGCATAAACTGAATGTTGACAAACCCAAAAGGAACTATCACTGTCAAGTTCATCTTGGCCACAACTGACTTTGTCTACAGACAGACAGCATTCTCTTTGAACAATTTTGCCCAAGAAGTAGAGAGAGACCGCCTCCACAACTGTCAGCTAATCACAAGGGAGGGGGTGTAAAACACCACCCAACAGCCACATGGAAAGCCACATGGTTGAAGCTTAGATGCGATCAATCCTTCTAATGAATAACAGACTGGCTCTCGGGAAAGAGACTCAGCCACACTTCCTTCCAGGGAGAACTAAGAGCTACCCATACACATGGTGTTGCCACCACTGAGAGATCACAAGCTGGGGAAGAAAACAGAACAGAAGGTAACACTCAATATGAGGATAAGAAAGGTCAGCCAAGGTACTTCAACCACGCTTAATTCGGTCTTCTGTTCACTGACTCTGTCAACAAGTATTTGAATGTGCAAGGAGCTAGGGACACAGAGAGGGACAAGACAAGAGAACCAGGTTCCTAATTCCCTATGTCTTCCTGATACCCAAACATTTAGCGAATAGATTAACTAAATTTCTGGGGTTGCAAACTCTAATGCCTGCTCGAGCCGGGTAAGTAATATACGAGTGAACCAGAATGGGTACGCGGTACCAGGGAGCATTGGGCCAATGACAAACTAGAGATCACATGTACCATCTAAAGGTACTCAAATCCATTTTTCTTATCTACTGTGGAGGCAAAAAAAAAAAACCACAAAAAAACAAAACAAAAAAAAAATAGATAGCCCAAACCTGTTCACAGACTGCCGCTTTATGACCGTCATATTTAGCAGAATGTAGACCTGAGCATCAGGATTAGCATTTCATTTTGTAGCCAGATACCTGACTCTAAGAAGATCAACCAATGTTTAAGATCACCTTTCTATAGGTGATGGCTACAACACACCTTCTGGTGAGATGAGAAGTCTTCTACAGGGGAAACAAAGTGGAACCATCTGTCAAGGTCCAAAATTTTGGAAAGTGAGCTTGACTCTGTATTTCCTCATTATGAAGAGTGCCATTACATACATTTTTTTCATTTTCTGTACCTATTCCGTAAAAAAAAAATTCTATCTGAGGAGGGTTGACTCTTTAAATTATCTGAAGCACCAAAGAGAATATGAAGAATCTCTACAATCCAAATCACATCTTCACTACAAAAGGTCAAGGATAATGTCAGTAGACACACAGGTACAGTGCATCAATTACAAATATAATAGTTCTCAGCCCACTCAAGATGCGGTTTCTTAGAGGTTACGAGAAGCCATTTTATATACGCTTGAATATAATAGTCAATTAATGTAATACCATAAATGAGAGTAAGATCAGTTTTCTTCTTTTTTTTCTCTCAAGGTCAATCAACGTACTAGGTATTCCAAGATCTGCCCTCAAATCAACATCCTATTTTTCACACACACAACAATGTACAGTTAGAAATATATATGCTAGAAATGTACAGCTCCCAGCACTTAATTGTTTTTCAAGCTAAATTTGGACAACAAATTAAATTCTTCAGTATAGGTTATATAACACAGACACAGACTACGAAAATGTTGACACTGGTTATACCCTTGTAATGCAATTTAGCCCTTTTAGTAACGATGATGCCAATAATCAGCTATGGGAAAACTATTTTACATCTAGTACAATTACCTATTGTCACAGAGGTAATGATTATTATTGTCCTGTTCTCCAGTAAGAACTCTTGAGGTGCTAACATAGTTCCAAGGCCAGTGTGAAAATTCCCCTTAACCGACTACGATTACCAGTGTTAAGGAGGATAGTTTCAAGTGAACATTAAACAAGAAATTATCCCCAGAAGGTTCATAAGTTCCAAACTTTAAATGGAGAAATACTGACAGCTCCTCATACATCCTCTTAACACCTTCAGGATGCACTCAGGCAATGGGAGCATCTCTAGGTTCACTCAGTATCAACGGACAGAAAAATCCATACTCCTAAGGAGTCAAGTTTTGCCCCTGAACAGTATCGACTCTTGACCAATATCCTAACAGTGCTGCTGATACTCAGGAAAGTCCAATCAGACCTCCCATTCTGCTGTGCTTCAACTTTTGGTTTCAGAAATTGCTCCGCCATCTTGAAACAGACCAAAGTGCTTGCACCACGCATTGGCCTTGATCTGCCAAAGTTCTTCACCAGTTTTCTACCCAACTTCACCTTCCTTATCAGCAAAAGGATGAGGAAGGCAATAGCGCTAAGAAGAGGTCAATTTGCAGAGGTTCTTTCAAAGACTGCCAAGATCACCCATCTGTCCCATCTGAGCCCACTGGCTGGTGGTCCATGACTGGGCCTCACCAAGTCCACAATCTTCCAAAGACCCTGGTCACACAGGACGCCAAGAGCTAATCTGCCCGTTCTCCATTCTTCTCCCACTGCAGCCAGCAAATCTACCATCTGAAAAGCTTCAGCCGCCCAGAGGGCCCAGGGGGAAAAGCTCAAGGTAGGTGAATCACCCCTACAGTCTCTCGTGGGTGAATCACTTCTGCAGTTTCTTACCCACTAGGTTAATTTCACCCTTTTGGGGTGCTCGTCTCGATTTAGTCAGGAGCCCCGAGAAGCAGGGCTAGGGTTCACAGATTCGTGCGCAGGTAGCATAGGTCCAGGCTGAGCGGTGACGCTGGTTTCTTGGAGGATCACTAGGCCTTCTGGTTGAAGACGTCTGGCCTCTTCACTTCCTTATTCTGACACCCATCTTGGTTGGGGCCAACACCGTTTTGAACGCATTCTCCCCGGGGTGTGGGGCTCATTTCTCCTTCTGTCCACTCGTCGGGAACCCAAAAGCTGGAACAGCTGTGTCCAGGGCCAGCTACAACCCAGCTCCCGGAGGCCACGGCTATTCCTCCGTTGTTTCACAGATGCCAGACTAACGTCTTCCTTGACCACTTTTGAGACGCTTTCAAAGTCTCCCAGGATGGCCACTACCTGTGTGGACCTGGGTGGACCCGGAGACAGGTATCCACTGAGGGTGACGCAGAGCGTCGAGAGCACGGCTCACATCCCACGTCCTCCAGCAACATGTTACCACCCACCTCTGACTTCCATGTTCTCTTCCCTTCCACACAGGGCCCTCTGCAGCGCCCCCTCTCGCCCCCGGCGTGCACGACACCCGCAAGGACCGCCCCCACGCCCCGGCCTGGAGGGCTTCCCAGCCCGTGGCGGGGGCAGCAGGTGGGGGGAGGGGGGACACGGCCTGGTGGCCCCGGGGAGCGGTTTGGCGGGTGTCCCCCGTACCCCCACCCGGCCGCCCCCACCCCCACGCAGTCTCCCCCCAGCCCCCCGGACCCCGCCTGGCCGGGGCCGGGCTCCGCTCCCACGCCCGCCCCCCTCCTCTCCCGCGCCCCCGGCCCAGCCCGGGCCGCGCACCCCCCGCCCCGCACCCTCGCCGGCCGCCGCGCGGCCCCCGGCATTCCCGGCACGTCCGGCGCCGACTTTTACCTGTACTTTCTGCACTCGAGGCGGCTCGTCGGGCGAGAAACACCTCCCCGGGACCGCTACCTCCCCCGCCCCGGCTCCGCCCGGCTTCCTCCTTCCCCTCCAAGGCCGCAAAGTAGATGGAGTAAGAGAGTGTGTGTGCGAGAGAAAGAGAAAGAGGGAGCGGGCGCGGGCGCCGCGGGAGGGCGGGCGGGCGGCGGGCGGGAGGCGCGCCCGGCCCCCGCCGCCCTCCGGCCGCCGCCGCGGCCGCCGCCGCCGCGGGCTCGGCAACTCCGGCTCGCGCCCGGCCCCGGCCCCGGCCCGGTCCCCGCCGCCCGCCGCCCGCCGCCGCCCGCCGCCCCGCGGGCCGGGGCCGGCCGCGCCCCCGCGTCCCCGTACCTCGTAAAGGTCCCCAGAAGCCATGCCAGGCTGCGGAACTTGGCTCGCCGGGTGTGCGCGTCTGCTCGCTCGCGCCCTCCGTGCGTGTGCGCGAGGGGGCCAGTGTGCGCGTGTGTGTGCGCGCGTGTGTGTGTGAGTGTGTGTGTGGTGTGTTGAGTAAACTGTGTTTTTGCAGAATGACAGGCTTGGGGGCTGCCTATGCGCAGAATCAGAGCGGGCGGCGGCGGGGCTGGCGTAACCGGCAGCGGCGGCGGCGGCGGCGGCGGCGGCACGAGCGCGGGCAGCAGCGACGGCCGCGCAGCGCGCCCGGGAGGCACCGACGCGGCCCGAGCGCCACGGCCCCCGCGACCCGGCGACCCGGCGGCGGTGGCTGCAGCGGGCAACGGCTCGCCCCGGCGCCGCCTGCAGGAAGCCGCCCCGCGCCCGCCGCCGGCCCGGACGCTGCTGCCACTGGGCGAGTCCCCGCCCCCCGGGAGCCCGGCCCGGCCCCCGGGGAGGGGGGGGCGGGGGCGGCTGCCCGGCCGCGCCCCGGGGGACCGGTCCCGGAGTCCGGGAGCGCCAGGGCCCGCCCCGCCGCCCCGGGCCGGCTCCGGAGGCGGCGGCGGGGCTCCCCCCGGGGGTGACCGGCCAGGTGCCCGCCGGGCGCACCCGGCCCCGGGGCCGCGAAGGGGCGGCCGGGGAGGCAGGTAGAGAGCAGCGGTGGCCGGTCGCAGGGAAGGGGCCCCAGCTGGGCTCAGCCGACCGGGGGCCTCACCTCTTACCCCACCCCACCCCCCACCTACCACCCCCAACCCAGGGAGGGAGTGGGCGCCACCCCGGGAGACCTGGCCCCTCTGGGGCTCTGCAGCCCCTCCCCGGCTACATAGCCCCTCCCTCCAGTCTGGTTTGTAAGACGTGGAGGCCCCAGGGAGGAGGGACGACATGGCCCATACAGAGGCGCCAAGACAGCACCCCATAAACCCTGGAAAGTCTTTAGAACCAGGCGTGGCCTCCCTTCAACAGCCGCCTCCCCCCATTCATTCACTCATCCACTACTCAACAAACATTTTCCAGTCTACCCAACTACACGGGTGTCCGTAGACAGGCTCAACCGGGACCCTGCCCTCAAGGGACTTTGAATCCAAGAGGAGAAACTGGCCTCACAGACGTGAGGAGGATTCAGTCGTGCCACACAGAGGAGTTCCTACTATGTGCCAGGCTCCAGCTCGAGGTATTGAAGAAGCTCCCTGAAGTCCAAACTCCTTAATCAAGTCGTCTGTTCCTACCAAGATCCTGGATAAATGGTCTTCCTTCTGTTTGAAGACTTCTCTCTATAAGAGATACGGTTAACTCAGAACCTGGGAAGACAGGCGGTTCTGAACTCGGAAGAAAGGTCTTCCACATCCCAGCCCCCAAAATGCCTAGTTGGTTACTTTCTCCAGATGAGAAATGGACGTAATTCACATCCTTCCTCCTTCATTTCCTCTGTATGTGACTTTGGACATGTCGCTATACTCATCTCTAAATTGGAAATGGTGATAAACACCTAAAGTGATGTCAGAATTAAATAGGGGATCTATGTGTATAAGAAATGGCATATAGCAGCAGAACTCAATAAAGGTTATTCGTGTCTGAATCTGGACCCTGAACTGCCCTTGTGGAAAGATGCTGAAGGAGAATGTGTGACAAAGAGAAAGGGTTTAATCTAGAAGCTGTCAGACTTTTAAAGGACATCAAATTTTTCATTTCAAAAAAAAATTTCTTAGAATCTGAACCACAAAGTTTTCACGTCTGGCTCATTCTAAGATACGTGAGTTTGCATATGCTGTTCCCTCTGCTTAGAATGTCCTTCCACATGGAATCCATCTGGAAAACTCTTCCTCTTCCTGCAGGGGCTTGTTTATCTTTGTATCACAAGCATCTATCACTATTCCTGGCAGAGAGTGAGCACACAATGAATGTTTGTCAGGCTATGCCAATACAACAGATTTTATACCAATTTCTAGTTAAAATCCCATATTAAAACAGTGGGGGCGGGGGGGAGAAGGGTGAGTGTGTGGAAATAACAAAGTGTATTTGGTTTAAAAACTGTAGAAATAGTTATAGCAATTCTCTCCTCTTTTTATACTATTTTCCCAATGGTTATGGTTTTAAATAACAATAATAAATAGCTCTCAATCTGTAGGTCACAAAACAAATTTTAATGATCCTTAATTTGTACTTGGGAATAAACGTGCCACCATAGCATGAGGATGTAATTTGGAAGTAGAAGACAAGAAAGAAACTGGGTTTGGAAATAATCTGCTCAGCCAAATTTGAATATATAATCACTAGTTTTATAAAAACACCAAAAACTTGACTTGTGCTGGCCAAATGCTCCCTGGGAATGTGAGCACACTTTGAAAAACCCTTGTCTAGACAGCAATTGTTACAGAGTTCACAGAAGAGGATATTCACTGTGGATTGGCATGCTCAGGGGATAGCTGATGAAAGAGGTAGAATTGAAATGCATCTTGAAGACTCATAGGAAAGGAAGGACTGTTTTAATTTGGGAAAGAGGTAAGAGTAGGTGGTAGTCAGTGCCGCAATGGGAGGGGTGCTAGAAAACTAGAAGATTGATCCGTGGAGGTCATAGGACATTGGATAGCAAATGCAGGTCAGTCATGGAGAGTCTTGGATGCCAAGCTAAGAGGTTTGCAATTTAGCAAGTCAGCAGTGGAAAACTGGTGAAGACTTGCAAATCCATCAAAAACATGTGGCAATCAAAAGGGTGCCTTAGAAGACAAATTCTAGAAGAAATATGAGAAATGGACTGCAGAGGTTGAGGTTAGAGGCAGGGAGACCAATTGCCGTGGTCCACGGTGGTGCCAATAGAAATGAAGAAAACTGGACTTGCAAGGAAGAACCTCACCAGCCACCAACTTTCATTATGGTTATTCCACTTACTTCCATAAAGCATTTGATCCAAATCAACGGGACTTGATGACTAACAGGATGTGTGTGTACGTGTGTGTATGTGTTGGGAGTTGGGGGAGGGGTCAGCAACTAAGGAAAGAAAGGATACAGAGATGACTAAGGTTTTAAACTGAGTGACTGAGAGACCCATCCGTCATAACATTGTTCTATTTTGAGCTTGCCTCCAGACCATTGCTGGCCTCCAGAAAAGCCAGATGCTTCCTGAAGGATGAAGGGAAGGTTCCTCATCTTCTGTGGGAAGGTTGACCCAACCAATGGAAAGTTCTGCTCCAGGTTCTTCAGATGACATGGACCCATTGTTGCTCATGGAGAATGGAAGACACCTACAATATTCCAAAAACTGGGATAAGCTCTTCATGCTACTCATAACTCAGGGACAAGTGATAAAACTCAACGCAAACTGATTTAAAACAAAGAATTTATTGACTCACACAGATTACAAAAGGATAGAATTGCTCTCAGGGTTGGCTGGATTCAAGATCTCACAGGACATAACATAACATAACAACATAACATAACATAACATAACATAACATAACAAACACATAAAATTCCCAGGCAAAGGCTCTGCTTGGCTGATTGTAGATCATATGCTCTTGTTTTGGCCCAATTACTGCAGTCAGTCACTGATAGTACTCTGTGATTGGCCAGCTTAACTCACACACCCACCTATGGGGCAAGAAGAGTACAATGATTGGCAGCTTTACCGGAATTACATGATTGGAAGTGGGGATGAGCAGAAGCCCAAAGGAATGGGAGAAAGTATAGTGGGAAGATAGGCATCCACTATCTGGAGGAACAAACCTGGGGCAGAATGAGGACGTAGAAGCAAGGTCAGTGGCTGCCTAGAACATGACCTTGCGATGGAGCAAGACCAGCCAGTTTAATAGCCAAGGACAGATTGTTTTCACTGCCCTGACAGCGGATTACAATGTGACAATGACTTGAGACGTGAATCTTGACCGCCTGTATAGTATGGTGGTTTAACATGTAGACCATAGAGTCAGAAGGCCTGGGTTCGAATTCTTGCATCACCACTACTGGCTAGATGCTGTGAGGTTCTTGACTTAACCATTCTGTCTTTCCATTTCCAAATGTATTTGTTATTTTTTGCTGCACAATCAACTACCCCCAAAACCTAGTGGCTTAAAACAAAAGGTTTTTCTTATCTCACAGTGTCTGTGTGTTGGAGATTCAGGAGCAGCTTCAGAAATCACTAATTTCTGACTTATAGTCTCTTCTGGGGTTCCAGTCAAAATGTTGGCTAGGACTACAGTTATTTGAAGGCTCGACTGAATCTGGAGGCTCTACTTCCAAGATGGTGCCCACACAAAGGAGCTTCAGCTCCTAACCATGCAGATCTCGTCACAGCGTTGCTTGAGTACCCTCACACCATTTCATCTAGTCCCCCAAACCCAACAAAATAGAGCAAAACTGCCAAAGCTTCAGGTCTTTCTAGAACAGAGCCCCTAATTAAGCTGGTGTGTTGGTCCATGCTAACCTTGTTTGATGCAGAGGCGATCTGTAGCACGTCAGACTGTACGACTATGGATGTCGGGTCCACACCACTCATGTTAAAGATGAGAAAACTAAGACCTACATTGGGTGATCCCAGAGAAAGTACAAGGAGGAAGTCACAATGGCTTTGGGCGTCTAATCTTAGAAGCTAAGCACTGTCACTTCCATCATATTTTATTTTATTCTTTAGAACTAAGCCATTATGCCTAGCCCCAACACAAGAGGAGGCAAACTGGCTCCCACCTTTTAAAGGGAGGGCTATCAAAGAATCTGTAGGCATATTTTTAAATCACCCCACCACACCTGTAAATTGAAGTGATAAATACCCCATAGAGCTGTTTTAAGAATTAGATAAGATAATCCATGCAAAGCACATACCACTACAATACGGGCTGAATGATGGTGTTTGTTGTAATTACTGTTAAAACTACTAATACCTGGGGTGCCTGGATGGCTCAGTCAGTTAAGCATTTGACTCTTGATTTCAGATCAGGTCACCCTGCTTGGGATTCTCTCTCTCCATCTCTCTCTGCCCTTCCCCCCGCTCACACCTGCTTGCGCACACACACATTCTCTCACTCTCTCCTCTCCCTCTCAAATAAATAAACATTTTAAAGAATAATAAATTACCTTTTAAAAAACCTACCAATGCCAGTTTCAAACTTGATATGTATCACTAATATCCTTGAATGTTCAAGATTCCTATAGAAAGTCATTAAATCAAAACCTTCAAAAGGAATATTTTTCTCAAGCCATACAGAAGCTCTTGTTACTAATTAACCTTTATTTTTAGCATTAATTGAAAAATATTTTACTTCAATAATAAGAATAATTGAAGTAAAGTCATACTTATCCAGTACAACATGCTAGGTATTATTCTCACTGAACAATACAAATTACGCCTTGCCCTCACGACGTTTACAGTACAGTGAGGAAACAGACAAGAAAGCAAAATGCATACATAATATTATTTCAGGTATTGATATGACGTACGAAGAAAAATAAAGCTAAGTAAGATGACAGAGAGGAACTGAGATGGGTGCATACAGGGACCAGGAGGGGGAATTGGTTTAGATAAGGTAGTTAGGCAAGACCTCACTAAAGTGGTGACATTTGAGCTGAAACCTGAACAAAGTGAGAGAGAACACAAATCAAATCAGAGGGCAGAGAATGTCAGAGGGAGAAAATAGCAAAGACAAAGCCCTGAGGCTGAAGAAGCTTGGTATGTTCGAGGTCCCGCAATTAAGCCAATATAGGTGAAGAGGAGGGAACTCAGGAAGAAGTAAGCCAGAGAGCTAACCAAGGTCCAGGTATATGTTGGGACTTGTAGGCAAAGAATTTGGATTCCACTCTAAGTGAAATGAGAGGTCAGTGAGGGGAGTGGATAAGAGAATGCCATGATAGGATTGGCTCCTGGGTAAACAATGGAATGGAGAGGGACAAGAGGGATGCTGGACAGCATTACAAAAGTCCAGATGTAAGATCCTAGTGTCATGGCCTAAGAAGGATGGCATCAAGATGGGGGGGAGTGGTTGGATTGAGGGGACACAGGGATATATGTATAGAAGTAAAAGAATCCTAAATTTTTGGTCTGAGAGGCTAGATGAATGGAGGTTCCATTTACTGAAATGGGGTAAATGGGGGGGTGCATTTTGTAGGTGGTATAAATCGTGGGGGGGGGAATCAACGGTTTATTCCTAGGACATGTTAATTTTGAGATGTGAATTAGGTATGCAAATGAAGATGAAGGAATATTCAGCATGTAAGTCAGAAACTCAGACTGGACATGTGGTAGGAGTGGTCAGCATACCAATGGCAAGCAAAGGGACAAGTTATGGTCACTGATGGACTGGGCGAAGACCCAAAAGAGAAGAGGGCCTAAAGCCATTTAGCATTAAAGACCAGGAAGAAGAAGGTGAGGAGCCAGCAAAGAAATCTGAGAAATGAGGGGACTGAAACAGGAAGGAAGCAAGAGAGTGCTGTGTCCCAAATCCAAGTGAGAGACAGAGGGCTGATCATTAAATGTCAGTGAGAGTTTGGGTGAAAAGAGCACTGACCATACGACTTGGCAACATGGAAATCTCAGGTGACCCTGATGGGACGAGGTTTAGTAGAGCAGTAAAGTTGAAGTGTAAATTAAAGCGAGTTAGAGGGAATTTGGGCAGAAAGGAGGTGCAGATGGTGAGCACAGGTGACTCATTCAAGGCCCTTTGCTATAAAGAGCAGAGAAGTGGGTCAGTAGATGGAGGGGAACACTACATGTGGGAAGGATTTTTAATATAGACAATATGACAGCACGTCTGAGCAATGATAGGAATGACGCACTAAACGGGAAGAAATGGTCATGCAACAGGAAGAAGAGAGCAATGCTGGAACAGAGTCTTTGAAAGGCCAATGGGGAAGAGATGCAGAAGGCCAAAGTGGAGGGGTTGGAAGTGGAGTCCCTCTGTAGTGGGTTGAATAGTGTCCTCTAAAATTCATGTCCACCCGGAAACCTAGAATGTGACCTTGCTTGTAGATGTAGCTAGCTCAGATGAGATCATATAACATTCAGCTTGTCCCTAATCCAATAACTAGTGTCCTTATAAGACGAGAAAATAGAGACTGAAACACATCAAGAGAATGCCATGTGACAATGCGAACAGAGATTGAAGCAATGTGTGTATAGCCAAGGAATGCCAAGGATTGCAAACAACCACCAAGGTGGCCTTGCCAAGACCTTGATTTCAGGCTTCTAGCCCCCAGAGCTGTGAGAGAATACATTTTTGTTGTTTTTAGCCACCAAGTTTATAGTAAGCTATTCTGGTAGCCACAGGAAACTAATATACCATCCACCGAAAGAACAAGGAAGTCCAAGCACACGGATGTAGATGAAGTTGTTGGCAGGTTTGGAACCCATTTCTCTTATTTCTGTATTCTCCATGAGATAATCCATGAAATCACCAGATGAAAGTGAAGGGAAAGGAAAGTATCAGATAGGGGAATGTGATTTGCCTGGAACAACATTGGTTTAGTCTGTTGTCTCCCAAATCTATTAATAGTATCCCCTTTCACTCCCAAAGTTACCCATATTTAGACAATAAATGTATGGTGTTTCTAGTATTTGATGTTTGAGGACAGATCTAAAACTATAAGAAGTCAGGGCACCTGGGTGGCTCAGTCAGTTAAGTGTCCAACTCTTGATTTCAGCTCAGGTCATGATGGGATGGAGCCTCCCCTCCCCCCCATCAGGCTCTGCTGAAAGAGTGGAGCCTGCTTGGGATTCTTTGTCTCCCTCTCTCTCTGTCCCTCCCCTGCTCACTTGCTCTCTCAAAAATAAACATTTAATAAAAATATGAGAAGTTGAGTCAGAGAGAAGAGTAGGATTGACTAGGAAAATAGAGTGGCATTGTGGGAAGGTACTAAAAACCCACTGGATATTTTTATTAATAAGTTAATCAACCAGTAAACATGATGGTGGTTTATCCAGTCACATTAGTTGTTCAGGGCCAAGCTGGGTGTTGGGTTTAACCAAGGTTGGAATTAGCCATGTGTGTTCAATGGAAGAAGAGAGGGGAAAGGGAGTGATAACAGGGGGGCTGCAATGGAGAGGATAAAAACCAAGGTGTTGGTCAATGGATTGGAATAAAAATTGATGGAGTTAGGACTCTGGAAATGGGGCAGTCAGTAAGGAAGGCTAACCACTCTTGAGCAACTATCTTGGGCTGCATGACCATCCTGTTTCCTTCACTTCTTTCTTGCTTCCTTACTCATGCTGTATGGACCTGCTGTTGTATCAGGAGGATGGCAACAGGATCAATTTTCAGAACCTTGAAGACATTAAGAAGAGAGGGTGAATCTGGGGTGAGAACTGAGCGGGGGATGGGGGGGAAGACCACAGTTATTGGGGCTGGGAGTGGGGCTGAGAAATGAGGGAAAGACAGAGAGAGAGGAAAAAAAGACCTTCTGGAAAACCCAACCAAGATATTCTTTGACCTTAAAAGAAGGGAAAATGTGTTGAGCTATTCATGACGTCCAGTGATTTCTGATAAGAAAGTGAACCTGCCATTCCTTCTAGTCACTATAGGCAGAACTCAGTTAATATATGCATGTTGTATCATTTTATCATTTCAACAAGGTAAGAACCATTGGTCCCCTATCTTAATCGATGCAAGAAGAAAAGGCCATGACCCAAGGGACATGCTTTACAAGGGGCAGGTAGAGCTTCTGTGGCCTAAAGTAGCCCAGACTCCCTGTGGGCAATGTGTACTGGGGGAAAGATTTTTTGCAGAGACCATCACAGGAGAAAGAAAACCCAAGTATTTGATCTGGAGTCTTAACTAAGAAATCTTAGGGTGGGAGATGAGTGGATTCTAGGAAGGAAACAATATTAAATTTTTAGGTGTGTGTGTGTGTGTGTGTGTGTGTGTGTGTGTTTTGTAAGAAGGAGGAATTTGGACTTGTTAAGCTGAAAAAATTTTAAAACACAGGAATTCGCGCACATAAAAATAACACACAAGCTCACACTCTGTTAGCTACGAGAGCAATGAAGTTATCTAGAATCATGGAACTTCTAGAAAACTCTCCAGTACCCTGTGAGAGATTGAGTGAAAAAGGCAAAAATATCTTAGAATTATTATAAAAATTGTTTTGACCATATGGATTCCTGAAATGGTTTCAGTGGCCCCAAGGTTGACTGGACCACACATTGACAATTATAGTTCTACAGAATCATGTAAAACCTATCTTTGTTATAGGTAAAATTGTATCTTTGAAGATTGTACAGAAATGTTTTCTTTTAACTAAATACATTTAAGCTGCATTGCTCTTACATCTTGGGAGGGGAGTGTGCATGTTCTCATTCATAAAGTTCCCTCAGAGGAGCCCAGAATAGAGGCCCAGAGCCCCCTGCACAGGACCTGAGTGGGCCCTTTGCCACCACAAGCTTCTGGAACACAAGGAAACCCAAGGAAACACAACCAAATGTACTGGTGAAGCCCTACAGGAAAATTTCTCCTCCCCTTCCTTCTCCTCCTCATTTTTCTCTTCTTTTTTTATTGTTTTATAATATGAAAATTCCAAATCTATGCAAAAGAAAAAGAACAATGTAGTGAGCTCACATGTACCCATTACCCAGGTACAAAAACAACAGTCCAAGGCCATTCTGCTTCCATCTCTACCACCCCATTCCCTCACCCCTCAGGCTAGATTATTTTGAAGCAACTCTCAGACATCCTATCATTTCTTCTGAAAATGTGTCCATATGTATCTCTAAATGTTCGAAATGTAACCACAATACCACCACCACACCTAAATTAACACTAATTCCTTCATATCAAATATTCAGTCAATGTGCAAATTTCCCCTGTTGTGCCATAAATACTTTTTGACAATTGGTTTGTATAAATCAGCATCCAAACGTCTACACATGCACGTGCTTGCTATGCCTCTTAAAATTTTGTTAAACTTTAGGTATCTCTTTCCTTTTTATTTTCCTTATAAGTTTGTTGTTGGTGCTGTTAGAGAAACTAGATCATTTGTCAGTAGTGTCACTTAGCATGTACTTCTTTCCCCAGTAGTTCCTACATGTGGGTAGCTAGATCTAATCTGGGTTTATTTTGGGGGCAAGAGTGCTTCATAGCTGGTGTTGTGTACTTGCCATAAGGAATATGTCTGCTTATCTTTTGTGATTTTAGCTGCCACCGATGACTCTTGGCTAGATTCATTTCATTGGGGTTGCCAAATGGTGTTATCTATCATGTCTTCCTTATTTATCAATTGGATAATGCCATGAACTCTTTCCTGATCAACTCCTTGGTTGTCCTAAGATATTTTTGTACAGGAAAGGCTGGCTAAAAGTTTCATTCGTTCCTTTTATTTATCAGTCTTCCAAATCATGAGTTGGTTCTCCAACGTCTCCAAAGAATCAGGATACATTTGTTTCACTGTCTTTATGAACCCGTGAATTTTAACATGTTTAGTATGTTTCACCCCAATGTTTCTCTTCTTATGGCTCAAATTGGTCCTAGTTTGGCTGGGAGGAGCCTCTTGCAGTTAGGAGGAGCCTCTTCCAGTTGGTTCTTGAGACATTAAACACATCCTTGCTTTCTGGTTTGAGAAGATGCTCAGACATCTTAACCACTTCCTGCACCAGACCTGGAATCCACCATTTCACCAATGATCCATTGTTCCTTTTACTGAGAAATGGCATTAGGTTACCATGAAGTGAACACCAACTTGTGCTTATAGATAGTTCATCATTTGGGGGCCTTTTCTTTTTTTTTTTTTTAAATTTTTTTTTTTCAACGTTTATTTATTTTTGGGACAGAGAGAGACAGAGCATGAACGGGGGAGGGGCAGAGAGAGAGGGAGACACAGAATCGGAAACAGGCTCCAGGCTCCGAGCCATCAGCCCAGAGCCTGACGCGGGGCTCGAACTCACGGACCGCGAGATCGTGACCTGGCTGAAGTCGGACGCTTAACCGACTGCGCCACCCAGGCGCCCCTTGGGGGCCTTTTCAATGGACAAAGTTAGAAATTTTTTGTAGGTCTTTTAGCCCTTAGGGTATGTGCCACAAGGGATATCCAGTCACTTTACTTTGTTTTAAAATTTTTTTTAATGTTTTTGTTTATTTTTGAGACAGAGAGAAACAGAGCATGAGCAGGAGAGGGGCAGAGACAGAATCTGAAGCAGGCTCCAGGCTTTGAGCTGTCGGCACAGAGCCCATCGTGGGGCTTGAACTCACAGACTGTGAGATCATGACCTGAGCTGAAGTCGGATGCTTAACCGACTGAGCCACCCAGGTGCCCCACTTTACTTTGTTTTAGAGTCACTTGAAATAACTTCTTGGTTAAGTCACCAACTCACTACACATTTACATTCATTTGTTTCCATGTTTCCTTTTTGATTTTGATTTTTAGGGACAATATTTTTATTTTTATTTAATTTTTTTAATTGTGCAAATATTTACATGGTTCCAGAGTTAAATCTACAAACAAGATATATTGAGGGAAGTCTAGCTCCTACCATTTTTTTCTCCACTCTGTTTCCTCCCTCCCCTTGTAGCTAACCATTTTATTTCATGGGTTATTATTGAACTTTTAATATAAACAAATCTGCACATACATTCATATATCGTCATTTCCTAGATAAACGCTAGTATACTGTGCACATTTTTCTCTACCTTGCTTTTCTCACTAAACATTATATCTTGGATATCTTCTTCAGCATTATTTGGAATTCAAGGTACTAATCATTACAATGTTGGGAGAGAAGGTGTCCAAAAACAAGCCCCATCACTACGGGCAGAACATTAGGTTCATTTCTATTTCTGAGAGGAGTGGCTGCTGCAACTGTCAATCGTCATGGCAGGGACTCAATCTGGAGATGACAAACGAGTACTTTCAGTGGGGAGGGAACGTGAGGCTCCGTGAAAGAGAAAGGCATCTTAGGAAGCCTTTGAGAATGGAGGCAAATGAGCTGAACAACGACCAGAATTACCCAGACAAGGAAGTGGCCCTGGCAGTGTCAGCTGGGGACTCAGAGGAAGGAACTTGTCCGTGGTCTCAAGGATTAGCCCAATAATTGATTTCAATTTTCTCTGTGTTTAATTTATCTTCTTTCATTGCAAGGTCTTTACACAGGTTTTGTGAAATGTTACAGCAGTAACTTAGTTGGGCTATGGAAAATTCAGAGACAAGCCTGTGTATGTGATTGGAATGTAGTGATAAAGCAGAAAGTGGCCATCCCTCCTATCTCCTGCCCCAAGGCTAGGAAAGTAGCAGCAGCAGCAGCACACGGGAATGCAATGGCTCACAATTTCAAGAGGTAGGGTGAAGGCTAATCCTGTAGAAATCCTGTGGCATGGAGAATGGGGCCATGGAAATAGATGGTCCGGATTTGGGTCTATATCAACCTGTTGAATGGAGTCGGACTTCTTGATGAAGGAAGGTTGCAGAAAAGACACATAGATGCATGGAAACTCATTCCCAAGAGGTCTTTCCCTTTAAGTAGAAAAGGACATTGTGTGTTGGCTGAGGAAATATGAATGATATGACACTAAGTGATTAATGAAGACTACAAAAGGAGTCCAACATATCATTTTACTCATTGACCATACGTAAAATGTAAAATACTGATTTCTGGTATGTAAATAGACACATTTAAACGAACATAATCACAATGAAATCACAATGAGTGATGAGATCATGGGTAATTTATGTCTTTGTATTTTCCTTGTTTTTAAAGTTTTCTACATTGAATATACTTTATTTTGAATAAATAATTTTGAATTACTTTGAATATTGAATATACATTACAATGTCACTTTGAAACAATAAAAAAAAGGGGGGAGGGGTTCCTGGGTGGCTCAGTTGGTTAAATGTCGCACTCTTCATTTCAGCTCAGGTCGTGATCTCACGGTCATGAGATCAAGCCCCACGTCAAGCTTAGCACTAGGCATGGAGGCTGTCTAAGATTACCTCTCTCCCTCTGCCCCTCCCCAGCTTGCATGTACATGCACACATGCGGTCTCTCTATATAAATAAATAAATAAATTAATTAATTAATTAATTAATCTAACTGAAAAAATGGGCAAAATATTAATAGGCAATAGAGAAATGAACATATATAATGGGAAATTAACTTAGGAAAAAGAAACTATCCAAACACACTTGTAATACAAGAAATTCAATGTAAAAAATATATAGCAATTAATGTATTAACTGATTGATGATTTTAAAAAATTTTCCAATACCTAGTATTGCTAAGGATGTAGAGAAAATGGCTCATATACGATGTTGACAGGACACTAAATTGTTGCTATCTTTTCTGGAAGAAAAATTTTCATTGTTTATCATTCTCCTTAAAATGGTCATACCCTAGGGCCCAGTAATTTAACTTCCACAAAATTTTCTAAATAAAAATCAGGTATGTGCATAATGACTTATGTTTAGGAGTATTTATTATCATTATTTATAACACCAAAAATTATTAAAATGTAAATATCCAAAAGGTTAATAATATTCTGTAGGTAATTAAACTCATGACCTTTAAGAATAGCTATGACGTGGAAGAAAAGCTCAACATACATAATTGAGTGGGAAAAGAAAGATTAAAAAATGGTGTATCTAGGGGCACCAAGATAACTGAGCCAGTTAAGTGACTGACTCTTCATTTTGGCTCAGGTCATGATCTCCTGGTTCATGGGAATGCGTCCCACATCGGACTTTGCGGTGAAAACACCATGGAACTGCTTGGGATTCTCTCTCTCTCTCCCTCTCTTTCTGCCCCCTCTCACTCTCTTTCTCAAAAATAAATAAATAGACAGCTTTTTAAAATAGTGTATCTCGTGTAATTAGTATTGCTCATAAAATTGTGTGTGTGTGAGTGTGTGTGTGTGTGTGTGTGTGTAGTAAAATGTTAACACTGATTGAATATAGTACATTTGGGCTTTCTTCCATAGACGTTGTTGAATTTTGTAAACGTTCTACAATAAGCATATAATGTGTACACACCTAAACAGGCATATTTATAAAACCAGGACATTGTTTTTTCAAATTGTGTTTTTACATTTATTCATTTTTGACAGACAGAGAGACAGAGCACAAGCAGGGGAGGGGCAGAGAGAGAGGGAGACCCAGAATCCAAAGCAGGCTCCAGGCTCTGAGCTATTAGCACAGAGCCGGACGCGGGGCTCAAACCCACAAACCACGAGATCATGACCTGAGCCGAAGTTGGACGCTCAACCGACTGAGCCACCCAGGCGCCCCCAAAACCAAGACTTTTTTTAAAAGAAAATGGTATTTTAAAAGTAAAACAATGTTCTGGAGTGGGAGTTTACAGAACAGCAATGCGGGGAGGCTAGAATGATTCATACGGTGATGAGCTGAAGTTGGAGACATCAGAATCATGTTTAGCTTGATATAGATACAACTAGCTACATACAGATATTTACAGATGTGTGTATATATACAGATTAGTATACACACACATATCTCTTTGCTCTGTCAGCTGAGGGGGCCTAGGAGTAATGACACCTCAGTAGTATTGAGCACATCTAATGCCCAAATCTTGGTTTCAAATACCGTTCTCCAATAAAAGAACAGGGCTCTTTAGAAGAATGGCTGATTCTAGGACAAAGGTAGGAAATACATAAAATGAGCCTGTAATATCTTATGCTACCAGTAAATAAGAAAGTGCTCAAAATTAATAAATAGGCCCCTAATTATGAGGGCAAGTCAAAGAAGCCAACTGGAAAAGCTGCCAATGGCCAAAGCTGGACCAATTTGAGCAATGAAATAAATGAAGTCTCATTGGATTATATCCAAAGTATAAAATAAATATTCATGAATCAATGCTGATATAAATGAATTATTGAATGAATGAATAAATAAATACATACATAAATAGGTGAGCAGAGACAAATTTCCTTTGCAGAAGTATTCCAAATAATTTATGTAGATATGCCATATTCAAGAAGGTGAAGCATCACTCCCCACTCCTTAGCTGTGGGCTACACATAGTGAGTCCCTTCTAAAAGAGCACAATATAGAAAGTGGGAGGGGACAGTAATTTTACAGTGGAGAAACCTGATAAACACAACTTCAGCCAAGTAATCAAAATGAAGGTCAACAGTGGTAAGTCATGCCAACAGTATGCAGTCTTGATATGATGTGATAAAAATGGTATGTTAGCCCTGTGACTTGTCAAAATCCCATGAACCCAGTCTAATCAAGAGAATAGCATCAGACAAATCCCAACTGAGGGACATTCTACAAAATATCACACCAGTACTCCTCAAAAACTCATCATAAATAACCAAAGTCTGAAAAAATGTCACAGCCAAGAGGAGTCTAAGGAGGCTTGATGACTAAATGTAATGTGGTACCCTGGATGGGATCTTGGAATGGAAAAAAAACTATATTAGGTACAAATTAAGGTAACATAAATAGAGTATGGTCTTTAGTTAATAATAATGTAACAGTGTTGGTCACTAATTATGATAAATGTACCATGCTAATGTAATGTGTTAATAATAGCAGAACCCAGGTGAGAAGTATATGGGAACTCTCTGTACTTCTCCAGAATTTTTCTGTAAATGTAAAACTATCCTAAGATATAGAGGAAGGTTTTTTTTAAGCAACATTCTGTAACAAATAAAAGCATTTTTAGAAATTACCTCTGCGGGATAGGTACAAGGCATGAAAGCCAAGGTTTTTTTCTGGAGGAAAATATTGTTGTATTAATTTCAATTAACACATAGCTAAAAATACACACTAAGAGGAGGAATATTTTTCTCTTCATTAGAAGAAGAGTGAAATATTACATTTTTCTGAACATATAGATGTCCATAAGGCAGTGATTGCATTCTCCTTTATCACAAAATAGGAGGGAAGACAGTGAATTTATCTGAGGGAAACACCTACCTAAACAACAAGAAACATTTCAAGAGGAAGAATCTAGGGAAGAACCTGCCTCCAAAGATAAGCTATTCCAAAATTCAGAAGAAAAATTTAAAAACCTGGTTGGGATTCTCAAAAAAAGGGCAAAAGTAATAGGTTCCATAAGTAATGATCAGAGCATCATAGGAAAAGATTGAGATGAATGGGCAAAGGAAAGTGAGAAAAAGGGAGGGGAGTCATACAAAGATTTCAAGGAAACTTACAATGTTGTCACAGAATGAGAATCAACATTACAGATAATAAAGGACAGTATGTGGTGTAGACAGCAAACTTAAGAATACCTCTCAGAATTTAAAATAAAAAGACAAAGGATTAAGATAAAAAGAGAAAGTAAGATAACCAAGGGAGAATCGAGAAAAAAGATGATGTTTAAAAACTGTAACTGTAAACATTTTTTTTTAATTAAAAAAAAAAGGCAGGGGCGGGGAGACTGGGTGGCTCAGTCCATTAAGCGTCTGACTTCAGCTCAGGTCATGATCTCGCAGACCGTGGGTTCAAGCCCCGCATCGGGCTCTGTGCTGACCGCTCTGAGCATGGAGCCTGTTTCAGATTCTGTGTCTCTGGCTCTCTCTGCCCTACTCTCACTCACACTCTGTCTCTCTCTCTCTCTCAAAAGTAAACATTAAAAAAAAATTTTTTTTTAAGGTGCAACTGAAGAAGAGGAAAAACAGAGCAGAAGGAAAATCTGGGGATATAATAGAAGAAAACAGTGGTGAGCTAAAGACTTCCCACTTTATAGAAATCTATAATGTGAACCATTTTATACAAAGAAAGTAGTCATTTACATGTAAAGGTAAAACAATAACATTCTCATACAAACAAGAATTCAAAAAACATACTTTGTTGAAAAAAGTTTCCCTTATTATATATTATACTCCAATCAAAATAAAAGCCTCAGGAATGGAACAACCATAAAGAGGCCAGCAATAAACGCTAAAATCATTCAAAATAGTTAAGTCTAAATAGCTGTTTTAAATCTAGTTGTAAAACTGAAAGTGAATGTAAAAGTCACAATGTAATAATATCTTGTACTTAAACCTGTGTAGAAAGGGGAAGTAAACTGTACTAAATACTTTGTCTCAAGTTGGAGCTGAAGGATTGGGAAGCCCAAAGACACTCCTTTGCTCCTGACTCTGCAATTAGAAAAAAGCAACCAGAGAATAAATTTGAAACACTAAAGATAACCACTACAAGAATTCACACTATCTCTTAGCCTCTAAAACACAGACAAATATAAAAGCAAAGTCAATATAGTCCACAAAACATAAGATAGAAAATAAAGGAGATACCAAAGAAGTGTAAAAAACAAAAAGACAGGAGTTAAGGTCACAGTAATAATACTTATTATAATAATAAAAGTAAATGCGATAAATGCCTTTAAGAGGAACAAACACTTTACAAAAATTTTAAGGTTTATTTATTTTTTTGAGAGAGAAAGACAGAGACAGAGACAGAGCGTGAGAGGGGGGAGGGGCAGAGAGTGAGGGACACACAGAATCCGAAGCAGGCTCCAGGCTCTGAGCTCTCAGCACAGCTTGACAGGGCTTGAACCAGAGATCATGACCTGAGCCAAAGTCGGTCGCTTAACTGACTGAACCACCCAGGCGCCCTGGTAGCAAACACGCTTAAATTCTCTTAAATTGGCCACACACACACACACACACACACACAAATACACACACACACACACACATAACATATATACATGTATATATACATACATGTATAGTATATGTATGGCAATATAATATGTTCAAAAAATAAGAGAACACAAGAAGACATGGTAAAATGAATACTGGAGGGAAAAGAAATCTAGGCAAGAAAACTAAATGGGACAAAGGGGGACACATTATAATAGTGATGGGTATCATTCAAAATGAAGAATGGTGCAACAGTCAGCAAACACTTATCAATTCCCACAGCTTTTCAGAAATTAAAAAATACATATGAAACACTGAACGCTTGATACTCCTCAAATTTAAAATAACATATATAACTTTTTTGAGTTACTCTGTTCTGACAAAACTCCATTTAAATATATAAAGAAACAATTGTTAGATATACAAAGAAAAATTAACACAAATACTGTGATTTTGTGACGCATCAGCACTAGAAGATAAATTGTTACTAGAAGATAAACAAAAAATAAAAACATAATCTAAATCATAAAATTAGTAAGTTTAATTTTTAAAGTGGGGTGAGGAGAAAGTACATTTTTCTGACAATTATAAAAGTGACAAATATAGAACATATAAACATAAAACTCAAAATTCAATACAATTACATGTTAGTGACAGACATTACCTGAAGATAATTGATCTTGAGAATAATCCTTTTAAAGTAAATCCCTTTAAAAGGAAGTTCAAAATTTTCACAATGAGCATTGGAGAAAAGTTGGAGTGGAACATTATTTTGAAAAATGAAACAAAAAAAATTGTCACAGTAAGTTTATTTTATTGCATATTTAATGAAATTAAAGAACAAAAATATTGATTTTGGCATATTTGTTCCAACAAAATTTGAGATCTCCTGAGATAACATCCTTCGTGTTTGAATAATAAAAAGACGGGTTTTTCCTAAAAGAAAGATGAAAGCTTTTATCAGTCTCCCAAGGGTCCTTTCAATGTTTTTCTATTTGGACATTACTCCTCTGAAGCTATCATGTCATTACCTTGTAGAATTTCAACTTCTTTCTCTTGTATTCTGCCACAGCCTTAGTTGTCAAAGGAATTTCGGTGATTCTAGCAGTTCTCCAACATCACCTCCAACCTTACAAAATTCTGCAGGTTTTCTTTTTAATCCAAGATAATGTGTGTGCTTTGTTTTGTCAGGAAAACACCCCCACAATCAGCTAGCGGTGACTGGACAAAGAGATCTGACCAGCTAAACAGGTAAAGCTCCTGATCTCAATAGTGAAGGGACCTTGAGGATGAGACCAATTTCCTAAGCGATTAATTCATCCACAAACATTTCATGTCATGACAATTTTGCTCCCCTCTATGACTTCATAACTGCAGGGAGTTAGATGCTGAACTCTCGATACTGAACTCTCCCTTCGTGGAATGTAAAATAAACTCTGTCCTATATAATTATGTGTAAGAATATATCAAAATTGCGATGACAGCTTATTTAGAAGTTAATCACAGCAAAAACAGGTGGTGTCAAAACTATAGAGTACAGGGAAGGTGTGTTTATCAGTGGCAGAATTTATGGAGTTAAATGCTTTCATTATTAAGTAACGCTGAAAACAAATAAACTAAGGACTTAATTTTAAAAAACTGGGAAAGATATGAAATTTAAAACCAAGGAATTAACAAAGATATAAAGGACACTCAAAAAATAAATCTAAGCTCTGATTCTTTGAAAACACCAACACGTTCCAAGACTAGGCAAGAGAAAGAAGGGAGAGAGGGAAAAAAGGAGCGAGGTGGAGGAACAAATGAAATAAGAAGAAAGAAAGAAAGAAAGAAAGAGAGAATGAGAAAGAAAGGAAGGAAGGAAAGAAGGAAGAAATGAGGGAAGCAGGAAGGGAAAGGAATACACAGGGCGCAATTACATAATGCTAAGTATCA
Organism: Lynx canadensis; assembly: GCF_007474595.2. Taxonomy (NCBI): domain Eukaryota; kingdom Metazoa; phylum Chordata; class Mammalia; order Carnivora; family Felidae; genus Lynx; species Lynx canadensis. The sequence goes on along the minus strand of NC_044317.1, from coordinate 7,436,520 downwards.
TAAAAAGGTCTTCCGTTCTGAAGTGATCAGGTTTTGGAAGAACTCAAAGTCCATTTGTTCTTAAATCAAAATTAGCAATATAAAGTGACTGTTATCGCCATCTGTTGGTGGCACACAGAGTTGACACCTTTGCTTGGGCTTTGTTAACCTCTAAGAATCTTGCAAATTGAAATTTCAAAATTGTTTTAAATTTATAGCTTCTGAATATTTTACATGGTACAAGATACTTTAGATGCTATGTCGATTTTAGAATCTTGATGAAATTTAAAATGTACTGGAAATTATAAATAGTTAAAATTGACTTAAGAGGAGGTAGAAAAGTCAAAAACACAAACGACAATGTAAGAAGTCAAAACAATTTTTCCCCAACATGTATAAGGACCAGACAGGTGAGTACTTTTAAGAAAGGAATTATTTCCCATACTCCTGAAACTGCTCCAAAATGTAGAAAAAGAGGGAGACACTAATTTCATAGATCAGTATAGTTCTGATACCATAAAAAATCTGACAAAAGTACCCCCAAAAGAGGGAAATTTAAAGATAAATTACCATATTAAATATGGAAGCAAAAGTCATTCAAAAAATTATAGCAAGTTAAATAAAACCATATATTCAAAGAATAATACACTGTGTCCCATGAACATTATTTCCAAATGTGCAAGGATAGTTCAATATTATGAAATCATCAATCTGATTCACCACAGTAACAGATCCAAACAGGAAAACCCTGTGAAGATCTTGAAAGATAATAAGAAAACACTTTGGGAGTGCCTGGGTCACTCAGTCAGTTAAGCATCCGACTTTGGCTCAGGTCATGATCTCATGGTTCTTGGGTTTGAGCCCTGATTCCAGCTCTGTGCTGACAGCTCAGAGCCTGGAGCCTGCTTCAGATTCTGTATCTCCATCTCTCTCACTGCCCCTTCCCTGCTCACACTCTGTCTCTCTCTCTCTCTTTCTCTCTCTCTCTCTCAAAAAATAAATAAACATTTAAAAAAATAAGAAAACACTTTGATGAACTTCAACTGCATGCCTGGTTAAACAATGCTACTGCACTAGGGTGAGAAGAATAGTTCATAAATATCAATAAGATTTCCTCTTCTAAAATCAAGAGTAGGAAAACAAGGCCTGAAATAACCACAGTTAGCCATATTGTTTGGGAATTTTTGGCCAGTGCAGTAAGTCAGAAAAATAAATAAAAATGTAAACTACAATAGTATATATGACTATTTGTTTTCAAAAGCCAAAAGAATCAATTAAAAACAAATAAGTATACACACAAAGGGAAAAAAAGTGAGAAAGAGAGAGAGAGAGAAACCAAGAAACAGACTCTTAACTATAGAGAACAAACTGATGGTTACCAGAGGGGAGGTGGGTGGGGGGATGGGTGAGATAGCTTATGGGAATTAAGGCGCATACTTGTCGTGATGAGCACTGAGTAATATATAAAATTGTTGAGTCGCTATTTTGTACACCTGAAACTAATATGTCACTGTATTAACTATACTGGAATTAAAATTTAAAAAACTAAATAATTTTTTAAAAATGAGTTCAGTTTTAATTTTATTTTAAAAATATGTATGAAACAAGACAATGGCTTTTTCACATCCTAGTGATAATCATTTACAAAATATCACAGGAGAAAATGATTTCACAAAAGTATCAAAAACAATGAAATTTCATGAAAAAAATTTTAAGACATGCTTTTTAAAGCTACAAAACTCTAAAAAAACATAAATAGTTTGGACATGTAAAGTAGCATACTGTGTCCATGAATGAGAGGACTTCATATTGTAAACAAATCAGTTCTTTAAACTAATACAAACATAGTACAATCCAACCAATATCTCAATAGGACTTCCTTTTGGAAATAAATACAGATTTTCAAAAATTCAAGTAATCAATGCAGAGAATATTTAAGACTTTTTTAATGAAGGGAAATAGAGTGGGCCTTTCCCGAGATGATTTTAAAAGTACTACCAGTCTTGGTGCAAGGCTAGAAAAATAAATCAATAAAACCCAACCCAATGTCCAGGAACTAAAAGAAGGATCTGTAAGATAGTGGCATGTGAAAAAATAGCATCACAGAGCAGCGTGGAAAATAAGACTATTACTAAGTTTTATTGAAACAATTGGCTGAGCACTTGGAAAGTATATAAAGTTAAACCCTACTCCAAATATACATATGGTAGGCTGTAATTAGTTCTTAACTGTCCACTGCCCTTCCTATGAGATTATACTTCCATGCCTCACTGACATAGACTTAGCCATGTGACTTCATTTGGCCAATGAAATGTGAACACAAGAGACAGGCCACATCCCGAGTTCATGGTGCCATTAAATGGTTCCACCATCACTCTTTGTCCCTTGGTCATGAGAAAAGGCTATAGGCTGCTCCTTCAGGGTGAGTCCCACACAAGGGCATACCTGGAAGAGTACCAAAACTCACGCACAGCCAATAAGTAAAGTGCGTGAGAAATCAATATGTATTATTACAAGTCACTGAAATCTGGGGATGATTCGTTACCAAGAATATCCTAAAGAAAAGTTGAGTGATATAGAAGTAGAAAGATGAAATGTAACAAAGAATATATGAAGTCTCTAGAGGAAGCTATTGATAAATGTTTATATAATCTTATATCTATTTAAATATAATGTGGAAGAACAACATTTAAATAGAACAATTAAAAGCTTTGGCCACATCAAAGTTTAAAACTTCTTTTCTACAAAATATTCAGCCAACAACAAACTGGGAAATTTTATATGTCAAAGGATTCATATATAAAAAGTTCTATGAGTGGGGAAGAAAAGATTAATGTTTAAGGGGCCAATGACATTAATGAAAGTTAATTCTCAAAATAAAGGATAAGACTAACCACAGAACTTGTTAGGATATATTTAACCTCAGTAATCACCAAATAAATGCTAATAAATGCTGAATTCCTTTTCTGAGTATTTTATTAATAGAGATAAAAAATATGATCATGTCTGATGTTGGCAAAGGAATAGGGAAAGTGGCACTCCCCTATACTGTTCTTAAGAGTGTAATTTTTTTTTTGGAAAGCAATTTGGCAAATTGAAGACTTACTTAAAAAGTAACTCAGAAAGTCTATTTCCTGGAATTTATCCTTAAAAATAACTGGACAAATGGGCAGAAATATATACACTTATACATACATAACATCCCAGTGTCTTTTTTAATAGGGAAATACCTTAAAAAGCCTTAAATGGTGAAGTAAATTATGATACATTTATATATTGGAATACTACACAGCCATTAAGGATGATTATATACATGTATATTTACAAGAAAAGACATACATGATTTAAAAAGGAAAAAACAATTTAAAAATATTTGGTTATCTCCAATTATTTTATTATTACTATATATCATATAAATTATATGTACATATGTATATTTTAATTGTTGTGTGTGTATATTTGTACACACACATAATTTTTTAATATCTAAAACTGGAAACATAGCTAAATAATTGGCCTTTGGTGTTTTTTTTCCCCTTTTTCTTCAAATGCATTTTTTTTTCCAACTTTTATTTATTTTTGGGACAGAGAGAGACAGAGCATGAACGGGGGAGGGGCAGAGAGAGAGGGAGACACAGAATCGGAAACAGGCTCCAGGCTCTGAGCCATCAGCCCAGAGCCCGACGCGGGGCTCGAACTCACGGACCGCGAGATGGTGACCTGGCTGAAGTCGGACGCTTAACCGACTGCGCCACCCAGGCGCCCCTCAAATGCATTTTTTTTTTTAAATTTTTTTTTTCAATGTTTATTTATTTTTGGGACAGAGAGAGACAGAGCATGAACGGGGGAGGGGCAGAGTGAGAGGGAGACACAGAATCGGAAACAGGCTCCAGGCTCCGAGCCATCAGCCCGGAGCCTGACGCGGGGCTCGAACTCACGGACCGCGAGATCGTGACCTGGCTGAAGTCGGACGCTTAACCGACTGCGCCACCCAGGCGCCCCTCAAATGCATTTTTTTAAAACCACAACAATGTATTATGTATGTATTTTAAAAATAGTACATTTTTAAAAAACTTTTTCAAGGTTTTTATTTATTTTTGAGACAGGGAGAGACAGAGCACAAACAGGGAAGGGTCAGAGAGACAGGGAGACGCAGAATCTGAAACAGGCTCCAGGCTCTGAGCTGTCAGCACAGAGCCCGACGCAGGGCTCGAACTCACGGACCGCGAGATCATGACCTGAGCTGAAGTCGGCCGCTTAACTGACTGAGCCACCCAGGTGCCCCGAGTACATTTTTAAGCTATCCTAAAGGGCTATGTTGCTTCAATCCCATTAGAGTCACAGAGCTCTAAGAATATAATGAAAGCTATTGATCGACTGGCCTTGGAAGTGCACATGTACAGCTAGACATAGAATTTTGTATGGATTTTCAGTGTCTTGTTCCTCTTGAACATAAATCCAGGGACATCTAGAGGAAGAGCCTTTGACATAGAAGTACTGTCCACCTGATGCCTGTCCCCTCAGGATGTCATAACCTTGGTTCTGCTCAGTCCAAATACCTATAATGGACAAGACTGGGGGTTGTTTAAGTTAGTGTTTCATCAAGTTGACAAAACATGTTTTGAGAATGAGTGATCCCAAGGTCGGTCATGAGGACTGCATTGTTCTTCCATCAGGGGCTCGGATCGGACTCCCTGTCCTTCCAAAGGAATGCATGACAGCCAAGAGTAATGGAGAAACATGTTCTGTTCCAGTTTCGTCTGCCCGTATTCCCAAGTTTGCAGCTCCACACGTCCCATGCTAGGATTTCTATGTCTTTATCCACTGAGTGACCCTGAGCTCTCTCTCTAGGATTTTATCCTACATCTGTGTCCATTTCACCTGTTCTGTTCCCTCACCATCTTACTCTCTAATAGTGGAGTGAAAAAGGGTCTATGCTCCTTCCCCTACCTGAAGGGCACTGATAGTTGAGATCCAGACTAAAAACACTCATTATCTCCTTCCATGCCAGAGCTGGTGCAGCATTAGCCCCGGGGATCATTATCTAGCCAGTTCATGTCTTGTAACGTGGGACTCTGAAAATTACGTATTTCCCTTGTAGACAAAGCATTCCAAAGGTTCCTGAGATCCTGAGATCAACCACCCAACCAGAACAACTTCTGCCACTTGAAGTCTTCTAAGTGTGACACAAACTCTTGAAAGTAAAAGCTGAAAGGGTAAATGAGGTTATAATGCCCAACAGCCTGGATAAGTAAAGGTGAGTCAGATGAATGGGTCCATAATGGTTCAGCTCTGTAGCAGGTATTGGCAGAGAGATAGATTAAGAATTTAGGATGATAATCTCTAAACATGAGAGATATCCAGGCAACAAGATAACATATTTATCCAAATATTTGAAGTGAAATGTTCCAGATGTAAGAAGCCTACTGTTTTCAACCAAAAGCTTTAAAAAACATAGAAACCTTTCAAAAGCAGTTAAAACATTCTCCCGCCTTAGGCAGAATATATGGAGCATAGATTAACCATTTCTATATGTCTCTGGATAATTAGAAATGTCAACTTTCACACTGTGCTGTGATAGAGGGATCCCCTTGGGAATTTTCAACCGTACATGGTGCCTCCAGCTACACTAAATGACTCACTATAATGCTCACTTCATATTTTTGCTTTTGATAGGTTTTTTAGTCTCTTCCTATGTTGTCATAACCTCCATGTTTTGAGCATGCTTCCAACCACTTAGCCAAGTTCTGATAAAAATTGTGTCTAAAGTTAGAGTACAGGAGTTATGAGTAAGAATTGAGGTTCTCTGCTTAGGTTCTTGCTTTCAGATTCACACAACTTATAGAGTATATGAAGTTTTTTGCATCTAATTTTCTGCACAACTGCCACTAATTTTTTCCCCTGGATTATCAGCTATGTTGAAGAAAGGTAGGTTTGGTTGGTAGGTGACGGTCGGTCAAATAAGATGCTATTGGATAAAATTAAATGTGTAATGAAAGTATGCACAAAAGAAAGAAATGGGGTCCTTGGGAAATAACACAGGAAAACCAAAACTTAAACCAAACCAGAAGGAAGGAAGAGAAAGTTCTTGGCATTTATCAACTCTCACTATTGCCAAGTATTGGGATGAATACACATTGTTTCATAGTTAAGATTGCATTTGTCTGCCGTAGAAAACAGAAGTTTATTTAATTATATAACAAAAAGCCTAGAAGTTAGTGACTGCTGCCTTTGGTTCAGCTTCTCAGTGATACTGGGCTCCCTCTGATACTGGATACTCAGAACCTGGGCTCCTTCTCTTACTGTGAATTACTGCCATAATTCACAAACTGCCTACATCTTTGTGGTTACAGGATGGCTGCTGCATCCCCAGACATCACATCCAACATTCAAAGCAGAATGAAGAAGGGACAAAGGGCTATAATCCTGTGAGACTTTGTCCTTTTATTTGGAAGCCTTGCCTTCTTGGGCAAACTCACCCTTTCATCAACTTATCCAGGTCTATGACACAGGCCTCCAGGCTGAGAAAGGGTCTATTACCCTTGAATAAACTGGGATGCTGTTAGCATAAATAAATAAATAAATAAATAAATAAATAAGGATGGAGATGGTGACTGAGTAAACTACAATTTCCACAATGAAGTTATCATTTGATTTTACACTAACAGCTTTTTTTATTCTAACAGGGAAACTGAGACTCACACATGTGACTTATCCAAATGCACACAAGGTGAAATTTGGATGTGAACCTCTTGCTCTTCCTCTCTCCACCATCATGCAATGGTAGTAAAAATACACCCCTCAGGTTTAGAAAATATAGTCCAGCATCCCAGTAAAGTTATTTCCTAAATATATAAAGAATCTTCCAAGAAGCAGGACTTTTACCTTTACCCCAATTTGTAAAGGCAGAGGGGTCACTGCCACAGAGCTGGGAAGGAAGGTGGGGTCCCAAGGGATGAGAGCCCCACTCAAGGCACTGTCCCTTCTCTGTGACAAGGGCTAGCAAGGCTTTTCCCGCCTCTCACCAGAGCTGCTCGGTCATGACCAACAACTTCATCAGGCATCTGCCTCACCCCAGGTATTGAAATTTCAGCACCAGCCTCACCTCTGGCCCCAGAAGTCACAAAATGCAAACAATGCAATCACCTCTCCACCCCATCCCATTGAATTGGGACAAGACCGTCTTTACTCTTGGGTGTTTTTCCTCTTTACAGCAGTACCATCATTTTCGAGCATACTGCAGAAATAAAAATTATTGTTCCTTTTTGTTTTATTAAAAATCCTGCCTTGGGATACATGATAAGCAACCTTATTAATTTTCTTTTGTATTTAAATGTTTCCAGAAAAAAATAATGCGGTATTTTGCAAAAGTGTGAAAAGGGAAGTGATTGCACTAATTCTCAGTATTTAAAATCTCTTCGTTCCTATTCATCTCTATGTGGTTTCCATGATTACTGTTCTCAAATTCAGACCCAGTCGGCTTAATGATGCCCCATTATCTAGAGGAAGAGTGCTTACCCTTGGGCCCCATCGGTGAGCTTCAGAACATCCATTAAATTGAAAGCAAAATGGTACGTGTGTGTGCATACATGCATGCTTTTTTCTGGAGAGAGTATCCATAGATTTCATCAAATTCTCTAAGAGATTGGATTAGTTTCCTAAAGCAGCCATAACAAATTACTTAAAACTTGGTGGCTTAAAACAATAGAAATTCATTCTCTCACAGTTCTGGAGGTCCCAAGTCCAAAATCAAGAGGTTCACAGGATCACATTCTCTCCAAAGGCTCTAGGGAAGGATCCCTCCTTGCCTTCTCTGGCTTCTAGTGGCTCCTGGAGCTCCCTTGCTTGTGATCACATCATTCGAACCCCTACCTCTGTCGTCATGAGGCTCTCTTCCCTGTGTCTCCATATCCTTTTGTCTCTTGTAGAGACACTCATTGGCTTTAGGGCCCACCCTAATCCAGCATGGTCTCATCTTGATCCTGACCTTATTGTTAACAACAAATGACATCCCAAGCTCCCGGGATGATATTCCAGGACGTCCTGGATGGCATTCCAGGGTCTTCTGACTCTGCTGCCATCCCATCTCTCTGACCTCATCATCTGCAGCCACACTTCAGCCCCCCAAGCCGCTCCTGGCTCCTCCCTCTGCTGCCCTGGTCTGCTTCTCATCCTCTCCGGACGCCTTCTCTCCAAGGCTCTTCCTCTTGCTGTGGACACAACACACAACTCGATCTTTGGCCCTTCACATCCTTGCTCCATGCTTATCCCGCTAGAGAACACAGCCACACCCATGACTGACTTTTTTGTTTCCCTGAAAAAGTCTTGCAAATTGAAATCTGCGATCCTGACCCAACCAGGCTGGGTTCATAAAAGTTAACATTCACAGAGACTTCCTTAATTCTCCGAGCATGTGGCCCCCATGGGGTTACCACCTATGAGGTAGGAGCAATCATTACTTCCATTTTACAGTTGACACCTCAGGTCATGATCCCACAGTTCCTGAGTTTGAGCCCCATATCAGGGTTGCTGCTGTGAGCAAGAGCCCACCGGGGATCCTCTGTTCCCCCCACCCCCCCCCCGCCCCTCCTCCACTTGCACTCTTTCTCTCCCAAAAATAAATAAAACATTAAAAAAAAAAGGACCAGCTTCTGATTAGATAGGGCTTGCATACGTGGAAAGATAAACAGTAATTCTGAATGTGGTGGGAAACCCACAGGGACACAAAAAAAAATGAGATCTGGGGCACCTGGGTGTCTCAGTCAATTAAGCATCCAACTCGATTTTGGCTCAAGTCATGATCTCACAATTCATGAGTTTAAGCCCTGAATCAGGCTCTGCACTGGTAGTGCTTGGGATTCTCTGTCTCCCTCTCTGCCTCTTCCCTGCTTTCTCTCTCTCTCTCTCAAAATAAATAAACATAAAAAAAAAAGAATGGTCTAAGAAAATACCATAAAGTTTTCATTACCTAGAATAGTTTCACTCATTTATTCACTTGGTCATTCACTAAATGGATATTTATTGAGAACCTCTGACATGCAGGGCACAGTACAGAGATAGTGGGGGGCACAAGGGTGAACATGTTACATGAGATCCTGGTCTGCACTGAGCTTATATTCTAGTAGAAGGAAAAAGACAGAAAGAAGGGATTAAACAAGCCAATGCAGATAGTGGCGAGTATTATTTTAAGAACTACTACAGAATGGCAGGAGGATGGGAGAACAATACTCTAGACTGGGAAGTCAGTGAAGGTATCTCCAAATAGGTAACATTTGAACAAAGATGTGAGCAATAAGGAAGAACCAACTGAGTAAGGATTTAGGGGCAAGGTCCAGGGGAAAGCCAAGAGAGAGGGAAGGAAGGAACAAGGGAGGGGAGATAGAAAGTGTCAGAACTAGTTGAGCAAAAACCCAGGAGAAAGAGAAGTTGATGGGACCCACAGCACAGCAGTAATGCACAAGCATTATGATTTCTACAGCTACATTTAAACAGCCTTGGTAGGCTTGGGGAAAGGTGAATCATTGTCACTTGTACACTCTGTGACGGTTCATTAGCACTCCTGACTAATGGAAGATGACAAAGATTGGGCAAGAAAAGTGACTGCAGCAAATGCCTTGGCATCTCTAATTCTTCGTCTTTGGCAAAGAGCCTCTTCAACAGTCCCTTGCGCTGGGTTTGGCAGCTGGGCACTCCCAGAACTGCAAGGAGGCACAGCAGACATGATCCTTGCAATGCAGCAAAACCGAGATTTTGAGGGGACAGGCTCTGGAAGACGATGTAGAGTTCATCCATCTTCTGAAGAAAGTAATTCCAGCAGATCTCTGGTGTCACTGGGCTCCAACTCAAGCAACCCCCAGCCATCCCACCTCAGAGCCATCTCCCATCACATCTCTCTTCCTGTCTTTCCTATAGCCATGTTGGGCAAGAAAGAATTAGACTCCAGCTCCTGGGAAAAGCTTCAGGCTGCACATTCACCAAAAGACCTTGAGAAAGCCATAAGAAAGTTTCTAGATATCTGTGTAGGTAACACTTTCCCAAGGAGACTCATGGAAAGGCAGGACCCACTTTGTCATCACTGCTTGACAATTGGCATTGACTCAGCTATGTAAACCAGAGGTCCCTAGTACTCTGACTTGCTGCAGGCACATTTTCTTTTATTATCCAAATAACATGGTTCAAGCCACCATCTCAGAACTAACAGAAGTCCTAGGACTCTTCCTGGGTCTGAAAATGGAGAGGGGGAGTAATTGGAGTAAGGTTTATATTTCTACAGGTCGTCTCTTTTCTCTGCTTCCTCTGACACCATTCTTCCTTCCTTCCCCCTCCGTCCACACAACACTATCCAAAGCTATTGGGTGTGGTTAACTTTTATGGGGGCATTTAGGGATAACAGAAGTGGTTTCTTTAAAACCACTAAAACTGCACCAATTTTACATAGTTCTTCATAATTCCTCCTCCACAGTTTCTCCTGCCACAATTTTACCTAGGGTGCTGCCTCCTGTCATATTACTGGGGCCCTCTTCTCACATTACTGAGACCCTCCTTGTTAGGCTACCCATCAACACTAAAATCCTTATTATCTTAGTGAGAGAAGCCTCTTCAACTCACCCTCACAAGTCTATGCTTTGTGTGGAAGTTGGAAGAAAAAAAAAACACACAACAGAGGCTCATCTTTCTGAACCACACAGTCTCATCAAAGTATTGTACTCCATCAGAGAGTCATTCACCCCTGATATTCATGTTGTTCTTCCCACCAATGGCAGAAACTGTGTGTGTGTGTGTGTGTGTGTGTGTGTGTGTGATTTTTTAAGAGACAAATTTTTTTCTACCATACTGCATCATGATCCTATCAAGACATTTCAAGACAAACATCATCAATGAATTCACTTTCCTCTATGGTCCACTGAAATGACGCTTTAAAGAAGAAATGAAAACACACAGAAATTAAATCAGGTCATTCAAATGCTTTGAGTTGGTGAATCTGTGTGGTGCCAACATATGGTGATGACTAATTAATGGCTGTAGTGGCTCATGTCTTGTGAAAATCCTTCCAGACCACTAGTCTGGTTAGGATCCATCCAGTGGTCAACTGCATTCCTGGAGCACTGCTCACCTGCTATTACTAATGCATGTACTCCAAATCCATGCCTAGAAATTGAGCAAGCCCACTCCCACACTACACAAGTTCAAAGACCCTCAGGCATTGCAAAATAGTCCATTGCAATCTTCTTGCTTTGTTTCATTTTGCTCCTTCTTTTTGATCTTTGCTTCTAATACTTCAGAATCTACCTGTGTTCTGACTGTTTGGCTTGGCTTCTTACTCTTAGCCCCATAATCATCCTTTTTCATCATTGGAAGGTTTTTGCTTCCTGGTTTTGACCTCTCTACCACAGGGTTTCTCAAACTCAGCAGGACTGACATTGATTCAAGATAATTATTTGTTATGAGGGGCTGTCCTGGGCACTGTAGAATGTTTAGCAGCATCCCTGGCCTCTTTCCACTGGATGCCAGTAGTATTCTCCCTGGTTTCAACAACCAAAACTGTCCCTCAACATTGCAAATGTCCCCTTGGTGTAAGATGGCCTTCACTTGGCAACAACTGATCTACTGAACATGATTTTCACTTCTCATTTTGTCCCATTAGCTCCTGAATGCTAGGAAACACCACCTGACAATGGCTTCAGATCTAAAACAAACAAACAACAAACAAACAAAAACAAAAAACAAGTAAGCATGGGCTGTTAGATGCATCTTTGGCCTCCTGTGATGGAGTTGGGTGAAGACTGGCCTGCCATGATGCACTCCCTCGGGACTCCATGAAGAAGATTCCTAAACAGTTTGTATACAGAAATTGCCTTTGTCTTGCTGGCCAAAGCCAAAACATCTGGTTGACCATTAATTTAGCCAATTTTAGTATGCTAGCAAATCCCAATGATTGGATGAATTGTTCATCTTTCACTCATCTTTGGGGGCTTGCATCCAGGCCATTCACCGGCAAACCAATAGTACCAAAAGAACACAGTCGAAGAGAGGCACAATTAGGAGAAGCCAGGCTGTTAACCATCGAAATTGAGTAGCTTTGCAGGTCTTTAAACCCCATGAACCCCCTATAGACTTGAATCTAACAGGGCTGCATAAAACAGGTTTTTATTTTTATATCTCCTTAAAATCTGATATTCCATTACAATGCCATTATTCCTGGATCTTGACCACATCCATAAATTGATCCCATCCTCTATAAAAATAAGTGTGACTCGGGGCGCCTGGGTGGCTCAGTCGGTTGAGCGGCCGACTTCAGCTCAGGTCATGATCTCGTGGTCTGTGAGTTCGAGCCCCGCGTCGGGCTCTGTGCTGACAGCTCAGAGCCTGGAGCCTGTTTCAGATTCTGTGTCTCTCTCTCTCTGACCCTCCCCCATTCGTGCTCTGTCTCTCTCTGTCTCAAAAATAAATAAACATTAAAAAAATTAAAAAAAAAATAAGTGTGACTAGAAGGGAAAATGGAAAGGCTATGGTAGGCCATTAGAATATTAGGAGACATCCTTTAAGGTGGGGGCGGGGGAAGAAAACATTGGCCTCCTTCCATGCTTGGCCAAGAGCAGCCCTGCTTGTGTTTATTCTGTTGCCTGGGCTGGTCCTTCTAATTCACCACATTCTCATTCACCCATTTAATAAATGTTGGCCAAGGACTGCTTTGGGCTATGATCTCTATTAGTGGCTAGATATCCCAACATGAGTAAGTCTTGAGAAAGCAGATCCCAGAATTCAGGTCCCAGAATCAGATATACTTGGGTTCTAATCCTGGCTCTGCCACTTACCAATTTGCACAAGTCATTTACCCTTCCTGGGACTCAGTTTACTCTTCTGTAAGATTATTGTAAAATTTAAATTAGACAGTAATACACTTATCACAGGTCTTGATATATAGTCAACGATCTATAAATGTTAGAAATGATTATGGTGATGATAATATTTCTTAAGACTGTTCTCAGGGAGCTCACAATCAAGTTAAGTGTCAGGGGAGGAGAGATCAGGAAAACAGTTAACTGCAGCCAAGTGTGGTGAGTGCTGGTGCAGAAATCTCATTGAGTACAGCAATGCCACACAAAAGAGAATGGTTTATAATACTGTGAGAGAGGAAGAAGAAGGAAAGCTTCCTAGATAAGGCAACCTGTGTTTCCGGGGTTACTAAATCATTCCTCTCCTGAAAAATGTTGACCCTGCACCAAGGTCTCAAAGTAACTCTACTTGAGGACCCAAAAGGATGGCCATTGGAAGAGACTCCAACACTCCTGCACAGGCTCTTCTCCGTCAGGAAGAGGGAATAAGTTGCCATCAGCTGTGTCAAAGGAAACAAAGCAAAGCAAAGAAGATCAGGAAAAGAGACAAGAGAGTGTGGTCCTGCACAAAGCTGGAAGGCTTAACTATCATACTACAATTGTTTCTACTCCACATTTGTTTTAATGTGGCCAACTTTACAAATATTGTCAGCCCAACAATAAGAAGACAAGGGAAAGACAAGGAATTACTCTGTTTCCAACAACTAACATGTTGCATTTACATAGCTTTTGACTCTTTCAGATGCCCCAAGATTCTGGAAAGGAGACAGTATATAGACAAAGTACAAGGATTTTGAAGAGCAAACCTATAGCTGCTGTTATGAAGATTCCTTTGTCTCCACAAATTAGAAAAATGCAAAGCTGTCATGTCCTTTTCTTCTTGTACTTGAGATGCGTATTTCATTCTCAAGGTGGAAAATTTGTAAATACAGAGTTTTATTTAGGGACTGACACTCAGGCCACTGCATTTATTCAAGACCAGGATGAAACAAATGGTGCCCAAGTCACCACTAAAGCTTTCAGAACAAGGGGAAAGGTCAACAAAGAGACTGCCCACCTGTATCTAGAGAAGGAATGTTGCCTTGGGAAGAAATATTTTGTGGTTTTTTTCTTTTTTTATTGCATCTGCTTTGAAGACTTTCCTGTTTTGAAATTCTATCAGTTCTACAAATCAAGATATTTCCTTCAGTTTATTTATGTAAGAAGAAGTTTCCTTATTGATATTTATTTCACAAAGGCATGGAGAGCCCTGGGATAACCAGTTATTCACAGCCGCTGGTCGTGCAATATGCTTTGCCATTTGCCTTTTCATTTCAAGTCCTTAAAAATGAACTTTATACCTTCTTCTAATTGCTAGGGCATACATTTAAGCTGTCAACGGAAATGTAAAAGACTGCTTATATTTTTAAGATCCTTAATATTCCTTGTGCAATTATTGGTTATCATTTGAGATTAAGTAATATCGAGGGTTTTTTTTCTTTTGCAGTGCTATTTCTTCCCCGTGCAGCCCACTTAAATTAGCACACGCTATTCCCAATACTTTGATAAGAAAAAGAAAAGGCTGGTTATTTATGAGTCTATAGCCTTTTCCAAACACCACTGTAGATAGGTGGCAAAATCCGGTGACATTTTTGGGGTCAAATGCATAAATGTGAATGAAATATGCTCTTGTCTCTGGGGGCCCATCCCTCATTCCTTGAAGGAATAAAACCCATTGGATGCACGCCAATCATGAAGCTCTTAACTTTTTCATTTAATCTTCCATACAACCAGTATTTATTGATGTCCTATTATTTGCTAGGTACCAAGGATACACTAATAAGCAAAACCAGAACTCTCTGAGAAGATCAAAATGCTCTATATCTGTACTAATGCATGTGGCTACAGCTACGCATGTGGCTGTGTTGGACAGCACTGTTATCTTTCTTGCTTAAACCACACCTCTATGCCTCCTCTCTCATTTTCAGCCTGGGTTTCTTTAAAATGGAGTGAAAACTTAAAGACAATTGTGATGCTTTCTGAGAACAGAACGCTTTTAAGTTTTAATATTAAAAAAAGTCATTAGGGGGCGCCTGGGTGGCGCAGTCGGTTAAGCGTCCGACTTCAGCCAGGTCACGATCTCGCGGTCCGTGAGTTCGAGCCCCGCGTCGGGCTCTGGGCTGATGGCTCAGAGCCTGGAGCCTATTTCCGATTCTGTGTCTCCCTCTCTCTCTGCTCCTCCCCCGTTCATGCTCTGTCTCTCTCTGTCCCAAAAATAAATAAACGTTGAAAAAAAAAAAAAAGTCATTAGTCTTTTACCCACACCCAATCTGATAGTTATTTTCTGTGCCAATATGCATCTTTTAGGTCTTTCAATGCATCCAACACCCATCTCCCCTTTCCACTACTATCTTGTTCCTCTCTTTATATGGCCAGCTTTTTGCATGTACAGACAAGGGAGGGGGGGAGGGAATGGGTTCCAGTGCGCAGAGATTCTATAGAGTTTTCTCATTCTAAGCAGAGAGCCATAAGGCCAGCATCTGAGAACCTTGAGGCAGGGATTATAAGTGACAGAAAGAGTATGGGCCATGGGGATACAGTGACTCCTGAGGTGACAGCCAGCATCAGTCCTGTACAATTATATCTGGTATCCAGGGCCCCCTTAACAGCCATGGAGATACCGAACAGGTGGGCTCAATCCTCTGCATCTTTGAAGCTAGAAGAGCAGAAACATCTTGGCACCAAGATGCTCTTTCCCAGTCCCTCAGCAAGGGACTCCTGCCCATCTTCTGTCACATACAGCATCCCTGCACTGCAGTAGAAAGCCCTTTATCTTCCACCAGAGATCAGCCTCTATTTGGAGAGCTGTAACAAGCAGGTCTATGACTGTTTTTAAAATAATGTATTAAAGGAAAGCCAGCAGCTAGAGAGAGGAAGACCAATATGAGCAAATAAAACATTTGGCCAGTGAAATGAAGCTTCTAGAAGCAAAAGAGGGCAACCCAAACAAGCAAATAACAAGGGCAGTTCAGGAGATTCGAATGCAGCACACAAAAAGAATGTCTGGACCTGAGAAAAAAATGATTTCTCCATTGAATAAGGTTCCCAGATTTAGCATATATAAGGAAAACTTCAAGAGGCTCCATTAAATCTGAATTTCATACAGACAATAAATAATTGTAGTATATCCTTCAGATGCTATATTCCAATATACTTAAAAAATATTCACTCTGAGATGAAATTTAACTGGCGGGTCTGTATTTCATCTGGCAGCTCTACCATTGACCAACTCAGTGGATGAATTGAAGAGAGGCTAGTCTTTGACGTGATACCAACTGATGACTGGAAAACACGTGGAAAAAAACCTCTCACTGCATAGGGCAAGCAAAGAAATGGGCAAATGAGAGGAAAGGTGAGACCTGGAGCTAGGTCTAGGAGACATACTATGAGCAATAATATGAATTCCAAGACAAAAGGCAATAATTTTAAGGTGTGTAATAAAAGATATATATGCCCCTATGTTTTTTTGCAGGATTATTTACAATAGCAAAGATAGAGGAACAGTCCAAGCGTTCATTGGTAGGTGAATGGATAAAGAAGATGTGGTATACATACATACAATAGAATATTATTCAGTCATACAAAAGAATGAAATCTCGCCATTTGCAATGACATGGATGGAGTCAGAGTATTACACTAAGTGAAATAAGTCAGAGAAAGACAAATACCATATGATTTCACTTATATGTGGAATTTAACAAAAAAAAATTATCAAAGGAAAAAAGAGAGAGAAAGAGAGACAAACCAAGAAACAGACTCTTAACTATAGAGAACAAACTGATGGTTACCAGGATGGAGGTAGGTGCAGGGATGGGGGAAACATGTGATGGGGATGAAGGAGGTCACTTGTCCTGATGAGCACTGGGTGACGTAGGGAATTGTTGAATCACTATATTGTACACCTAAAATTAATATAACACTGTGTGCTAACTACAGTGGAATTAAAATAAAATAATAAAAAAAGAAAATTAAGAAAGAGACAAACAAAAAACAGACTCTTAAATAGAGAGAACAAACTGGTGGTTACCAGAGGGAAGGTTGGTGGGTAGATGGGTGAAATTGGTAAAGGGGATGAAGAGTAAACTTATCATGATGAGCACTGAGTAATGTATAGAATTGTTGAATCATTACATTGTAGACCTGAAATCAATATAACACTGTGTGTTAATTATACTTGAATAAAAATAAATAAGTAATAATAAATAAAAGTGTGTAATAAAAGAAAATCCTTCCTGAGCTCCAGAGTCTGGAGATTAAAAGGACTCCCAGAGTTCTAGACTTGATTGGTGAAGAAAAACACTCATGTGGGTATGTCTTGGTAAAATTCCTGAATGAAATTAAAATAAAAAATCTGATAAGCTCCCAGACAGAAAGAACAAATTATCTGCAAAAGGGAAAGCATACAATTGTTATCTGACTTACTATCAGCAACACTGGGCGCTAGAAGTTGATGGAATAACATTTGCCAATGACCAAGCAGAAATCAACCTGGACTCCTCTGCCCAGTCAAGATGGCAGTCACTGGTCAAGGTGAAAGGAGATTCATGGACATGTGAGAATTTAGAGAGTACACCACCCACAACTCCCACCTGAGGAAAACAATCAAAGGCTTTCAAAGGGAAGAATTTTATTAGAGACTTTAAGATAGAGGAAGATGGAGAAGAGAGAAAACAGTGATGAACAGTGACTACAACACAGATAGGTAAAGGTAAGTGGATAGTAATGGACTATTGGGCACTGTGTGATGTAAAAGCTACTCAAGTCCTTTGGAAGCAGAAGGGACATATGACAAAGGGGATTCTCATAATAACCCAGAACTGAAGTCCTAGAGAATCCCAGGCAAACCTAGGAGTAAGAAATGGACAGAGAGAGAGATGGGTGCCTGAGTGGCTTCAGTCAGTTAAGTGTCCGTCTGACTCTTGGTTTCAGCTCAGGTCATGATCTCACAGTTCATGAGCTCAAGCCCTGCATCAGGCTCCGTGCTGACAGTGCAGATCCTTCTTGGGATTCTCTCTCTCTCCCTCTCTCTCTCTCTCTCTCTGCCCCACCTGTGCTCTCTCTCTCTCTCAAAATAAATAAACTTTAAAACAAAAAAAAGAAAGGAAGTGAAATGTCCCAAAGATCTCACCTTCAGGAGTGGGGAGGGGGTGATGAGGAGGAAAGTGGGAAAGGGAACATTCTAGGGGCTTCATCTCCCTCAGGATTGGGATCAGGGAGCAGAACACCATGTTGGGGAAATAGTGTGGCTTTCTTGAGAAAATCATCATTGGAATCTTGTTAGCAAATAATAACATATAGATGTCTTATGAACTCAAGAAAAGGAAACAAAACAAAACAGGAAAGTTCACTAGAACACCCAAATTAACAAGGAGGAGAAAACAGAATGAAAAAATAGAATGAATAGCAAGCTGCTGGAATCAGCAAAAATAAGGAAAAAAAATTTAAGGAATTAATGATTAAAATAAATAGTTTTGTGGCATTACAAGCTGGTGCAGCCACTCTGGAAAACAGTATGGAGGCTCCTCAAAAAAACTGAAAATAGAACTACCCTACGACCCAGCAATTGCGCTACTAGGCATTTATCCACGGGATGCAGGTGTGCTGTTTCGAAGGGAAACGTGCACCCCCATGTTTATAGCAGCACAATCAACAACAGCCAAAGTATGGAAAGAGCCCAAATGTCCGTCAATGGATGAATGGATAAAGAAAATGTGGTATATATATACAATATATATATATATATATATATATATATATATCGGCAATCAAAAAGAATGAAATCTTGCCATTCGCAACTATGTGGATGGAACTGGAGGGGATTATGCTAAGTGAAATTAGTCAGAGGAAGATAAAACTCATATGACTTCACTCATATGAGGACTTTAAAAGACAAAACGGATGAACATAAGGGAAGGGAAACAAAAATAATATAAAAACAGGGAGGGGGACAAAACAGAAGAGACTCATGGAGAACAAACTGAGGGTTGCTGGAGGGGTTGTAGGAGGGGGGATAGGCTAAATGGGTAAGGGGCACGAAGGAATCTACTCCTAAAATCATTGTTGCACTATATGCTAACTAATTTGGATGTAAATTTTAAAAAATAAAAAATAAAATAAATGAACATTTAAAAAAATAAAAATAAATTAAAAAAAAAAGTACACTTATTGTGATGAGCACTGAGTAATGTATAGAACTGTTTACTTATACACCTGAAAGGAATATAACACTGTATATTAATTATACATAAATTTTTTAAATGATTAAATAAAAATTTAGAAAAATAAACAAATAGTTTTGAAGTAATTACCATTCCTAGAACATGCCATTAACATTACTTCTCCATACCTGTGCTGCCCTCTAGTTTCTTTCTACACGACTTTCTCTGCCCCTATAAGGAAGACATTGGTGAATTACACCAATGGGTTCTCTTGCCATCTGGCTTCTTTTTAGGTGCAGCCAGTGATAGGGACCAGCAGATCAGAGGGAAGGAGGAGAAGGGGTCAGGGAAGTTATTCCCTGGGCTCCCCCCATGCCAGGTTGCTGTTGTTGTGCTCCTCTCCAGGAACCAGCCCCATGTACACAGTTGCCCAGCTGTGTTCTCATAATGGCTTCCTCCCTGTCCCCCTTCAGGCCTGGGATGGTAATGCCCTGGGTTGTCACTGTACCCAGTTTGATTCCCATAAACTCTGCTCCTACCCTAAGCGGTCACTATATTGACCTCTCCTCAAACTATCCATATGGCACGCGCCACCTGTTTTCTGCCAGGATCCCCGATCGTGTGCTTCTCTCCACGTGAATGCCCCTCTGGGACCTCTCGGCCTTGTGCGCTCCTGCTGGTACTTCAAGGAGGAAAGTAAATATCACCTCCTCTGTGAAGTAAGAGACGGTGCTGACTGGAGACCTACAGACTGGGGTCCATGTCCTGGCTCTGCTCTGTAACCAGGACAAGTGACATCCATCTCTGAAAATGGGGGTGATGGTGCTCACCTCCCAGGCTGTCATGATTATGCACCCTCTAAATGTTGGTTCCCAAGTTCCCACCCCCACGACTTTGGCAGCAACCCAGGTATTTTCCTTGCTCCTCTAACATTTTTCAGCTACTGTATTGAGGTATCATTCACACGCCATACAATTCACCTACTTAGAGTGTATAGCCCAATACTATTTAGTATACTGACTTGTGTATCCATCACCACAATCAATATAAGAAAATTTTTATTACTCCAAAAAGAAATCTGCTCTCCTTAGCCATGGTGCCCCCATCCTTCCCCACAGGAGGCAACCACTAGTCCGCTTTGTCTCTATAAATCTGCCTATTCTCAACATTTCACACAAATGGAGTCATGCAATATGTGGTCCTTTGCGTGTGACTCCTTTTACTTAGCATAATGTTTTTAAGGTTCATCCATGTTGTAGCGTGTATTAGTACTTAATTGTGTTTCATTGCCAAGTAATCTCCATTTTGTTCCATCCATCGGTTGTTGGACAGTGGGGTTGTTTCCACTTGTTGGCTATTGTGAATAATGCTACTGTGAACATTGGTGTATGCCATAGCGTTTTGCAAAAACCTAGTGGACAGCTCTTACTACTCTGTGCCACAATTATCTGTTGGTGTGTCTGCTTTTCACCCCATTGCCCACTCACTCACCAGGCAGTAAAATTCCTGTGGGCAGTGTGCACAGAGGGGGTCACTCCTGCTGTGCACAGGAACCAGCACATAACAGACATTCTATAATGTCTGCAAAATAACGAATCCTGTCCTTCCACCATCTTTGACAGTGGCCAGAATAGCCCTGGCCATTCCTGTATTTGGCAGTTAAACAATCAAAGGGGCAAAATTCTCTCCTCTGATACTTCCTTCCTCCTTCTTTGATCTAGGGCTTCAATAATCTCACGCTCGGTTTTTTAAAAACATTGGCCTCACAGTTCTTCCTTTTCGTAAAACACAACACAACTTACAAAGGTCATTAATTTTGCCTAGACAATTTGGATATTTGGGAAATCTTATTAAACTGTTGTTATGCACCAGTAACAGCTTGGACACACTACACACAAACCCACCATCAACCTCAGATATGGGAGAGAATACCAACCAGCATCCATTGTACATCCTTATGGAGTGAGAGAATTGAGAACAATACTAATTGTTCTCCAGTGCTGGGTATTGATAGGTTACTGTATATTCAAGGAATAGGCAGAAAATAAAAATCAGTGTGGAGTATCAGGACTGAAAAACAGTACATTCAGTAAGAAAACCATTTTTGTCTGGCTAAATATCACATCTGGAGAGTGGCTGTAGTATGAGGTTCTGTATGTGGCAATAAATGTATGGGATCACGTAGAACGTAATGTTCTAATAACCGGAAGAGAATTACTGAATCAGAATTAAACAAATATCTCAGATCATGTCTCCGAGAAACACTGAGCCTGTGCATGTCATAGTGAATGTACATGTAAATGAAAGAGAGAGGTGGAGAGAAGCAAGATGTAGTTCGAGAGGTGTGTTTGCAGCTGACCGATAATAAACTCCCTTCTGGGTGAGTAAGATGGGTATACTGAGCCTATAAGCTTGAGAGCACCTGAGTACAGGATCATCTTGCCATCCTTTTCCAACTTTATCCCTGCAACACTGCAAACATGAAACCATCTACATTGACTCACCTCTCTTAAAAGCTGTGCTGTGTGAAAAAAAAAAAATTGGATAATAAGATGATTAAATTACTTGTCTGACAATTTCTGAATGTTGACTGGTGATGTCAGCTATTGTGGCGGGAATCAATTGCTCTTCCTGTCCCTTATCACACCAAAAATAGCACAGTCCACCTGGAGATGACAGAAGAAATCAAGAGAGATCATAAAATGTTCCGAAGCTCCAGAGAAAGGAGTAAATCTCAAGAAAGTTTCAAAGAAGATTTTTCCATAAAACTGTTTTACAAAAGGAAGATCATTTAGCCAGAATGTCCGTGATTTGACCTGTTACAGAACAAAATGTTATTTCCAGATTTAGATTACTTAGCTACAAACAAACACAATGATTTTTTTTTTCAAAAGATATTTTAGAATATTGTGTGGGACCTATGACATAGTAAAAAATAAATTCGTTTTAGAGAGATATATATCCCGGAAGAGTGAAACATAAATATTTCATGCGATGTAACTGAAGAATGTGTTTAACACAAATCACCACTTTGCACCCACGAGAAACATTTGGGGTCAACTTTTGCACCATGAAAACGGAAAAAAAATAACATATATCTAAATATTTCATAATGGAAACACAGCAAATACATTTACTGGTCAATTCTCACACACAGAAAGAATTTGCTTTGCACTCGTTTCCTTAAAAAGTGACACATACATAAAGATGACAAATTCCTTTTTTTAATGAAGTTTTTATTTTCCAGGAAATCCATGTTGATCTGAAGAGAGGGATGTGCAAGGGTCCCTTATCAACAGGATTTAATGTCACAGCAGCACAGAAGCTGAAAGATGGAATGGTGGTGCAGCATTGATGAAAAGATCCGTCATCCGCTTTTCCTTCCTCTGCTTTTCTTTTCTGGGCTTCTTTTTCGGCCTCTACATATGAGCCATCTCCTGCTCCGTAATAAATGACATTGGTCCCATGAAATGTATGAGCTTTTCACAGTATAAAATAGCATTGGATAAAGGTATTCTTCATCCATCCATTACCAGTCTTACCATCACAGACCCAGCTCAGTGGAGCTCACCATCATCAGGAAATCATTCTTCTGTTATTAAAATAAATGATTTTGAAAAGCAGACCATGCTTTTTCTTTCAAAAATATAAGGATATAGGGGCGCGTGGGTGGCTCAGTCGGTCAAGCTTCCGACTTCAGCTCAGGTCATGATCTCATAGTCCATGGGTTCAAGCCCCACATCGGGCTCTGTGCTGACAGCTCAGAGCCTGGAGCCTGTTTCAGATTCTGTGTCTCCTTCTCTCTCTGTCCCTCCCCTGCTCACATTCTACCTCTCTTTCTCTCAAAAGTAAATATACATTTAAAAAATTCAAAAATATAAGGATATAGCAAGCATATAATAATTCCATCATATACTCTTACATGTAGACTCCTGGATAAATGATCTTCTGCTAAACTTCATGAAATGAAGAAGAGTTCAAAGAGGATCCACGTCTTATTTCGATAAGATACAGGGATATATTTTCCTTGAAATAAGAAAATCTGACATACAGCAACAACCAGTATAAAAGATTGTGATCCAAAAAAAAAACAGTTGTATGAAAAATGGTAAAGATTTGTGTTGTCAAACTTGATTAAATTACACACAGAATAATCTTGAGGAACACAGAATTTTTAAAAGTCGATTATTAAAATAATATTGAATGAAAATGAAAATATTAGCAAAGTTGGCAGATAAATTGGATAGATTACAAATATTCAATTAATGAGTGGATGTTGGGCAGCAAAAGACAGAGCGAGTAGATTAAAGAAATATTCAAAAGCATGGTTGGAGAGAATTTATACAAACTAAGCATTTTTAATTTTTGAGAATAAGATAGCCAAAATTGACAAATAAACACCCTTACCAAGACATATAAGGATCAAGTCTTCAAAGAAAAATAAAGAACTGAAAAGTGGCCTTTGGATTAGCCAATCCAGAAGTTAGGGTAATAGTCAAACTTCCTGAAAGAGCAGTCTATTCTCATGACCTTCTTTTCTTCACCTCCAACTTAATCCTCACCCAACTCATTGTGATTTCCACTCGTTCCACTTCTATCGCCGAGAAACTTCTCTCACCAAGAAAAACCAATGTTTTCTTGTAAGTAAATCCAAAGGACACTTTTCAGCCTTCATTTTGCTTGACTTCCCTGCCACACTGGATACCACTGTGTATTCTTTTTGAGAAATATCCTTTTCCTTGGTTTCAAAGGTGTCAAACTTTCCTAGTTTCCTTATCCACCTTTTCGAAGTAGGTTTACTCATTCTCCTTTTCTGGTTCCACCTTTTATCCAGCCTAAAGTTGGGCAATCTTCTAGACTCTGGCTTTCTTGTTGATGCCATCTACACAGCTTCTGTGGGCAACTCCGCCTTCTCGCCGAGCTTCCACTACCATGACTACGTCAACAACTCCCGAATCCATATCTCTTAAATCTCCTTTCCCACGAGCTCCATCCAGATCCACATATTTGATTCCCTGATATGGCTAGACCTGACCTCACAGTGTTTCTCCCCTCCATTCCCAGTCGTGTTCCTGTGCCATTATTCCCTAACTCAGTAAATGGCACCATAATCTATTCTGCTGCTCAAACCAGAAATCCCAAAGCTATTTTTTCCTTTTCTCTCTCTCTTGCATACACTCAAATATCTAGTCATGTTGATTCAACACGTTGAGCATTTTTCATGTCTGTATATCTCTCTTCACCCCCACTACTCCCACCCTGTCAAAGGCACAATTATCTTTTAACTAGACTCCTATGATAGCCTCAAATCTGGCTTCCTAGCAACCAATCTTGTGTCCCGCACCTAAATCCATTCACTATTCTGCAACCAGAGAGATCTTTCATGTAACCTACTTATCCACTACTTACAGCTGTTTAGGACTTTTCATTTTGGTTATTATTTTAGGAAAAATATCTCAGGTCTCAAATAATCTTAGAGAACTCTTGATCCCGTATACTTTAGGCGTCACTGTCCTCTTTACTTGATTACCCTCCAGTCTTTTTCATATGTAGCGACTGTTCCTCTTCACTCCTTGTATTGGAGTTATTTCCTTTTGTCTATATATGTTTCTTTCTTTCCCACTTCTTAACTCTTGACCTATCCAACTCTGACTCATCATTCAAGTTTCTTCTTTTGAGTTATGGCTTTCTCAGGGAAGCTTCTCTTTCCTCCATAGCTAAGTTAAATTCTATCCAGAAAATAAATAATCCAATTTAAAAATAGACCAAAATGCTTAACAAAGAATATATACAGATGGCAAATAAGTCCATGAAAATATGCTCCCCATCATATGTCATCAGGACAATGCAGATTAAAACAACAATGAAATACCACTATACACTTACTAGAATGGAAAAAATCTGAAACACTGACAATGCCCAATGCTGGCAAGGATGTAGAGCAACGGGAACTCTCATTCAGTGCTGATGAGAACGCAAGATGGTACGGCCATTTTCGAAGATAGTTTGGCAATTTCTCACAAAACTAAACATATTCTTACTTTATGATGCATCAATCTTGCTCCTTGGTATTAACCTAAAGGACTTGAAAACATATCCACATAAAAACGTGCACATAGATGTTTATAAAAGTTTTCTTCACAGTTGCCAAAAATTGGAATCAGCCATATTATCCTTCAGTAGATTAATGGATAAATAAACGATAAACCCAGACACTGGAATATTATCCAGCACTAAAACAATGAACTATGAAGCCATGAAAAGATATGGAGAAATCTTAATGCAATCACCAAGGGAAAGAAACCAGTCTGAAAAGTCTACATACTGTATGATTCCAACTATACGACACTCAGGAAAATGCAAAATTGTAGAGACAGTAAAAAGATCAGTGGTTGCCAGGAGTGGGGAGGTGGGAGGGGTGAATAGGAGGAGCACAGAATTTTTAAGGCACAGAAAATGTTTTGTGTGATACTATAATGATGGATATATGTCATTATATATTTATATAACCCCACAGAATGTAGAAGGAAGAATAAGTGAACTTGATAGATCAGTAGAAATTATCCACTCTGAAAAATAGAGAAAAAAAATATTGAAGAAGAAGAAAAAGAAATACATTGTAAAACATCAGGCATACCAACATACATACAATGGGAGACAGAAGGAGGCAGATTTTCTTTTTAAGAAATAATGATTGAACACTTTCCAATTTTTATAAAAACACTAATCTACACATCTAAGAAGCTGAACAAACTCTAAGTATGTTGTAAATGAAGAGATCCACATTGAGAAACATCATAGCCTGATTATAGAAAACCAAAGAAAAAGGGAAAATTTTGAAAGTAGCAGGAGAAAAATGACATGATGTCAAGGAAACCAGGACAAGGCCAGGTGTCCAGCCAGCCAGAGATGTGTCACTGGTCTGGTAACCCAGAGACACTCCGGTCCTGGTCCCCAGTCGTGTTGGTTGCGGGTCTGATGTGTAGGCCACTTTTATATTATTTCCCCCATGCCCCATCCACCACCAGCTTGGGATCATATTGTGGGGCTTGGGGCAGAGTTCAGGACACTGGTAGTGAAGACAGGGTCATCCTGGCCACAGCCCCATGCTACTGCAAAAGCAGCTCCCCTCCCAAAGACACAGATTAACAATAAACTTCTTATCAGAAACTATGGAGGCCAGAAGGCAGGAGGGTGACATTTAAAATGCTTTAAGAAAAAGCTGTCAACCACTAATTTTATATTCAGCAACACTATCCTTCACAAAATTAATAGAAAGAATGGCATTCCCGGATAAACAAAGAGAATTAAGAGAATTTGTTGCTAACAGGTCTATATTACAAGTACTAATAAAGGAAGCCTTTCAGGCTAAAAGGAGATGATGTCAGTTATTTGAATGCACAAAATGAAAATCACTGGAAATGGGAAATATGTAGGTCAATGTAAAATATTAATGTTATATTAATTATACATAAATAAATAAATATATTGTACACTCTCTATTGTATCTTGTTTTAAAATGTTTACATTGCATAAAGCAATAATTATAACACTGTATTGCTGCATTTTAACATATATTGATGCAATGTATACAATAAGAGAAGTACAAAAAGGGGATAGGAGTGTATGTTTTGGTGACATGAAGCTGCTCACCCACAACCTGTTGAGCTCGCATGTGCGGGGGGTGGGGCCCCATGGCTTCCCTCTGCGCCTCCAGGCCACCGAGGTCCGCATCAACCCCGTGGAGTCAACCCCAACTTTGTGGCATGTATGATAACAAGGTGGAGTGGGCAGCGCTTCTGTAGGCAGCGGATACCTTGCACCTGGTCGAGGTACCCAAAGAGCCAATTGAAGGGTATGAGCAAGATGAGAAGTTCCTGAGGAAGATGCACCACATGCTGCTGGAGGTGGATGTGCTGGAGGGCACCCCGCAATGCGCAGAGTCTGGACGTCTGTTTCCCATCAGTCGTGGGATCCCCAGCGTGCTGCTGAGTGAGGAGGAAACCGAGACTTAATGGTGCCAGTTGGCTGGTTTTTCATTCTGTAACTGTGTATCTCTTGATTCAAGGTCATGTGTATCCCAAACCCTTGACCAAGTGATACGTGAAACAGTGTTCTTGAGCTCGATATATGTTTTTTCTCATTAAAGGTTCAAAACCAAAAAAAAAAAAAAAAAAAAAAATGAGCCTGTATTAATCTGAAATAGATTGTGATAAATTGAGATGCATATAAGAATTGTTATAGCAACCACTAAGAAAACAACTAAAAAATATGGTACAAAGTCTATAGGGAATTTAAATAGAAACCTGAAATATTTATGTAATACACTAGGAGGCAGTAAAGGAGGAACCCAGGAACAAAGGAGGCAGGGGACATAAAAACCAAGGAGGAAAATGACCTATATAAATACAATCATATAAATAAATTAGATTGACATGAATAGTTTAAATATCCTAATCAAAAGGCAGAGATTATCACATTGGAATTTTTTTTAAAGCCAGAGCCAATGGTATGCCACCTGTGGAAAACACATCTTAAATTCAGACATGAATAGGCAGAAAGTAAAGGATAGAACAAGATTTACAATGCTAAGTAACAATTGAGCTAGAGTGGCTATATTAATCTATGACAAAATAAACTTTGAAACAAGAAATATTACTAGAGATGAAAAGGGTCAATATAAACCATAAAGATATAACAATTACAGGTTTATATGCAACTATTTACAAAGCCTCAAAATACATGAATCAAAAAATGATGGAATTGATGGAGAAATAGACAATGTAACAACTAGAGATTTCAATAACTCTCAGTAATTGACAAAACACTACACAGATATTCAGTAATGATATAGAAGACTTGGACAATACTATCAACCAACTTAACATATTTAGAACACATTATCCAGTTATTAAGGGATGCACATTCCTTTTAAGCAGACATGGAACATTCTCCAAGGTAGTCTATATGTTAGGCATAAAACAAGGCTCAATAACTCCAATGGACTGAAATCATACAAAGCATATTCTCTAACCACAACAGAACTAAATTAGAAATCAATAACAGAAAGAAATCTGGAAAAACCCAGTTATTTGGAATTTAAATAACATACTTCCATATAATTAATGGCTCAAAGAAATAGTCACAAGGGTAGTTATAAAGTACTTTGAACTGAATGAAAACAAAAGCACAATACATCAAAGTTTATGAAATGCAGTTTGAACCAGCATTAAATGCCTATATCAGAAAAGAAGAAAAGTCTCAAATTAATAATTGGCATCTACATTAAGAAAGTAAGAAAAGAAGAGTAAAATAAATGACAGGAAACAGAAAACAATGAAATCAAAAGTTAGTTCTTTGAAAAGATCAACAAAATTGACAACCTTGAGCATAACCAATTGAGAAAAGAACAGAGAAAAAGAAAACAAGCAAAATCAAGAGGAAAAGAGGGTACATATTACTAACTCTACAAAAAATAAAAGAATTATAATATTATGAGTAACTTTAGACCAAAGAAAATAGACAACATGGATAAAATTAACAGATTCTTAAAAAGAAATTCCAAAAACTCATTCAAAAAGAAAAATAAAATTCTGAATAGACCTATAACAAGTAAAGAAATTGAATTCATAATTAAAATCTTCATACAAAGAAAACTCAACTTGGCTTCACTGGTGAATATGATCAAATACTTAAAGAAGAAATATTACCAATTCTTCACAAATTGGCTCAAGATACAGAGAAGAAGGAAGCATTCCCCACCTCATTCTATGAAGACAAAATTACCCTGATAACAAAGGCAAAGACATTACAACAAAAGAAAACTAAAGACCATTATCCATCATAAACATAAATATAAAAATCTTAAACATAACATTATCAAATTAAATTTACAACATATCAGCAAATTACATACTACACCAAGTATATTCTTACCCTGTGGTTTACCCAAGAATGCAATAAAGAGCATATATGAAAAATATACAGCTTCTATCATATTGAAGGGTAAAAGACTGATTCTCCCCTAAGATCATGAATTAGGCATGAATGTCTGCTTTCAACAAATCTATTCAGCATAATACTGGATAGTCTAGGTAGTAAAATAAAGTCCCTCCAAAAAAAAAAGGAATAAAAGAAAAAAGGCATTAAAATTGGAAATAAACAAATATAACTGTTTTTTTGACAAATGACATGATACTATATGTAGAAGATACCAAGCAATAAAAAAAGAAAACTTAACATTATATTATATTACAATATAATATCTAACAAGTTTATAAAGGTCACAGGATCTAAGATCAGCATACAAGTATCAGTTGTATTTCTATGTACTAGTAATGAAGAATTCAAAAATGAAATTAAGAGAACAATTCCATTCACAATAGTATCTAAAAATAATACAATAATGGAATAGAATACAGAGTGCAGAAATAGACCCACTGATTTTCAACCAAGTATGGCCCACTGATTTTCAACCAAGATGCAAAAGTAATTAAATGGAGAAAGGATATCCTATTAAATGAATGGCACTGGAACAAATGGAACTCATAGCAAAAAAAAAAAAAAGAAAAAAATCACACTTTATACAAGAATAATTAACTCATTGGGGAATCATAGATCTAAATGTAAAATGTTCCTGGGGTGCCTGGGTGGCTCAGTCCGTTAAGTGTCCAACTTGGGCTCAGGTCATGGTTTTGCGGTTCGTGAGTTTGAGCCCCGAGACGGGCTCTGTGCTGACAGCTTGGAGCCTGGAGCCTGCTTCGGATTCTGTGTCTCCCTCTCTCTCTGTTCCTCCCCCACTCACACTCTGTCTGACTCTCTCTCAAAAATAAATGAAGATTAAAAAAAAACCTTTTTTTAATGTAAAATGTTCTAGGGAGTTCAAGGGATTTGGAGTCTGATTCAAGAAAAAGACACGACTGTGAGAGGCAGAACACATACACTTTATTGAGTGGAGGTTGGATAGGATTGCGTAAAAAAAATTTCTCACAGTATGAAACCATCCAGAGGTTGGCTATCAATCAGATGGCAGAAGGGCAAGGGAACCGTTGAAGAAGAAGAGAATCAGAGAGGGTGGATGCATGCCTAGCTGCTGTCACTCAGCCGTGTAGCAGAGTTTCTTGGTCAGAGAGCTCCTTGGGGATTTATACCTTTTCTAATGTTCAGCAGATGCTGGGTGAGGCTTCATAAGGTATGCACAGTCAGCAATCTCTACATATGCTTGTTTAGGGATATTTTTAAAAATATCAGGGTGTGTAAAAACTTACACCGATGGGCTTTGGAACTACTAAGGCTCAGCCTGCAGTGAAGAAATAAACAACCTAGGGGACCAATAAACAGAAACCATCTTTGGGTCATTTATATAACAAATGTTAACCTATAAATTTTTAGAAGAAAATATTGGAGAAAATCTTTGTGACTCAGATTTATGCAAAGAGTTCTTAGACATGACACTGAAAGCAAGATCCATTAAAAATAATTTGGTAGGTTGAACATTAAAACATTTGTTCTATGAAGGACCCTATTAATGGAATGAAAATACAAACTACAGACCAGGAGAAAACATTGGCAAATCACACAACCTGGAAAGTTGGTGTATCTATAATATACAGAGAATTCTCTAAACTCAGTAAGAAATGAAAAAAAATTCAAACAGAAAATGGACAAAGATTTGATGAGAAACTTCATAAAAACAGAGAAACAGCAAGCAGGCACACGTTCAACTTCACTAGCTATTGGGCAAAGACAAACTAAAGCCAGAATGAGATACCACTGCACACCTATTAGAATGGCTACAATTAATGCTGACCATACCAAGTGCTCACAAAAATGTGGAACAGTTGGACCTCTTACATAGTGCTGGCTGGAATGCAAAATGGGAGAGCCGCTCTGAAAAAAACAGCACGGCAGTTTCTTAGAAAGTTAAAGATACACTACCATACCATTGAGAAATCACACTCCTGGGTGTTGATCCTAGAAATATAAAAACATGTTCATACAAGAATGTGGACATGAATGTTCACAGCAGCTTTACTTGTAATAGCCCCAAATGGAAACAATCTAAATGTTCTTCAATGGACAAATGGAAAAACAAACTATGTACATCCATACGATGAAAAATTACTCAGCAATAAAAGTAAAGAACCTACCAACCCAAGCAACAGCATGGACGGATCTCAGGAGCATTATATTAAGTAAAAGAAGCCAGACACAAAGACGACGTGTTGTGAAATGCCAGAAAATGTAATTTATAGAGGCAGAAGCAGATTAGTTATTGCACAGAGCTGAAGTTGTAATGAGGATTAACTGCAAATGTGCATGAGGGACCTTTGAGGGGTGACACAAATGGATTATGGTAATAACCGCACAACTCTATAAACTTA
This sequence comes from Lynx canadensis, assembly GCF_007474595.2. Lineage (NCBI taxonomy): Eukaryota > Metazoa > Chordata > Mammalia > Carnivora > Felidae > Lynx > Lynx canadensis. The sequence goes on along the minus strand of NC_044317.1, from coordinate 7,405,125 downwards.
CTGAGAATCTTTCAATTGTATGTTTCCAATGGGTGAATTATTCCTAAGTAAAGTTGTTTTTCAAAAAGCATAATTGGCTGTATAAAATATGACAATGTAGAATAAGATTTATAATATATGTAAAACTAAAGTTTTAACTCACAATAGCACAAGGATAGGAAGAAGAGAAATGGAAGTATACTCTTGTAAAGTTCTCAGACGTCAAATGGCGTAATATCACAAGAAAGCAGACTGTGATAAGTTAAAGATCTATATTATAAACCCCCAAGTTGAAATAACAAAACAAAGAGCTAACTATAATATGCTAACAAAGGGAACAAAATGGAATCATACCCCCCCACACACAAAAAACTCAATCCAAAAGAAAGCAGAAGACAAAAAAAAAAAAAAAAGGAACAAAAATAGATAAGACAAAGAGAAAAGAAATAGCAAGATTATAGATTTAAATTTAACCATATTAATAATCATATTAGATGTAAATTGCTTACATACAGCAACTAAAAAGCACAGACTCTCAGATTAGATTTAAAAAAAACCAAGACTCAGGTATTTGCTGCCCACAAGAAAAGCACTTCAAATATTAAGACACAGATAGGTAAAAGTAAAAGGATACTACCACTAATGAAAAAAAATGTAGGGTAGATCTATTAAAATCAGACAAAGTATATTTTAAAAGAAAGAATATTACCAAAGGTAAATAAAATCATTTCATAATAATAAAGGGATCAATTCATGAAGAACTCATGACAATCCTAAACAGTATGCACCTAATAACTGAACTTCAAAATTCATGAAGCAAAAAACCAATCAAGCTACAAAGAGAAACAGACAAGTCCATGATTAAAATGTATTTCAAAACCCATCTAAATAATTTATAGAACAAAGAGAAAATCAGCAAATACACAGAAGATTTGACCAGCAACAAATCAACTTGATGTTAGTGCACCTGTGTGGCTCAGTCTGTTGACTCTTGGTTTTGACTCAGGTCATCATCTCATGGTTGGTGGGACTGAGCCCCACAGCAGGCTCTGTGCTGACAGTGTGGAGCCTGCTTGGGATTCTCTCTCCCCCCTCCCTCTCTCTCTGTCCCCATACCCCCACTTGTTTGTGTACGCTCACGTTTTCTCTCTCTTCGAATAAATAAATAAACTTTAAAAAATCAATAAACAAATCAACTTGATGTAACTGACATCCTCAGAGCACTCTGGCAAAAACAGCAAGATTTCACGTTCTTTTTAAGTCCACAGAACATTTACCAAAATAGATCATATTCTGTGTAATGAAATAAGGTTCAATAAATTTAAAATATTTGTGTCATACAAAATACACTCTCCGACCACAATGGAATTCTAATTTTGTTTGAACATAACCATGATAAAAACATTTTAAAATCTAAAACAAGAAAGAAAGAAATGAATAACAGAAAGATATCTAGGGGTGCCTGGGTGGCTCAGTCAGGTGAGCGTCTGACTTCATTCAGCTCAGGTCATGGTCTCACAGTTTGGGTGTTTGAGCCCTGCCTCGGCTCTCTGCTGTCAGTGGAGAGCCCACTTCAGATCCTCTGTGCCCTTCTCTTTACTCCTCCCCTGCTCATGCTCTCTCTCTCTCTCTCTCTCAAAAATGAGTAAACATTATTTTTTTAAAAAGATAACTAGAGCATCCTCCAGATATGTGAAAACAAAATGAAACACTTAAAAAATAACACATGGCTCAAAGAAGAAATCAGAGAAATTATAAAATTATAAAGTGTTTTGAACTAAATGGAAATGAAAATGTAACTTTTCAAAATTGGTTGGAAATGGGAAAAGGAACATCAGTGCTTACCTCAACCACAAATTCAAAAATTAGGTCAGAGACCTAAATATAAAACCTAAAGTGTTAAACTTCTAGAAGAAATCATAAGAGAAAATCTTTGTGATCATAGGAAGCATAAGATTTCTTTCACAGGAAACAAAAAGTAGAGACTATGAAAGAACATAAAAAGATAGCCTTCATAAAATAAAAAACATCTGCTGCTCAAAATATAGTTAAGGAAAAGAAAAGATGAGCCCCAGACTGGGAGAAAATATTTGCAAAACAGTATCTGACAAAGGACTCATATTCAGCATATTTAAATAACTCCCAAAACACAACAGTTTTAAAAGCCTGGTTTAAAATACTGAGCAAAATATTTGAACAAACATTTCACCAAAGAAGATATATAGATGACAAAATAGGCACATGAAAAGATGCCCATTATAATTGGTCTCTAGGGAAACGCAAATGAAAACCAAATGAGACACCACAACTTTATTAGAACGGACAATTTTTTTTAGCTATCAGTACTAAGTGCTGGTGAGAATATGGAGCAAATATATGTCTATACAAGGTGATGGTGTGAATAGAAAATGCCATGGCAAACAGTTTGACCGTTTCCTATAAAATCACACACACGATTGCCATATGACCCATCAATTTCAATCCCAGATATTTCCCCAAGAGAAATGAAACATCTGTCCCTCAAAGACCTGTTCACCAATGTTTATGGCAGCCTAATTCATAACGGCCCAAACCAGGAAACAACCTGAATGCCCATCGACCGGTGAATACATAAATGGTGGTGGAGTCTTACAATGAAATACTACAGAGGAATAAGAAGGAAGGAACCACACAGGCAACAGTATCAACAAAGCTCAAGTGCATTATGCTGAGGGAAAAAAAAAAAAAAAAAAGCCAGACACAAAGGTTCTACACAGTATGATTCCATTTATATGATGATCTGGAAAAGGTGAAACTATAGACATCAATCAGATGAATGGTTGTCAGGGGATGGGGTGGAAACAGGGCATCAGCTACAGAGGAGACGGAAGAACTTCTTGGGACAATGGAAATACCCTGTTACAGATGTTAGCGGTGGTTACATGATCATGGATGTCAACATACATGAAACATTCTGTCTAAATGAGGTGAATTTTATTGTACATAAATTGTTCTTGACTTCAGAGAAAGAATATAGGGAAGAGGGTATGCGGACTGGGATGCCTGGGCAGCTCAGCCGGTTGGACGGCCAACTTCAGCTCGGATCATGATCTCACAGCTCATGAGTTCAAGCCCCACATGGGGCTCTGCGCTGACAGCTCAAAGCCCGGAGCCTGCTTTGGATTCTGTGTCTCTCTGTCTCTCCCCTGCTCACATTCTGTCCTTCAAAAATAAACATTAAGAATGAATAAATAAACACATACATACATACATACATACATACATACATAAATACATAAATAAATACTGGCTAACAATTTTCAGTACTTAAAAAAATCATAACTCTTTATTTCAGAAATTTGTTCTAAGATTAGAAGAGGATAAATAAAAATAAATTCACAATTTAAAGCATGCTAAGACTGTGGAAGTGAAAAGGCAACAAGAAAACCTTAAAAAGCTGTGGAGGGAGCAGGGGGTTAGGTATTCGGCAAAAGAAGGTCAACAAAATTACCTGTAAATAGACAATAATTAGATTGATGGGACTTTTTGACAGCAACAGAAGTCTGATGGGATATCCTCAAAGTTTTGTGAAAAAATAACTTCGAATCTAGAAAAATCTATCCACCTGAACTACCATTCAGAGTAAGGGGGATAAAGGATAATTTTTGATAAACAAAGATGGAAAGAACTTAGCACTAACAAACCCCCACTGAGAGACTTAACTAAAGGCTGTAGTACATTTACAAAGTAGGAAATTGAACTCAGAAGGAAGTAGAGAGATGCAAGAAATGATGGTAAGTAGACAAACTGGCAAGCACATCAATAAACCTAAGAGTATCAACAACAATAACCACAAATGTTGGGGGAATAAAACAAAATGGTGGCATATTACTTAGCAATAAAGAGGAATGAACTATTGATACACTCAACAACACGGAGAGGTCTCAGGTACACTATGCTATGTGAAAAGAGCCAATTTCAGAAGGTCTCATGCTGTATGATCCCATTTATATGACATTCTCAAAGAGAGACAGTTATTGAGATAGAGAACAGATTCGTGGTTGCTGGTGAAAGAGCGGGGGTGACAGTAAGACTAAAGGGAGTATCACAAGGGAGATCTTTACGATGGTGGGTCAGTTCCGTATCTTGATTGTGGTGCTGGTCACTCAAATCCACACACGTGAGAAAACGACCCGAAACTGCAAACAGACATTGAACCAGTGTCAACTTCCTGTTTTTGATAGCGCACTATAGTTACATAACATGTAACTTTTAGGGGCGCCTGGGTGGTTCAGTCAGTTAAACATCTGACTTCGGCTCAGGTCGTGATCTCGCAGTTCGTGGGTTTGAGGCCCATGTCAGGCTCCTGGCTCAGAGCCTGGAGCCTGCTTCGGATTCTGTTTCCCTTTCCTGCTCACACTCTGTCTCTCTCTCTCAAAAACAAATAAACATTAAAAAATTAACGATAAAAAAAGATGTAACTTTTAGAGGGAACGGGTGGGTGATACAGGGATCTCTCTGTACTATCTTTGCAACTTCCTGTGAATCTGTAAGTATTTCAAAAAGTGTTAAAAAAAAAAGTAAGAGGGAGCCACTAAATAATAAAAATATGGAAGATGACAGGGGAGATCAGAATAAACCATTTTAAGGTCTTCCTAAGTTCGGGAAGAGGACAAAGACATTCGTTAACTTTAAACCTCAGTCAAATATGTCATGAAAAATTTAAGGAAGACGCTAAAAAAAATAGAAAAAGAAAGTATAGTTTGTAAACCAGACAACGATGGGGGAATGATAATAAGGAAAATAATTCAGGAGAAGCAGTGAAAGGAAAAGGAAAAAGAGTAAAGTGGCTTGCTAAAACATATATTCAAAAAAACTATAACTCTAATACTAGTAATAATGAGTCTGAAAACATTTTAAAAAGTAATCCAATCCATAATAATAACAAAAGAATTACAGTATCTGTGAAGCATCTAAATGAAAATTATGTGTGGCCTATGAAGAAAGCTACAAATATTTATCTGGTAAGTTCTGTTAATAGTTATTCAGCCTTGAGAGATAAGGAAAGAAGACTGAGTTCCAAATTTGTCCATGAACAGCATGTGCTTGATAAGGAAGCAAAAGTAACCATCTTGTGTTGGTCTGCAAGCCCTCACTTTTCAGAATGCTGTAGTAGTTTCTAATGCATCGAACGCTGACTAACTGACTAAAATAAAGGATATAAGCCAGTAAGTGCTCTCAGAAAGCGGTGTGAGGAGTAAGCAGTCTGTACACGTTAATCCCTGTTTGCGATGTCACAGGCCCGAGGCGACTGGTGAGTCGAGAGCTCCTACTTCTCCCTGCAGCAGGTGTCAGTTCTGATACGGCCCATGGCTCCATGAACCCTCACCGTTGCCCCACGCAGAAGATACTACTATTGTTCTCCTAGAAGATACCTGCTGTTACTTGCAAGTGAGGAAACTGAGGCAGAGAGCGAGGTTATGCAACCTGCCTGAGGTTTTTGGGTTTTGAACTTGAGAAGGCTGGCTCCAGTGCCCATGCTCTAAATGCCTCTGCAACCTAACTTTTATTTTTTTTTTAATTTTTTTTTTAACGTTTATTTATTTTTGAGACAGAGAGAGACAGAGCATGAATGGCGGAGGATCAGAGAGAGAGGGAGACACAGAACCGGAAGCAGGCTCCAGGCTCTGAGCGGTCAGCACAGAGCCTGACGCGGGGCTCGAACTCACGGACAGCGAGATCACGACCTGAGCCGAAGTCGGACGCTTAACCGACTGAGCCACCCAGGCGCCCCTGCAATCTAACTTTTAAATAAAAGTGGGAGGATAAATCTGGCTGGTGAAGAAAATACCAGTGGAGTCAGACCAGCCCTAACCGCTATCTCAAGGTGCAATAAACAGTGTGATATCACATGAAAATAGACAAAGGGAATTGATAGAACAGAACCAATAACTGAGAGATGGGATCTACCACGTACATCAATTTAATTAAAAGTGTACCTAAAATCAGATCTAGTGATTTTAATAAATTGTGTCAGCACAAGGAACTGACAACTCCAAGAGGAATGTAAAGATTCACTCCAAGAACTTCTCTTTTTGCCGCACACAAACAGAAATCCCAGCTGGAATAAAGAGTTAAAGGAAACAAGACTGTATCATTAAAAAAAGAGAACAAGTATTATTAAACATTTATCAACCTCTTGAGGTAGGAGGAATGCTTATGTAATAAATCACAAAGGGAATCAGCAACTGAGTTGATAACATAAAAATGTAAATTTTCTATTAACTGAATAAAAACTCAGAAAGAAAATTCAGAGATAAAGGCAAACAAAAAAATTACAACAAACATAATTCAGAATCATACCGAACACAACTGTACTATTATGTCACGGTGCTTTAGATTTGAAGGATTGGTTGGCATCTTTAAAACAGAAAGAATTTTCAGAAATCAAAGAGCAAAATACTCAAACCCCAGAAGAAAAATTGACATATGCAGGAAATCTACAGAAGAGACACTAAAGGTCAAAAAAGTTATTTTTAATTCCGTAAGAGATGCAAATGAAAACAACAGGTTGTTTTACATTTCCCCTTGCTGACAAAGATTGCTTTTTAATAATGGTAGTAAGATTATAATATAGATATAAGCTCAGGCAAGCTTTCTGTAATGCAATTTAGCAAAAACAGTATAGTTACATTGTGTGTGATTTTGAATTAGGTAAGTTAAATAGCAGGATATAAACACCTTAAGAAAATTGTACTTTATCAGTACTGGATGTTGTATGTAAGTGATGAATCACTGAATTGTATATTGCACTGAAACCTGAAACCAATATTGCAGTGTATGTTGGCTAACTAAAATTTAAATGAAAAATTTAAAAAAACTAATTAAAAAAGTGTACTTTATGTGCAAAATTTGAAATAATACAAAGCCCAGCATTTTCAGTTCTTGAAAAACAGCAATATTACAGAGCTTTCCAACCAAGTGAATTGTAAACAGTGAAATAGCATGGCACTTAGGAGTGGGGACTCCAGAGCCAGGCTGTCTGTGTTTTAATCCTGCTGTTTACAAGCGACACCATTTACAAGCTCTGTAACCTGGACAAGTTGCTTTACCTACTTGTGTCTTGGCTTCTTCATCTATGAAGTGGAAATCATAATAATCACCATCTTATACGACGTCACGAGTATTAAATGAGTTAATATATTTAAAGTACTTAGAACACAGCCTGGCATGTATATTACATAGGGTTTGTTTTGACAGTGAGGATGGGAAGGATGATGATTGATGTTGCCACATGATGGCACCATGTTAGCAGAAAACAAATAGACCCTTTGAGTACCGTCTGTCATTATCCTGGGACCCATATTGCTGCTAAATGCTAAAAGTTCTGCAGATGACTTTAGTGGATACTTATTACTTTACTATAATACACAGTAAAAATAAGTCTATAATAAAAAGTAATTGTTAAACTTGAATGTTAAACTATTTGTATATTTATAAGAATGTTTGTTAAATAATAATACAAATGGTAACCTCAAAAACTTTAAAATGGAAGCTAAGGGCACCTGGGTGGCTCAGTCAGTTAAGTGCATGACTTGATTTCATTTCAAGTCATGATCTCATGGTTCATGAGTTCGAGCCCTGCGTTGGGCTCTGTGCTGGCAGTGTGGAGCCTGTTTCGGATTTTCTCTCTCCCTCTCTCTCTGCCCCTCCTCCTCGTTCTTTCTCTCTCTCTCTCTCTCAAAATAAGTAACTAAACTTAAAAAACAAGCCATTATGATATACTACACCTTTTGAAATTCATATCAGAACGCTGAAAAACAAAGAATCATTAAAGCAAAAATACACCACAACTCTTAATGATTTATGCACACCAAGAATACCCTCTCCCACACACTTTACATTTCTTCCAACGGGAAATCAGTCTTGGATTTGCAAGGACTTCAGGAACACTCCTGGCACACAAAATGCAACCACCTGGTAAAGGCAGAACCAATAAGCATGCAATGGTCAAGACCCTTTATGTACTGGCATAAAAACACATAAAGCAATTGCTATAAAATTTTCAAGGAAGAACTGACAAAAAAAGTAAACTAACAGACTTCCTGTTTTAAATAAATTAGGTATACCTAGAAAATACCCATTTTCTATTTATCTACAAAGAAAATCTCAGAAAATTTTCAAAAATAGAATTTGTACAGGCCTGTGTTCTCACCACTCTATCACCAGAAAAGTTTAAACTCTTTACAAAAGAGCTCCTGGGTCAGGTTGGAAGTAAAATCTATATATTGAGACAATTTAGAAAATAGCTCCAAGCACAACAAATAGCAAATTTCACAGAATGCAGTCAAAGCTGTATTCATGTGAATATTCATAGTCTTAAATGCTTTCATTATTAAACAAGAAATGATAAAACATTCAACATATGAAGCTATAAACCTATAGAAAAAGAAGTAAGTGATTACAGTAAGGAGAAACTAATACTTAGAAAATATAGCAGAACTCGTATATCTGAGAACTAATTCTTGGAAGTGGCCAATTAAGCAGAAGATAAAATTTAAACAGAAATGAGAGAGAGAAAATACCAATAGGAAACCTTAAGAATAAAAAAATAAAATTCCTCTCTCAGAAATCTCACTTTTAAGTATAGCCCTAAAATTCCAAGCAACATTTAAACAAACCTAACAAAGTGGCATATTAAGAGAATCAGAGCTACAACAAAATGAAGTTTAAGAATGCAAAAATAGGGGTGCCTGGGTGGCTCAGTCGGTGAGCGTCCGACTTCGGCTCAGGTCACGATCTCGCGGTCCATGAGTTCGAGCCCCGCGTCGGGCTCTGGGCTGATGGCTCAGAGCCTGGAGCCTGCTTCCGATTCTGTGTCTCCCTCTCTCTCTGCCCCTCCCCCGTTCATGCTCTGTCTCTCTCTGTCTCAAAAATAAATAAATGTTAAAAAAAAATTAAAAAAAAAGAATGCAAAAATAGTTCCATGTTACTAGGGCTAAATAGCAAAAATTTTGCCCACTTCAATAAAGGTAGAAAAGTATTTTATAAGGTAGAGCATCTAACCCTGATTAATAAAAAATTTCCCAACAAAATAGGGATTAAAATACACTTCTATAATTTAGCAAAGAATATCCTTATCAAATAGTCGGCCACCAAGTAACAGTATACCTATCATTTAAAAAAATGCTAGGGTGCCTGGGTGGCTCCTTTGGTTAAGAGTCCAACTTTAGCTCAAGTCATGATCTCACAGCTCCTGAGGTCAAGCCTGCATCGGGCTCTCTGCTTTCAGTGTGGGACCCACTTTGGAGCCTCTGTGCCCTCCTGTTTCTGCCCCCACCCACTTGCACACGTGTGCTCTTTCTCTCTCTCTTTCAAAAATAAATAAGCATGTTTTTAAAAAGATTTAAAAATGCTAAAGGCAATCTCATTAAGATAGACAAGACAAAGAGGTCCATAATCACTTCTGCTATTTAGGATTATAGTAGAAGTTCCACATACCACTGTAATAATGCAAGAAAAGTAAATGAGGCATTGCCTAAAAAAGGAGGCAGACTTATCTATATTTGCATACAACACAAATATATATCTTGAAAATGGATCAAAAAATCCATTGTAAAATGACTGAGACTAATAGCAGAGTTTTCTAAAATGTCTGATCACACTGGTTACTCAAAAGACAATGGCTTGAGGCAGAGTTTCAGTCTGTGACAAGGAACAGTTATGAAGATGGCTAGCAGTCGTGCTTGGGCAATGATGTGAATACACCTGATTCCACTAAACTACACACTTAAAAATGCTTCAAATGTTAAATTTTACGTTATATTTATTTTACCACATTTAAGTAAATGGCTTGGATTACTCAGAATGAGACTGCCACTATGCAAGCACTTGATTTTTTTTTTAATTTTTTAAAAATATTTTTAATGTTTATTTATTTTTGAGAGAGAAAGAGAGACAGAGCATGAGTAGGGGAGGGGCAGAGAAGAGAGAGGGAGACACAGAATCCAAAGCAGACTCCAGGCTCTGAGCTGTCAGCACAGAGCCCTATGTGGGGCTCAAACCCATGAACCATGAGATCATGACCTGAGCCGAAGTCAAACACTTAACTGACTGAGCCAACCAGATGCCGATAATTATTTTTTTAAGTAAATAGCTCGTTTTGAAAAGTTAGTGGGGGAAAAAACATCCACTTACAATCAAGATGAGAGACAGAGAAGGAGGGAAAAAGAGAGGGAGGAACAGAGGGAGGATGTAGGACTCATATGAGTCTAAAAATGCTATTAAATGGCATCAAAGACAACAGAATAAGAAAAAAAAAAAAAAAGCATATCATGCTCCCGGATGAAAACATTCAATATTTCAAAGACCTGAAAATTCCCCAAATTAATCTTTAAATGTAATTCAATTCTAGTCAAAATATCAGCAGGATTTCCCTTTCAGAATTTGACACAATAATTGTAAGGTTTATCAGGAATAATAAAGGAGTGAAAATAGCCAAGCAGATTTTGAAAATTAGTAATGAGGAAGGAGGAGACGTTCCAGAAATGCGTGATGTATTCTACAATTTCTTTTGCTTCCTAGTCTTCTCTAGAAGACCAGAAGGTCAAGATTCTTCCAACT